>NC_087212.1:40186173-40266173 GCF_015104395.2 Macrobrachium nipponense
GGAGGCCGAACGAACGAACGAACGAACATGCTGTCTCCGACTGGGATCCAAGGAAGGCGAGGACATCGATAAAAAATAAGACTGAATTATATTCGTTTGATTTTTTTATGATTGCTTTTTGACTTTGAATAGCTAGGTCAGAGTTAATTATGTTAAGTAATTATGAAAAGGATAAAAAGAAAGGCGAACATGCTAATAAAACAAGAATAACGGGAATAGTCAAATAAAGCAGATATATTATATATATATATATCATATATATATATATATATAGATATATATATATATATATATATATAAAATGATTGTCGAAATATTCATTAATATTACTTATCCGAGAGAGTATAGACCTAGGCTAATCAAGTGGGAAAATCAGAAGTCCAGTTTAGGCCCACTAAATGTGTCATGCAAATTATTTTATTGATCAAAAGGACAAAAATAAAATTAGTTTAATTAAACATCGTTTTCAAAGAATGTTAACGCCTTGATGTATTATTTATCGGCTGTAGGAGACGAAATGACAACACCCCAGTGCAGTACGATACGTTGAGTAGACTCGAGCGGCAGCAAAGCCAACTTCAAAATCTTCGGTATGCTGTCACGAAGCTAGAGTTGAGAATAAAATTAGAAATCGTGGACCCATCGGTATTATATTTTCCTTACTTTGCAAAATAATTATCTTTAATACGTTGAATAAGTCTACTCAATTCTAATGTAATTTATTTCAAGTCTAGCACCTTTGAAAGGAAATGTTATTTATTGTTACGTAAATAATCTGGCACCTGCATACGGCAATATTTCCTTAACGAACAATGAATTAAGAAACTACGCCAATTCTTCGTTGGCCGCCTGTACACTGTAAAGGGTAAAAAATAAAGCAGGTTATCATATCAGTTACTCATTTACAAGGTAATATGAAAATATTTGTCTGTATAACCATAGTAATCAACGGATATTCATCTCTCTCTCTCTCTCTCTCTCTCTCTCTCTCTCTCTCTCATCATAATATTGCAGCACACTTAAAACAATAACGCAAATAATCCTCGAAACCGGTTTGTACTCTTGAATTTGTTAAATTTTCGCTGTGGATTTCGCGATGTATTCATTGATATTTAAAATTAATTCTAATGTACTCGAGGTATAGCTCTGTATGTTATCGAATACTATTAAATAGGCTATTATGAACACCCTTTGTTTCTATATGATACGAATTAATTTAGGACAGTGAACATGATTTAATGACGTAACATTTCCGGCGAATATTATGTCAATATAATCAATAGTATCACGTCTTTAAAATGCGGTAAAAAAAAAATCGCTGTGAAAAGCGCCAGTGGCCGAGAGACTGAGTTGCCCTCTCACGCTCAACCTCGCACTCTCCCTCTCAGTCAGATCAGTGCATTGGAGTTTCAGAGAGACTTCAGTCTGTCTCTTGGCGGGGACGTGTTAGGACTCCTGCTTCCGCACCCCTCGCAGTCCACAGACTCATTCTTGTTTACTTTTTTAATGACTAAGTTTTGATTACCAGGTAACGTAGGAGTACGTGCATAATAATAACTAAGTGAAGTATTGCTCTATATTATAAAAATTACTTAATGCGTGCGCCTGAGGTAAAATAAAGTCGTGAATATATTGATAATACTTTAGTTAATGTCGGTTTGTTTACATGCGTGATTTTTTATAAACTACACGCGAAGGTCTGTGTTTACATTAGCTACCGATTCGTCGTCAGGTTAAATATCAAGGTTTCTGAGACACCAAAGGACAAGACTCTTGGACATCGCTGTGTTCTGTGTTCAAGTGGACCGCTCATCTCCTCCACAGGTGGTTTATAAGGCCAGGTCGTGAATCCGCTAGTTTTGTACTTCGTGTTTTATTGGGTGAGTGTTCACGCTTATTTTTTATTTACTTTTAACCTTTTCACTTTTAAATTAGTTTTTAAAGTTTGTTTATTCGACAGGTACGATTCTAGTTAGTTTATGGGAAGATATATTTGTAAGCCAGCGGTAAGAGGGGTTACTGAAGAAGGTAGGGGAAGGGAGGACATCAAGTAAGAAAGGGAAGATTGATATAGATCCAAGGTTCGTTTGGCAGAAAGAGAATATAAATTAATTGGTTGTTATTTATATTTATATATATATGATATATATTATAGTATTTATATAAGTACTATATAATTACATACATACATAACATATATATATATATATATAATATATATATATATATATATATATATATATATATATATATATATCGCAGTTATAATAATAATGGTCAAAACCTTTTAAACAAATAATATAATATGCTTACTGTCCATACAATAAGCCCACTTGGGCTTATATATATATATATATATATATATATATATATATATATATATATATATATATATATATATATATATATATATATATATATATAAGCCCAAGTGGGTTTATTGTATGGACAGTAAGCATATTATATATTATTTGCATAAAAAGTTTTGACCATTATTATCACAACTACGAAGATGAGGATGTACCTATTCTGAAGTGTTGTCATTAATATCAATATATATATATATATATATATATAATATATATGTATATATATATGTATATATATTATAATTACAAACCCCATGTGGGTTTATTGCATGAAAGTAAAACATTTTACAAAATATAGGCCTAATAGGTTTTGACAACTATTATCTACCACGGGTTGATAGGAAAAAGAGAAACTTTATATCAGTTACTATGTCAAGATGTGGTTGATGATAGTAACCAAAATCTATTAGGTTTATAGCCTCTAAAATGTTTATTTTCCATGCAATTAACCCACTGGTGGTTTGAGTATGAATATATATACATATATACGTATATATATATATATATATATATATAGTAGATATATATATATATATATATGTATGTATGTATGTATAATTTAGGGCTATGTGTGTTTGTGACTGGGGGCCACACTTCATGTTTATGTAGAGGTAGACCAATTTCATAAATCACCTTTTGATTTAAATCATGCAGTTCGACCATTATCATCGCGTTCAAAGCTACCCATGACTTTAATTTGCTAGATCTTATACAAATCACTCATTGGCGTACCGTCTCATATTGGTGCTATGTTGGCTTTTTATCTACGCTAGTACTACACACAGTAGACGGCCACACGAAGATATCGATTATTATTATATATAATAAATTGTCGACCACACAATATATAACTGATAACTGGTTTATATAGGTAATAGTCTGATCATCGAGGGGCTAGTACTAAACACGGAATCCTTAGGAACAATTTCGCCGTGTTTAGCACTATCCATCTAGGATCAAATGTTTCTAAGTGAGTTGGTTTATCATTTCACGTATTCCCTAAAGATTTCGTGAAATCCCTGATTTCACATATTTCGTGAAATCCCTGATTTCACATATTTACTGTATAGCACCTGGGAGTAGGTGGCCCGTAGATAACAGGCCAAAGTAACACCCTCATCATCTCATTGAACTAAGTTTAGGTCTTCCTCTTCCCCGACTCATGGTGGCCTCAGGAACTCAGGTGACATCATCATTAGCCATTCTACTTTGGATAGTGCCAAGGATGCGTCCTTTATCATCTCTATCTCTCTTTCATTATTATCTCGTCTATATATGAGTAGGGAAAAAGACCCCATTTCGGCTCAACCTCAACACCCGACCCCTAATTCGGCTCAGGCTATAAACCCCTTAAGCTTGCATTTATCTTAACCTCATGTACGTTGGCCATTAACGACTCCACGGGAAAACCACCAAATATTCCACTCTAGTTCAGAAAAGAACCCCAAAATGGCTCCTGAAGAACTCTTCGGATAGGAGAACCATGGTTTCGCTCGACCCCTTGAAATTACCAAACCCCGTTTTGGCTCATATACTCTACGGATGAAAAAAAACCACCATTTCACATAAATATGAATATGAGTGAAAAAAGTCCCTTAACCTAACCTAAACCTAACCCGCGAAAAAACCTAACCTAAAAAAAAAAAAAAAACACAACCAAAAAAAAAACCAACCCATCCCTTGAAAATAAAACCACCGCCCAACCCCGTTTTGGCTCAAAATATACTTTTTGGATGAAAAAACCACCATTTCATGACCCCTGAAAATACCCAACCCCATTTTGGAACAAGATATACTCTATGGATGAAAAAAACCACCATTTCACATAAATATGAATATGATTATAAAAATTCTAAGTCCCTTAACCTAACCTAACCTAACCTAGTGAAAAACTTCTAAGTCCCTTAACCTAACCTAACCCAACCCAACCCAACATATTGGCTCAACATACACTCTACGGATGCAAAACCCCCCATTTCACACAAATATGAATATGAGGGTAAAAAATTCCAAGTCCCTTAACCTAACCTAACCTAACCTAACCCATGTGAAATACCCAACCTCATTTTGGCTCAAGATATACTCTTCGGACGAAAAACTGCCATTTCACATAAATATGAATATGAGGGAAAAAATTCTAAGTCCCCTAACCTAACCTAACCTAACCTAACCCACATGAGTATATGAAAAATATGAATATGAGGAACAAATTTTAAGTTCCTTAACCTAACCTCTGTTATGATCAGTTGTGCTTAAGGAAAGGGTCGTGTTAGACAGAAAGTTCTTGGCTTTCTCGCCTTTCCATTTTCCTCTGTGGCATCACCTTTATATATATATATATATATATATATATATATATATATATATATATCTATATATTGACGAACTATCGCTAAAACATGCGATATCTCATGTAGTCGTAAGCTGGAGGAAGGAATGAAAGGAGTTGACCGAGCGCTTTCGTGTATTTTTCACACCTCTTCAGGGTCAAGTGATACAAAAATTCATTATTCGTTTACAAAGACACCTCTGTGGCAGCAATACATAAACATAAAACTATCGTACTACTATTTAAAAACTAATTGTCTAAAAATGTTATTTACAAGTAGTTCATCCAGTTTGTACATCCCGGGGCTGCTGTGTGATCAAATCTACTAGATTTTTCTTTATTATACATGATTCAACAATATTTCGTTTTATGATGTCTTTACAGAACAGGATCTATTTTGCTTCTTTCCAATTCATAGTGTGGTTGCATTCATTCATATGTTGAAAACAAACTGCTTGCATTATTCCCTGTTCTAACATTATATTTATGCTGTTTTAATCTTGTTTCGAGATCCTTTCCACTTTGTCCCACGTACATTTTTTTGCACTGATTGCAGGGATCTCATATATGCAGCCACTCTTCTGTAGAGGGGAATTCCTGATTAACAAATTCTTAAGTACATAGTTCTTAAAAAGACATTAACATTAAATGGTCTCAACAGCCCAGGGATGGCCATAAACTGGTTAGAGTATGGTAAAACAAGGAGGTTTTTCATATTAAAATCACTCTTACGACTAACTTCATAAAATGTTTTTCTTGCTTTACAAAAAGCCCTTTCAATAAAATCACAAGGGTATCTAAGGTTTGTTGCAATGTCTCGGACCTTCTGAAGCTCAGCTTCGAGGAAGTCAGAGCAACTGACCCGCAGTGCCCTTTAAAACATAGACGAAAATACCATCATCTTCGTTCTCGGATGATGGTTAGAATAAAAATGTATAGGAATCTACATTTGTAGACTCCTGTACACAGAAAATTTCAATTTAAAATTTTCTATCATTCCTCACAATTAAAAACATCTAAAAACGCCAACTTGTTACCTACTTCAGTTTCCAAGGTAAATTTTATAGAAGGTACTAGGGTGTTTAATGCTGTTAGGAAGCTCTCTTCATTTTTGTCAACAGGCCAAGCACAAAATATATCATCAACGTACCTGACCCATAGGATACCTTTAGGAAGTATCCTTGGTAAGTACTTACTCTCAAAAAGCTCCATGTAAAGGTTACTAAGTAATGGAGATAATGGATTGCCCATTGCCATGCCAAACTTTTGTTCATAATATCTTTCTCCAAACATAAATTTACAACCTCTAACACACAAATTCTATCAGCTTAATCATAGAAGGCCTGTCCAAAACAAAGAGAAAGTATATTTTTCCATTTCTTCCTTCATAAATTCAAGTAGTTCATCCACAGGTACCTTTGTAAACAATGAGCTGACGTCAAAACTGATTAACTTAAAATCATAATTAAATTGAAACCTTAACCTGTCTATAAAATCCACATTATTTTTCACGGACACAGCATAAATATAATGTTAGAACAGGGAATAATGCAAGCAGTTTGTTTCAACATATGAATGAATGCAACCACACTATGAATTGGAAAGAAGCAAAAGAGATCATGTTCTGTAAAGACATCATAAAACGAAATATTGTTGAATCATGTATAATAAAGAAATCGCGTAGATTTGATCAACAGCAGCCCCGGGATGTACAAACTGGATGAACTACTTGTAAATAACATTTTTTAGACAATTAGTTTTTAAATAGTAGTACGATAGTTTTTATGTTTATGTATTGCTGCCACAGAGGTGTCTTGTAACGAATATGAAATTTTTGTATCACTTGACCCTGAAGAGGTGTGAAAAATACACGAAAGCGCTCGGTCAACTCCTTTCATTCCTTCCTCCAGCTTTACGACTATATTATATATATATATATATATATATATATATATATATATATATATATACATATACATATGTATGTATGTGTATATATAAAACCAGGATGTCCTCTAACTTCTCTCATGCTAAGCACTTATACTTTATGGCTGAGATTGTCACTACAAAGTCTTAGAGCCAGATGCAATATATGAAGTAATTCTGATGTCCGTAGCTGAATTATTTCGGTCATCATGAAAATTATATCTTACTCAAAACCTGCGCTGTATTATTTTAAGGGAGTAATATGATTTTGGCATTGGTCTCTAATTTATATCTACCGCCTTTCTCTTGAGAGTGCTGCCTCAAATCCAAAGAAAAAGCAAGTTTTAATGATATAATACTTTTTCGCAATACTTAAAATTGTCAGATAATAATTGGATTTACTCAATACTTTGCTCTAATGGGCAAATAATTTTCCTTATTAATCTAAGCTCATTCTTCTATTATTCTTCATTTATACACTTTTTCCCCACATGCTTAGCATCAATCTAAATCTTAACAGCTCAAGTATTTTTGTGGTCCTCAGCCATTTTCACTATCTTGAAGAGTCTTAAGTTATGATAGCCGAAGACCACATTCACACTTAAGCGCACCAGTAAACATTCGTATTCTCTCACAAATGGGCCGCGATTTGGCGAACATCGACCGTGAGTTAAGCTGAAAAACACATCCAGTTTCTAAATAATGTAATTTTCGCTCTGCTCGCTGAACAGTGAGGCAATCCTGACCCAATAACCTCCAAAAACCAACTCAAAATACACGAGGGTCTCTCTCTCTCTCTCTCTCTCTCTCTCTCTCTCTCTCTCTCTCAAATAGGTTAATTCTTCATATTGAAATGCCTATGATTCAAGTAGGTAGAAATTCTCTGTGAATGCTATCATTGAACACGAATTACCTCTTTGCGTATTTATCTGCATATTTGCTTATCTACTTATTTCATTGCTTACAAATTTTACTTGTTTGGTTCCTGATTTCATCCCTTACCTGCTCGATTGCTTACAATCTTATGGCCCCTGGCCTATCTATGTCTGTGTTTGCATATTACTTATTTGCTCGCTAATGTATTTATTTATTCATTTGCATATTGGTATTTATTGGTTTATTTATTGTCACATATGTAGCTCATCTAATTTAATTGTTGTTTATGAAATAATCACAAAACTGATTATCTTGAACATGAACGCGATCATTATGTTAAGAACGATACCAAAAGTAACATCTGACTGTTGGTTTTATGCAAAATTCATTTTCAAATAAATTTCCTTAACATCACAAACACCTTTACTCTCTAGCTTGATTTTTTACCTTTTCTCTGTGTGTGTGTGTGTGTGTTTTTTTTTATATTGCGTTTGGCTTCCTTATCAATATTTCAGTTGCCTGTCAATTTCTAGGTTTATGTCACCTCAAAAACCTGGATATATATCACAAACATATTGACGAATACCAGAGCTGAAATTAAGATTTCTTACATTCTTTTGAGAAATGGTAAAACCAAAAGTACTATTGTTTGTGCATCTCATAGACATTCGGTTCTATAATGAACATATAATGATTGCTGAAGATTGACTTGCAGCGATAAAGACAGATAATCATGATTTTTTTTTAAATATGGTATTTATTCAAAATTTCTAATTGTTCAACCATCATGAACAGCGGTCTTTGGGAGCAAATGAATGTTTTCAGAAAAGGTGAAGTTCGTTAGGAGGCAATGGCAATTTTACAGGCAAGTTAATACTATTATTACTATTATCATTACTCCTTGGAATTAGAAATATTTATCAAGATTCAGACATAAGACATTTTACTAAGAACACAGTTCATGAGAATCTACATTATTGCAACTGACAACATTAATTTGATATACGTTCAAGTAGTTAAGCTCGACCCTTCTGCTCATGCAGTGAATTCTGTATCTGGTTCAATCTAAGACAGCTGTTCCTGTTCTAAAGAGCTAAATCAATTGTACTGACTTTTTTAAGCATTATAACTATTTTTTACCCATTTAATAGCATTTTTAAGTTGTAAAACTGAGTGTTTGTGATAATATAGTATATTCAAAAAGGCCTTGGAATTAACACGAAAGATCTAGAACTCCGTTGTTTGAATTTCCTCTGGGTAATATATGTATATATATATATATATATATATATATATATATGGATATAGATATATACACACACATATATATATATAGATCGTATATTATAGATATATATATATATATATATATATATATAAAGGTTTTTTTGCCACGAAGAAAAAAATGAAAAAGCGAGTTAGCCGAGTACTTTCGGTCCTATTTCGGACCCTTAACTCAGTAAAGGGTCCGAATGGGACCGAAAGTACTCGGCTAACTCGCTTTTTCATTTTTTTCTTTCGTGGCAAAAAAAACCTTTATTTATACATAGCATCACGTTTTATATACTTCGTGATCAAATTATTCATATATATATATATATATATATATATATATATATATATATATATATATATTTCGTGTTTAGCTTTTTATCTATTTCCATTAGTGCATGCATTCTTATTTTATATTCGTCCTTATAGCTTTAGTATTTCAAATAAATATAATTTCTATTAATTTACCTTCGTTTATTTAGTTTGTCTTCTTAACACAAGAGTATTCTTTTTATTTTTCCTGTTTACATTCGTTCTCCTTCATATTCTCAATACCTCTTCTTTGCTACCTTTTTTGTTATTTCACTTATCTCTGCAATTCTGTCCAGATTTGATTCTGCGATAACCCCCACCTCCCTTTCTCGCGACAAACTTCTTGGAGCTCTCATCTTCTGATCTTTTGTATCTTGTGTCTCTTCCTCTTGTCCTTTGAAGTTCTTATAAAGTCCCTATCAGATATGTAGGTTTTACTGATAACACTAATATTAGGAAATGGTCGCTATAGCTTTAGAGTGCTTCAGAATCAGAGCGTATTGCCAAAAATTGGATCCTCTGAAAAATGCTTTCCATTTTCCCTTTCTCTTTACTTTCCTCCATTAGTCTACCGCGGTACCTTGACCTACGAGTTTAATTCGTTCCGTGGCTGAGCTCGTAGCTCAATTTGCTCTCACATCAAATTAATTGTTCCCATTGAAAATACTTATAATGCCCTTAATCCGTTCCAACCCTCAAAATGCCACACCATATTTTTATGTTTCGTGTTATTATATAAGGAAAATACATTTCTGAATAACAAATATTGTTATAAAAACATAATAGAAAGAGTATTCTAAGATATAATAAGGTTTCATACAATGTACAGTTTGTGTTCAAGTTACGATAATTCGTCTTACGATAATCCGATTTTACGAGAGACCAAATTCCAATAACCTAACTTCATCCCATCTTCTAGTTAAATAAGTTCAAAAAGCAGCAAAAGAGAATGATGAAAGTATTGTTTTAACGTTATACTCGTTGCGTAAATGTGTACAGCCATGAACAACCGAACGAGAAACAGCTATTTTTTGCTAATTACAACCGAATCTGATAACAACAACATCCGTTTGGCTTGTATTTCAACCATCGTGCGATAGTAAACAATTACTGTAGTTATAAATGACGTTTTATGTAGATTAGGACTGAGATATTTTTATGTAGTTTTATTCGCTATTGGTATATCAGAGATCAACAAAGAAATATACGTTAAATTTTAACCATGTTGTAGCTGAAGCTGATAAAACTGTTCAAGCTGCCAATGACTTTTATCGTGCATCGGCAATTTATGCCATTAAACACAACCGTAGGTAAAATTGAGAGAAAATCTTTTTAATCAAAACTAGTGGGCTCTAAAGAACTCATTTTACTGTTGTTTTCACGTCGATAAAAGAAAAATATCGTGAAAATAGCGATCGGAATCACGTAATTTTTTACTCTACATGCCGCTAACATAATCTGTTAACGAAAAAAATAATTTAGTTCACAATCACAGCGAGTAATTCGACTTGAAAACACGTCGCATAACGAAAAATTCCCTAGTCGCATATAAGTCAGGTATCTAGAAAATTCGCTCAATTGAGTTAAATATGGCGAAAAAAACTTGTACAGAGTTTGAGATTTAATGTTTAGCCAGTTGAAAAAGCTTCGTCAAGGGGTAAATATTAACATTGTCCAAAATACATCGAAATAAACAGGCATCGGTCTAGGGCAGATATATACATCTAGAATGGTCTGGCTCACGAAATCTGATTTATTGTGTAGAGGTGTGCAAGAACGATTATAATAACAAATAGATAAATAGCACTAGTTATATCAATAATCAGGGCCACGCAAAAATATTTGGCTTCCCCAGTAGGCCAACAAAAATTGTCGTTAGGCAGCAACTGGTGGCTCAGATATCGTTTATTTGTTTATTTATTTATTTATTTATTACCATCTGTTTTAGTATTATTGCCATCTTAGAATTTTACTCTGAAGTCAGATCTTATTTTCGAAGAAGAAATGTCCACCAGACTAGGTAAGACAGACGAGTTTCTGACTTATTTTCGAAGAATAAGACTTCCTTGACACAGAGTACACGTAAGAGATTGCTTGTGATTTTATAATTAGAATAATACTTGACACAGGGTACACTAAATAGATTGTTTACAGTTGTAATTAGAATAATACTTACCTGGCACGGGGTATGCCAAATAGATTGTTTGTAGTTGTAATTAGAATGATCCTTACCTGGGAAAGGTACGCCTAATAGATTGTAGTTTTAATTAGAATAATACTTACATGGCACAGAGGGGGGGGGAGGGAAGGTTAAACGTCAAATAGATTGTTTGTAGTTGGTAATTATAACAATAATTACTTACCTGTGGCACAAGGGGGTATGGCCCAAAATAGGGAGCGAATTTTGCTAGTTGTAATTAGGAATGATTTGTTAGCTTTAACCTGCCACAAACAGGTACGCCAAATAAAAAGGAATTTGTTTTTTGTTAAGTTGTTAATTTAGGGAAATTTAAAAAAACAAAAAAAAAAACCAAACTTGGCCTGGCACAGGATATGCCAAATAGATTGTTTGTGGTTGTAATTAGCATAATACCTACCTGGCATAGGGTACACCAAATAGATTGTTTGTAGTTGTAATTAGAATAATACTTACCTGGCACAGGCTATTCTAAATAGATTGCCTTTAGTTGTAATTAGAATACTTACCTGGTACAGGGTATTCCAAATAAATTGCTTCTAGTTATAATTAGAAGCATACTTACCTGGCACAGGGTGCGCCAAATAGATTGTTTGTGTTTGTAATTAGAATAATACTTACCTGGCACTAGGTACACCAAATACATTGCTTTTAATTGCTATTAGAAGCATACTTACCTGGCACAGAGTACACCAAACAGATTGCTTCTAGGTGTAATTAGAAGCATACTTACCTGGCACAGAGTACACCAAACAGATTGCATCTAGTTGTAATTAGAAGCATACTTACCTGGCACAGAGTACACCAAACAGATTGCTTCTAGGTGTAATTTGAAGCATACTTACCTGGCACAGAGTACACCAAACAGATTGCATCTAGTTGTAATTAGACAAAGCATACTTACCTGGCCAAAGGGTACATAAAACCAAATACTTGCTTCTTTAGTTGTAATAGGAAGCAGACTTACCTGGGCACAGGGTACACTCAAACAGATTGCTTCTAGTTGTAATTAGAAGCAATACTTACCTGGCACCAGGGATACACCAAACAGATTTGCCTTCCTAGGTGTAATTAGAAGCATACTTACCTGGCACAGAGTACACCAAACAGATTACTTCTAGTTGTAATTAGAAGCATACTTACCTGGCACAGGGTACAACCAAACCCAAAAGATTACCGTTCTAGTTGTAATTAGAAAGCCACTTCCTGGCAAACTTTAACCCCAAACCAGTTGGCATTTAAAAAGTTGGGTAATTTAGAAGCATACTTAACCTGGCACAGAGTTACACCAAGAGATTACTTCTTTTAGTTAGTCGAATTAGAAGCCATACTTACCTGGCACAGGGTACACCAATCAGATTGCATCCTAGTTGTAAACAGAAGCATTAACTTACCTGGCACGAGGTACCCAAACAGTTGCTTCTAGTGTAATTAGAAGCATACTTAACCTGGTCCACAGAGGGTACACCAAACCAGATTGCAAATCTAGTTGTAATTAGAAGCATACGACCTGGCACAGAGTACACCCAACATATTGCATCTTAGTTTAAATTAGAAGCATTCTTACCTGGCACAGATACACAAACAGATTGCATCTAGTTTGAATAGAAAGCATACTTACCTGGCACAGAAGTAACACCCCAAACAGATTGCTCTTTTATTGTAATTAGAAAGCATACTTACCGGCACAGTACACAGATAAATAGCATTGCTGTATCTAGTTGTAATTAGAAGCATACTTACCATGGCACAGTACACCAAGGCAATAAAACTTTATTGATCTTCATTGGTAGGTTGTAATTAGAAGCATACTTACTAATTACCTTGCTGGTTAGAGATAATTACACCAAAGGGTAAACGGATTGCTTCTAGGTTGTAATAAAGAAGCATACTTACCTGGCAAGTACCCAAAACATTGCTTCTATGTAATTAGAAGCATAACTTACCTGGCACAGAGCACAGGGACCAAGACAATATTATTACTTCTAGTTGTAATTAGAAGCATTACTTTAACCTGGGCAACAGTACCCTTACCTTGTACAGGGTACCACCAAATACATTGCTTCTAGTTATAATTAGAAGCCATACTTACCTGGCACAAGTATGGCACAGGGTACATTATTGCTTCTAGGTTATAATTAGAAGCATACTTACCTGGCACAGGGTGTTACACAAAATACATTGCTTAAATAGTTATAATAGAAAAGCATACTTAACCTTATGCACAGGAGTACACCAAACACATTGCTTCTAGTGTAATTAGAAGCATACTTACCTGGCACAGGGTACACAAATACATTGATTCTAGTTATAATTAGAAGCATACTTACATGCATTTTAAATTAGGACAGCCACAGGGTACACCAAATACATTGCTTCTAGTTATAATTAGAAGCATACTTACCTGGCACCAGAGTACACCAAATACATTGCTCTAGGTGTTGTAATAGAAGCATAACTTACCTGGCACAGGGATACGAACTTACCTGGCACAGAGTACACCAAATACATTACTTCTAGTTGTAATTAGAAGCATACTTAACCTGGGCCACAGAGTACACCAAATACAATTACTTCGTGAGTTATACATTAGAAGCAACATACTTACCTGGCACAGGGTACACCAAATACATTACTTCTAGTTATAATTAGAAGCATACTTACCTGGCACAGGGTACACCAAATACATTACTTCTAGTTATAATTAGAAGCATACTTACCTGGCACAGGGTACACCAAATACATTACTTCTAGTTAGAAGCATAACTTACCTGAAGCATACTACTTAGAAGCAAGGGTACCTGGCACAGGGTACACCACATTACTTCTAGTTGTAATTAGAAGCATACTTACCTGTGGTACAAGGCTACCCAAATACATTGCTTCTAGTTTAAATAGAAGCATACTTACCTGGCACAGGGTACACAAATACATTGCTTCTAGTTGTAATTAGAAGCATACTTACCTGGTACAGGGTACACCAAATACATTGCTTGTAGTTGTAATTGGAATGATACTTATCTGGATCAGGGTGCTTCTTCCAGTATTTGGTTCCTAGTCCATCAACCTTTCTACTATATCCTTTATCGTCTGATGTACTTAAGTACTGAAGACTCCTTCCGCAATCCAGGATTCCATCCGCTCACATCTGGTCCTCCATTGCTTCTGTTTGAAAAGCTTTTAGTGCTTCTGGATCTTCATCCTCCACTGTTATTGCTAATGATTGGTTTGTTTGTTGGCCTGCAGGTGATGGTTAGGCCGATGTTCGCGTTCTTCATGATGTCTTGTTGATGATATTATCTTCTGGGACCTCAATTTCTCTGCGCATTTCTCCCCAATTGCGTCTGAAGCTTCCGTGCTTGTGTGGCTTTCCCTCAGCTATTCCCTTTATATCTATTAGCTCTTCCTTTTCTCTTGTTGTCTGCTTCTCCAACTATTCCTCCTTCGTTGCAGCTGTCTGTGTTTTCCTAAGTCTCAACTTGAGATCATGCCTCGTCTCCCACAATCCAAGATTCCATCCGTTCACATCTGGTCCCCAGGTCTCCAGCTTGCTTCTCTCTGGAAAGCTTTTAGGGTTGTCGCATCCTCCGCTGTTATTCTTTTCTCTGAGCTTCCTTTTACCTTAGATTTCAAATCAGACGCATGCGAGCTCCGGAGTCTTCAAAGATGGCTTCTAAGGATCTCGAAGCTTGCATCTAGAGTCTTTGGATCCAGTGAACCTTATAGCGTTGGGATTACAGTTCATTTTTCAATCCAACTTTGTATCTTGAGTCTTCACGTCAGCATGTGAATTTCATTTCATTATTCCTTTCTTGGTCGAACTTGACTGGGTTGTAGCCTACAACCAGGTCTGGCCTACAAGTCACTTGCAGGCCAGACCTGGAGCCTCAAGGATTCTAAAACGACTTCGGGGTAAACCACCCCTCAGACTTGAGCTGAATTCTAATTATATTTCTCCAAGTCAGTTCTGCTGCTTACTGAATGCTTCCCACCCTTCAAGGAAGGGATTCCAGTAGATCTGAAGCAGCATGTTAGTGGGGGATGACCAATGCTATGGCGGAGTTTGGAGTCTGGGACGCCAGACTTCGGAGAACGAATGGGACTTGAGGAAATGGGCAGGAGCGTTCTGCCACATTTGACTTGGCATCTTTTAATTCTGGATAGAGGCCATTTCTTGAGAAGACTTAAACGTATGCTGCCTGCAGATCATGGTTAGGCCGATGTTCACGTTCTTCATGGTGTCTTCTTGATGAGATTATCTTCGGGGCCTCAATTTCTCTGCGCATTTCTCTTGAAATGCGTCCGCAGCTTCCGTAGCTCTGTGGCTTTATCTCAGCTATTCTTTATATCTATTAGCTCTTCCTTTCTTTCTTGTCAACTTCTTCAACTATTCCTCCTTCGTGACAGCTGTCTATTTTTTCCTAAGTCTCATTTTGAGATCCTCTTCGTCTTTCGTCTCGTTGTTTTCTGGATCTCTTCGTCTTGATGTCCAGCCATGCCAGCTCCCTCTTTCCGTGGATATTAGCGCCCAAATAGCTGGAAATGCCCTTCCCCACCAGTGCCTGCCTATAATGTATAGCTTTTTCATCGGTAGAGTATATCATTGAATCCCCCGAGGTCTCGTTCATCGACTGCAGGAAGGCGTAGTAAAATAGGCGTGATCCGTGAAGATAATGCAAGTATGTGTGTTTTATGCCTTTCCTTTCGAAATTCTTCCGTTCGAAGTTTTGGATTTTCTACATGCCGTGGAAGTTTCCACCTGTTTCTTATATGTTCGAGAGAGAGAAAAAAAAACGAAAATTTATCATTTGTTTCCAGTATATCAACTTTCTTGACATAACTTCAAGTCAGGCGTTCTCTTTGTAATATTATGATGACATGTGGAACAACAGAATATTTTCTTCTGGGGTTAAACTTGTGTTTATATTTATTTCTTTTTATTTACTTTTATCTCATTAGATACATACTCACTGAGTGAGTGTGATATTATAGGTCTTGCAGTGAACGATTTGGTACGCTTGATGTAACTCCAAATCTTGTCTTACTTCTCTCTCTCTCTCTCTCTCTCTCTCTCTCTCTCTCTCTCTCTCTCGCAAAATACAACTAGTTGCGAATTGAGAGTGACTATCGCATTGCCAATTGGCGGCCGCACCGTTGCGAAGGAAAATTTACCCTGCAATTTAGACAAAACAGTTGTTGTCGGTGCTGTGATTTTGCAGACGTTCTCGCTCAAGTTTGCAATGCAGATGTACTGAGCTTTTTAATCTTTTCTTGTAAAGAAAATCAGGTGGCCGAGTTTGACATCTGTTCGGTAAACAATGCTTGCTTGGAGAGAGAGAGAGAGAGAGAGAGAACATTATATCGTCAGCAATGATATGCTAGGAAGTTTGACATTTGTTCAGTAAACAATGCTTGCTTGGCGCGAGAGAGAGAGGGCATTAAAAGAGTTAATAATTTTCATATTAAATTGTTAACTTCTGTTTTGTTTTGTAACGCATTGGTTGCAAAAGATGTATGAAGCAGCTGGAAGAGTGTCAAAGGCTGCTGTATACATTATTCAGCGAAGGTTTTGTTGCTGTTTTGCCACTAGCTTTCAGAGGAAGTTGCTTGTTGCTATGAAATAAGGTTGAAATTTCATGGCATTTTCTTTCCTCCATTATATCGCCAGCTATATGTTAGGAAGTTTGACATCTGTTCAGTTAACGATGCTTGTTTGTCAGCGTTATTATTACCAGACGCTTGTAGATTATATTTGTCTGCGAGAGAGAGAATGGCATCAATATATCTCCAGCAATGATAAGCTAGGAGAAAATATGCATCAACTTGAATGACTCTTTTCGAAGCAGCTTCGTTGTCATGAAAATGAGACGAATTTCGTATTGTTTTTGAACGCACCTCGGGAGAAAAGGTTGAATCTGACACTTGTTAATGTGTACCGGTTTATGTATTAAAAATATGTGAATGGTATAATTGGTTTTAATACCCCCTTTCTTTATTGTTCAACCTTCCATAGAGTTTCATTATGTTAGGTTATGGAATTTAGAAATCTTTTTGCATTTATACTATCACGGGATACGACATGTTGCGCACCTGACAGTGAGTCATTAAGTAAGTCAGGTTAAGGGAGTTATGATTTATTTTGCTCATAATTATATCTTTTCATATACTCACTCACGTGGGTTAGGTTAGGTTAAGGGACTTAGAATTTTCTCCCTCATATTCATATTCATGTGAAATGGCAGTTTTTCGTCTGAAGAGTATATCTTGAGCCAAAATGAGGTTGGCTATTTCACATGGGTTAGATTAGGTTAGGTTAGGTAAAGGGGCTTAGAATTTTGTTCCCTCATATTCATATTTGTGTGAAATGGTTTTTTTTTCATCCGTAGAGTATATCTTGAGCCAATAGGTTAGGTTATGTTGGGTTAGATTAGGTTAAGGGACTTAGAATTTTTTCACTCATATTCATATATATGTGAAATGGTGGTATTTTCATCCGTAGAGTATATCTTGAGCCAAAATGGGGTTGGGTATTTTCAAGGGGTTGAGCGAAACCATGGTTCTCCTATCCGAAGAGTTCTTCATGAGCCATTTTGGGGTTCTTTCTGAACTAGAGCGAATTATTTGGTGGTTTTCCCGTGAAGTCGTTAATGGTCAACGTACATGAGGTTAAGATAAAGGCAAGCTTATGGGGTTTATCGCCTCTGAGCCGAATTGGTGGTCGGGTGTTGAGGTTGAGCCGAAATGGGGTCTTTTTTCCCTACACACAAGGAACTTTTGACATTTCCCTCGGGGTATCATTTTCCACTCTCTCCTGCCCTTTCCGTAGGGGAATAGTGACGTCAGTGTTCCTTATATGGTGCACTGTAGGCATTACATAAGGTTCTTTGTAGCGTCCCTTCTGCCCTTAGCTGTGACCCCTTTCATTCAAAGCTTTTACTGTGCCTCCTTTCATATTCTCTTTCTTCCATCTTACTTTCTACCCTTTCCTAACAATTGATTTATTGTGTAACTGCGAGGTTTTTCTCCTGTTACACTGTTCAAACCTTTTACAGTCAATTTTTGTTTAATTGCTGAATGACCTCATAGGTCCCAGTGCCTGGCCTGTGGCCTCAATTCTGTATTCAGATTAATTCAATTATCGCCTGCCATGTGACTCCTGATATTCATCTTAAAACTTTTTTCTCAGATCGACAAATTTTTTAGAAAGTTGAGAAAGTTTATGTCCATATAGCAATACAGACCTTTCTAGAGTAATATAAAATCTTACACTTGTATGCAGTGACAGTCTATTTAATATTTACTAGACTAATATGTGATCTTACGCTTGTATGCAGTGTCAGTCCATTTAATATCCAAATCTTACTCAGCCTGGTCATTGTTTCATTTTTCTTGTTTAGTCTTCCGCAGATTTTCAACTCGATTGGAATATTGTCTTGGCATCATTGTTCCTAAACATTTGAAATATTCAGCCTCATATATTCTCTCTTCTTTTAGTGGTAGTTCATCCCACTGTCATATTCAGTCTTTATTACTACTGATTTCCCCAGATTTACCTTGAGCCCATCTCGCGTAGGGTGGATTCATTTAAACAAGATTTGTAAATATTGTGGTTCTGGCTGATTAAGTTTTATCAAGCGCCTGCCATTTTTCCCAATATATATGCACGCCTTCGCTCTCCAACCATTTAATCATGAAAGCAATAAGAAGGGCAAACAGCGTAGGTGACACGGAATTCCCCTGCAGTACCCCAGTATTCAGAATTCACTAGACAACAGAGTCCACATCAACGCCCCGTTTACTTTGTAATAGATAATTTCACTTGCCTTCACATATTTAACGGGATTACTATAGAAACTCAAGACTGTGGACTGTGGAAACTCAATGGTCTGTGGATGCTTTAAAATCGGCATTTTTCACATTTCAGATTTATTGCCATTCTCTTCGTATTCGGATATCGACGTACAAGCATTTATTCGGAGTATATTTGCGGTAGTTTTGCTCTCTCTCTCTCTCTCTCTCTCTCTCTCTCTCTCACAAATTTATTCGAATATCGACATACAAGCTGTTATTCGAGGCATATTACCGGTAGTTCTGGTTGCACTCTCTCTCTCTCTCTCTCTCTCTCTCTCTCTCTCTCTCTCTCTCTCTCTCCAGAATTATATATATATTATATATATATATTATATTATATATAGATGTATATAGTATCTATTAGATTATTATTAATATACGTATGATTCATACGAGAGAGAGAGAGAGAGAGAGCGGTAAAATAATTGTTGGATATAGTGCTTCCCTAATTACTGATGAAGGAAGTCTTAAATAACCCTGTGATAATAAATCTGAAGAATGGATGGCTTGTGTTGCTGTCTTGCTGTTGAACGTGAGAACCAAGTTGAAATCATCTAATATTTACATCCAATCGTCCTCCTTAGCGGCCTTTCCATTTGGCAGATTTCATGTCATTTAATATTTCATCCTCCTTTCAAGTCTGTGGTTTGTCGACTCTACTCAGGTGGCTGGCTAGCTTATCATATATTCTGTTAACGAGATAGTCAGTCGCTGTGAATCTCTCTCTCTCTCTCTCTCTCTCTCTCTCTCTCTCCCCGTAGTGGAAAAGCCACCATGATTTTAAATTCCCCTTGCCTCTGAGAAGTGGGAGTCGTTTGATATTTTACGAATAATCTTCAGTCATCCTTGGCGCGCTTTGTGCTGGTAAACGAGATGAAAAAGGCAGGATGGTTGTATTAGTTCGGGGATTGAATTTAGGGTCACTGTAGAATATTATGGTTAGAATGAAGGGCTTCTGTGGTCCGTCCTTTTATTGGAATACTTTCTTGACTTATTATATGACCTTTTAAGTTTTTTATTTATCTAAAATTGGATTTTATATGTGTGAGCTCATGTCTGATTTACATTCAGTGTAGCCCACTGAAGTTTTCCCTGCTCCCTTCCACATAGTAGTTCTCTCGTATAAAGAAAAATAAGTTAACTAGTTAATAAACAGCTGAAAATGTAAGTAAATTATACAAATGCATGGAGAATTGTATTAAGGAACTCCGCTTGAATTTTGGAAGTTCCAATTGCACGACATAGTCAGGGAGACTGTTCCGCAGTCCATCGGTGTGAGGAATAAAGGTGGCTTTATTGCAATCTATGAGGCATTGCAGGATGTAAGAGAATTATGAAGCAGTTGCCAATTTCTATACCCAGTTCTTCACGTTCTTTTTGTTCTTCAATATAATAGTATTGATGAGAGAAGCTAGATGATGGTATTTAGTATAAGAGAATCCAACTCATTCCAGAATTTAAGCGCCTCAACGGCGTGGTTGGTATGGTATTAGCGTCCCACCTTGGTGGTCGCGGGTTCGATCCTCGGCCATTCCATTGAGGAGCGAGAAATGTGTATTTCTGGTGATAGAAGTTCACTCTCGACGTGGTTCGGAAGTCACGTAAAGCCGTTGGTCCCGTTGCTGAATAACCACTGGTTCCATGCAACGTAAAAACACCATACAAACAAACAATCATTCCAGAAATCAGCAGTTATTGTCCAGTTGTTATTGTTATGCTCTCCTGAGGTGTCCCTCGTCATGACGCCATTGTTCCCCTTAGGGTGCAAAGGTACTGACGTCAGTGCACTTCATGCGGGCCACTGTGGGCATTACTTGAGCCTCTTTGCAGCAACCTCCTTCATTCCTTTTACTATACCTCATTCCGTTTTTATTGTTTTTTTGTTTTATCTGCCTTTCCCTTCCTTCCTACACACCTTTCAAGTCTTCTTACGGTCAATTTCCTTTCAGCGCTGAATGACCTCGTAGGACCCAGTGCTTGGCCTTTGGTCTAAATTCTATATTCTATTCTATTCACTCCTTTTTCAAGTTAAGTGTCTTTAATATAGAGTATCAGAGCAGTTCACAGATTCACTTTTACTTTAATTTTTATATATATATATATATATATATATACTATATATATATATATATATATATATATAGATATAAATTATATCTATATATAATCTTTTTTTTTAATTCACCTGATGTATCTTCTCAAAAAAACGGCAATGAAGAAAATGAAAGCGTATAGTACTAGGCATGTCAGAGACGTTCCAAGTTCTGGAAAGGTTTGTTGTCTTGAATGGAAAGCTTTGGTGTCGAGACTTTCTGCATTCCATGCTCTGGAGAGCTATCAACTCTGGGTGGTGTTCGTGACTAAAAACCTCCTTTTCGTACTAGGATGATGACAGACTGCCGTGAAACCCAACTATCAGATTTTTTAAAAGTTCATTATTTTCTTAACATTTAGAATGATTTAAATTAAAGACAGAGCAATAAGTTCTTTGCAATCTGATGATAATTCTCGCTGCACTTTCCATAAGGACAGGTAACACCTATATAGAAATATGTATGCAAGTACCCGAAAGTGTTATTATTATTATTATTATTATTATTATTATTATTATTATTATTATTATTATTATTATTATTATTATTTTGTTCTATCACATTCCTCCAATTCGACTGGGTGGTATTTATAGTTTGGGGTTCCGGGTTGCATCCTGCCTCCTTAGGAGTCCATCACTTTTCTTACTATGTGCGCCGTTTCTAGGATCACACTCTTCTGCATGAGTCCTGGAGCTACTTCAGCCTCTAGTTTTTCTAGATTCTTTTTCAGGGATCTTGGGATCGTGCCTAGTGCTCCTATGATTATGGGTACGATTTCCACTGGCATATCCCATATCCTTCTTATTTCTAGTTTCAGATCTTGATACTTTTCTATTTTTTCCCTCTCTTTCTCTTCAACTCTGGTGTCCCATGGTATTGTGACATCAATGAGTGATACTTTCTTCTTGACTTTGTCAATCAACGTCACGTCTGGTCTGTTTGCACGTATCACCCTATCCGTTCTGATACCATAGTCCCAGAGGATCTTTGCGTGATCGTTTTCTATCACTCCCTCAGGTTGGTGCTCGTACCACTTATTACTGCAAGGTAGCTGATGTTTCTTGCACAGGCTCCAGTGGAGGGCTTTTGCCACTGAATCATGCCTCTTTTTGCACTGGTTCTGTGCAAGTGCCGGGCATTCGCTTGCTATGTGGTTTATGGTTTCACTTTTCGTATTGCACTTCCTACATATGGGAGAGATGTTATTTCCGTCTATCGTTCTTTGAACATATCTGGTTTTTAGGGCCTGATCTTGTGCCGCTGTTATCATTCCTTCAGTTTCCTTCTTTAGCTCTCCCCTCTGTAGCCATTGCCATGTGTCATCGCTGGCTAGTTCTTTAGTCTGTCTCATGTATTGTCTGTGTGCATTGGTTTGTTGTGCCAGTCCTCTGTTCTGTCTGTCATTCTCCTGTCTCTGTATATTTCTGGGTCTTCGTCTACTTTTATTAGTCCTTCTTCCCATGCACTCTTTAGCCACTCGTCTTCACTTGTTTTCAGATATTGCCCCAGTGCTCTGTTCTCGATGTTGACGCAGTCCTCTATACTTAGTAGTCCTCTCCCTCCTTCCTTTCGTGTTATGTATAGTCTGTCCGTATTTGCTCTTGGGTGTAGTGCTTTGTGTATTGTCATATGTTTCCTGGTTTTCTGATCTATGCTGCGGAGTTCTGCCTTCGTCCATTCCACTATTCCTGCGCTGTATCTGATTACTGGCACTGCCCATGCGTTTATGGCTTTTATCATATTTCCGGCGTTGAGTTTTGACTTGAGTATCACCTTGAGTCTCTGCATATATATTCTTTCCTGATCGTGTCCTTCATCTCTTGGTGTTTTATATCCCCTCCTTCCATTATTCCCAGGTATTTGTATCCTGTCTCATCTATGTGTTTGATGTTGCTCCCATCTGGTAGCTTTATCCCTTCAGTTCTCGTTACTTTGCCTTTTTGTATGTTGACTAAGGCGCATTTTTTATTCCAAACTCCATCCTGATGTCCCCAGATACAATCCTTACAGTCTGGATTAGGGTATCTATTTCCTTGATGCTCTTACCATACAGCTTGATGTCGTCCATGAACATCAGATGGTTGATTCTGTTGCCTCTTTTCTTGAGTTGGTACCCGGCATCCATCTTCTGTATTACTTTTGTCATGGGAATCATGGCTACTACGAAGAGTAGTTGCGACAGTGAGTCGCCCTGGAAGATCCCTCTCCTGATATTAACCTCTGCTAGTCTTATTCCAGAGCTTGTAAGTATTGTATTCCAGTTGCGCATTGTATTTTTGAGGAAGCTGATGGTGTTTTCCTCTGCCCCATATATTTTCAGGCATTCTATTAGCCATGTGTGTGGTATCATGTCGAAGGCTTTCTTATAGTCTATCCATGCCATGCTTAGGTTGGTTTTCCTTCTCCTACTGTTCTTCATTACCATTTTGTCTATCAGGAGCTGGTCTTTTGTGCCCCTACACTTCCTTCTGCAGCCTTTCTGTTGGTGGGGGATGGTGTTTATCTCCTCTAGGTAGTTGTATAGCCTTTCTCTGATGATACCTGTTAGTAACTTCCACATTATTGGTAGGCAGGTGATAGGCCTGTAGTTACTGGCTATATTTCCCTTACTCTTGTCTTTTTGTACTAAGGATGTTCTTCCTGTGGTCATCCATTTGGGTGCATGGTGATTTGAGATACAATGCTGGAGTTGTTCTGCTATTCGTGGGTGTAGGGCCTTGAAGTTTTTGAGCCAGTATCCACGGACTTCATCGGGACCTGGGGCTTACCAGTTTGGCATTTTCTTTAGTTGGTGTCTGACTGTGTCTGTCGTGATCTCTGTGAATCTTTGTTTTATTCTCCCTGTTTCTTCTTCCTTGACTTCCTGGAGCCATGTTGCATGTTTGTTGTGTGATACCGGATTGCTCCATATGTTTTCCCAGAGTCTCTTACTTGGTTCGGCTTCAGGAATTTCTGGGTGGTTGTCTTCCCCTCTTAGTTGGCTGTTTAGTCTTTTCTGATTGGTTCCGAATAGTTTGTTCTGTTGGTATCCCTTATTCCTGTTCATGTATTATTATTATTATTATTATTATTATTATTATTATTATTATTATTATTATTATTATTATTATTATTATTATTATTTCAAGTACAATGTTACAGCTTTTAACAGTTACAAGCTGTTGCATATCTAATTGTTTGACGTTTGCCCGAAATCATCCAGCGGATAGAATTCCTCCTTGTGTTGGCTTGCTGATTTCGAAAGGTATGCCAGAAAAGTCATGTCACTTGGATCTCCTGGTTAATTATATACGTGGACTCCTGACCTTTGTAGTAAATAGATTTATAATCGAGGCCACGCGAATTGCCGGACATTTTTGTTAGGCGTCCAGCCGTTCACTTTGGTGGGATTATAAACATTGATGAAATGTAATTAGTTCATGCAACCCAAAAATTAAAATTTTTAAAAATTTGTTTGAATCCAGCCGGATAAATGTGAATTTAGCTGCGCAGACGGTCACGATTCATTTAGTGTGGGTTGTGATTGTGATTTTAGATTATTATTATTATTATTATTATTATTATTATTATTATTATTATTATTATTATTATTAGATTATTTTATTCAATTCCATAAATGTGGGTCTTCCATTCGGCTCCCAACAATGCCCGGTAGCGCCATTTTTAGCTTTATACGGTCGGTTTTGGGAATAGCAGATGCAAATTACTTTTTTTCCCTTTTTTTACTTGTGATTTCCCTTGATAGAGTATTTTTTTGTTCTTTACCCTTTGCCATAGATTCGTGACGTTGTTCGCTCGAAGTATTGGTTTGCGTTGGTCCCATTGAGTAAAGTTTACCGAAAGAGATTTTTTGTACTCTACATAAAGAAGACCGCTGATCTATTTTCGGACTTCTTGAGTTCCCATTGCGGCTTTTGCCGAGATTGTGGTAGATGTTTAAAGGGAGTAGGGTCTTCCCTAGATTGTGATCCCCAACGGTTTTCGGGGATCGTTATCTAGGACTAATATTTCTTGGGTGTCATTGTCTTCAGGATATTGTCAGTCTTTTGTTTATGTTTTTACGGTAATCCCCAGCGGGCTTGTACTAAATACGTCGCGAAGGTGGATACATACGAGGTTAAAACCAGTGGAGGTCTCTATCTAGAAAAGATCCAGGGGCTGCTTGAAGATATTGGGATAGAGAACGGATTAAATGTAAGCTTAGAATTTTTAATCAGACAAGGGGTAGGTAGCATAGTCTTTTCATCACCAGGTATGGCTACATAAGCTTATTAAAGTTATTTGGCTGTCCGTAGGGAGGTATAGTGCCGTCAGCGCACCTTACATGGTGCACTGTAAGCATTGCTTAAGGGTCATTGCAGCGTCCATTCGTCTCCTAGCTGTAACCCCTTTCATTCCTTTTAATGTACATCCGTTCATATTCTTTCTTCCATCTAACTTTCCACCCTCAAACAATAGTTGCATTGAGCAACCGCGAGGTTTTCCTCCTGCTACAACTTTCAAACCTTTTACTGTCAATTCCCCTTTCAGGTCCCAGCGCTTGGCCTTTCGCCTTAATTCAATATTTTATTCTATTCTGTTCTATGCGAGTTATTTGAATACAGCAAAATTTATTTTGGGATTATTGCATAAAGAACCTCAGCAGAAGTTTTATTGTGATTTGTCACATTTAATAAAAAAATAAATTAGAAATATATTTTGTAAGTGTTACCGAATTCAAACAAAAGAAATTTAACAAAATTTTTTTTTATTTAGTTGTCATTTGCTACTGACTTCCGGATGAATAACAGACCATGGAAAAATGTCATAGTTAAAGCAGACCCTCCTCACGTATTGTTGATTGCTTCGCTGATAAATAACGTTTGAACTAAATGTTGTCAACTGTATATTGAAGGACTATAAATTAAAAGCCACTTTTTACGCCTCAAAGTTTGTCGGAGAGAAATTTTTATGGAGCAGCATGATATAAAACAACTCATGGGGATATCCCGTAGGGGATGAGTGTCGTCAGTGTGCCTCATGCGGTGCACTGAAGGCATTACTTAATAAGGTCCTTCGAAGCATCCCTTGGGAACGTAGGTTCAACCGCTTTCATTCCTTTTACTGTACATCCGTTCATATCCTCTTCTTTCAAACTTACTTTGCGCCCTCTCCTAACAGTTAAATCAGATTGCAACTGCGAGGTTTTCCTTCAGTTACACTTTTAGAACTTTTTTTGCTGAATGACCTCATAGGTCCCATCGCTGCGCCTTTGGCCTAAATTCTATATTCTGTTCTTTTCTAACTCATAGGTAGAGGAAAGTTATATTAGAAATGCAACACATTTCTTCGGATTGGGAAGCACCAATACAGATCCCAATGATGACAACCGTTATATTGACATAGACTGTATTGACTAAATTGAATTGCATAGAGAATTTAGGCTAAAGACCCAACACTGGGACCTACGAAGTCATTCAGCGCTGAAACGGAAATTGACAATAAAAGGTTTGAAAGGTGTAACAAGAGGAAAACCTCGCAATTGCGCCATGGACCAATTGTTAGGAGAGAGTCGAAGGCATGATGGAAGAAAGAGAAATTGAAAAGAGGTACAGTAAAAGGAACGAAAGTGGTTGCAAGTTGGGGCCGAAGGGACGCTGCAAAGAGCCTTATGTAATGTTCTCAGCGTTCAAAGCCCCGTAAGGAGTTAGTGCGTCATTGGACCTCATGCGGTGCACTGAAGGCATTACTCAAGGTTCTTTGCAGTGTGCCTTCGGCCCCCAGCTGCAACCACTTTCGTTCCTTTTACTGTACCTTCTTTCATATTCTCTTTCTTTATCTTACCTTCCATCCTCTCCTAACACTTGATTCACAGTGCAACTGCGAGGTTTTCCTCCTGTTATACCTTTCAAACTATTTACTGTCGATTTCCATTTCAGCGCTGAATGACCTCATAGGTCCCAGTGCTTGGCCTTTGGCCTACATTCAAAGTGTGTTGTGTCAGTCGCCTCTCAACTATACTTGCACACAGTCTCAAAACTCTCATTTATTTTCTGAAATTTATTTTTATCAGCACATCTTCAATCCTGTTGAGGAATAGTGCCATCAGTGCGCCTCATGTGGTGCACTGTAGGCATTACGAAAGGATGATTGCAGCGTCCCTTCGGTCCCTACCTGCACCAACTTTGTAACCTTTTACTTCACCTCCATCCCCTCTTCTTCGTTTCTTCAGTGTTGCTGTCGATCTTCTGTAACTATTACTTTTTATTGCAACTTTTGAGTTTTTTCCCAATTCCACCTTTAGCTCCTTCTACTGCATATATATATACTTATTCATACGTACATACATATATAAATGTATTTACGTACATACATAATATCGCATTTACGTATTTACGTACATACATAATATTTTTAAACATAGTTACTTTGGCTTCTGGAATTAGTTCGTTTGTACCCGTTAATACAACAGCCTTAATTAGTTAACAAGGGCGAAATCGCCACTTTTGCTCTCACTTCCTTTCATCCTGTGTAATTTGCGTTGGACGCTTAACGCGTATGGCGGGGTTCCTTTGAACGCCTTCGAAAGTGTTCTTAAAAACGAATTCCTCAAAGTTATGGTTTTCAAGAGATCCAAGTGATTAGGAACTCCACATCGCACCTTTGTTTTCGTTTTTAACTCGTTTTTGTTTGTGCAGCTATATTTATTATAAGTAATGTTATTGTAGCAATAGTAGTAGGAGTAATAACTATTCTCCTTCCATTTGAATAAATTTTCATCTATTTATTCATTTATTTTTTCTTTTTTAATGAGTGAGTTCTCTTCTTTCTGTATTTCCCTTTACCTCATCTTACTTCCTAATGAACATATTCTTTAGAACCTTGAATTTCAAGTTAATGGACCCTGCGGGCTTCTTCCATATGAATAGGGTTCATCTTCTGAATAATAATAATAATAATAATAATAATAATAATAATAATAATAATAATAATAATAATTTAGCGGAATCTTGTTTAAGTTACTTATCCATTGTTTCAGGGCCGTTCTCTTTTTCTTACTCGTATCGTAAAACTCGAGGATAATGAGATTCCACTCGGTAAGATAGCTCCGGGTATCTTGGAACTGGTTGGAGACTATCGCACATCTCAAGGTCTCGGTTACTTTGTGAACTTTTTTTTTTAAATTTTTTTCCGCTGTTGCGTATTTGTTCCCTCGTGAAATTCCTCAACTTTTGCCAAGGCTGTTTAGGCTCGGTGTTGACGCCGAAATCTCATTATGAGTTCAGAAAAAATGCCCATGTGCTGTATGGATTTTCCGTTCATCTCGGATAGACGAAAGTGAAAGGGCAGGGTGTTCAGGACCAGAGATAACTAAGAGTGGCTGTATCTGGGGTGGATGAAATGGGGAGAACTAGGGGTGGGATAATGCTTGTTGTATTGTTGGGTGGATTTTTAAAGAGTTCATATGTAGTAGTGTAAGTATTGTGTGAGTAAAACTGTGCAGCGGAAGAAAATGTCCAACCAACAAATGGCAAAATATGAGTTTAAGGGAGATGCTCAATCTGTTTGGTAGGATCTGAATGAGGAAAGTGGCTGTGCTAGGTGATTTGAATGTAGCAGGAAAGAGCCAATATTGTCGGAAAATGTGGAGTTTCTGGAGTAAAATTTGAGAATAAGAAGTCTTGTAGAATGTGTTCAAAGAAGCATTTGATTGTTGTAAATAAATGGTTTTCAAAAAGAATATTCGAAAGAATGCATGGGAAAGAGAAAGAAGTTTGTAGAAATATGTGGTGGTACTGAGTTGGTGGATGATTGAGTGGTACATGGAATGAAGAGAAGAGTATTGGCTGGAAGCATACCTGATGATTATATAGTTGAAAGTACATGGAGAGGAACTGCTGAAAAAGTGGCCTTACTATTAAAATGTAATGTGTATTCATATATGTAAATAATCACCACCGCTGTAGGATCTTTATTACTATATGCTTAGGCTCTGGATGGCATTTTATGGGTAATCCAGCCCCTAAGGCCAACCTCTCTCTTTCACTAATGACCCCATATAAGCATGGGGAATGAGGGTACTCTGTTTAAGCTTCGAGACCTTAAACAACATCCATAGGGTCAGGACACAAGTTTATAGATGATCCAGCCTAAGGTCAGCCTCTCTCATTACTGGCCCGTGTAAGTACACACAATAAAACTGCCCTTGTCCAACCATACTTTCGGGAGGGGAGTCTACGAATAATAAATTCATGTAGGTTTTCTGTTGTGGCTCCATTTATCACTGTCATTTTTTATGGTACAGGGACACTAGCTGCATGGAAGGAGAAAACAAACAGAAAATTAGCTTTGGTTGAGGGCGTCAAAGTGAAGGGTACACGAAGAGTACGCAAAATTTAAGGATGTGGGCACAAATGCCAGCACGGAGATTTTTGTGGGTATAGAGGGTGGCACGAGAGACTAAAGACATGAAATAGTAGAATGATGAAATCTTGGTGCTATTGAAGGAAAGAGGAGACTGCGGTGCAGTTGCAAAATAGCGATGATCATTTAGGGATATAGCCAACAAGAGGATGAATAGGGTAATCAAGGATAAAATGTGTGGGAAACGTAATTTACGTTAAAAATTGTAAGGGTAATGATAAGCAAACAAGATGTTCCCCTCACGCATAAGTTATAAACATTATATTCCTAACTTATGCCAACAACAAGGATCTAATAAAAAGGACGCAAATTAAATTCTTTCATATACTCTCAGTTACAAGCGGAAACGCAAAATAATCGAACAGAAACAAAGCCTATATTCAGTACACCAAAGAAATGAAAACGTGCTAAAATATACAGTCAATGCGAAACACCTTTTCCAGACCTTTTTAGGCTCTTCCATGGGGCTTTCCTACCCACCCAACAACAGTAGCAACAAAGTAGTTTGTAGGCTTACTCCCTACAAACTACTTTGTTGCTGCCGTTTTGCGAAGAGAAAGTTTTTCAGGAAATGAATGCAAAAGGTAATTTTTTAAAGATGACTTTACAGAGGTTGTTCACGATATATTGTGTGGAAAGCAATTTGAGGCAAAGGGGGTCACGAACGACTGATGTTTGCAGGAGTCGGTGTTGATTGAGGAAAACTAATAAAAACTGCCAAGACAAATGAAAGGTTTAAGAGCACATGAGAAGGCCGAAATAGAGTATTAGCAAGAATAAGGCGATGAGGGTAAATTGAAACTGGAAGGTAGAATAATAGTATGGTAGAATGAAAACAGCCGATTCATATTTGAGATTTGGGGTGTCTATGAAAACCGAAAGTTTACAGGTATTCATGCATTATTGAGCCAACTTTCCTTTATGGAAGTGAAGTGTGAATGTTGAGATGAATGATTTGTATAGTGTGTGTTGAATAATAACCATTGAAAGTGTGAGCAATTACCTTATTATATGATCTTGAAAAGATTCTGTTTCCCACGACATTTTATCTTTCAAAGTTTCTTTGAATTTTTAAATTTTTTTTCTGATGCCCAAAACATTTCACTTTTCTTTGTCCCTTTATTCCCTTTACTATTTGAATTTTGCTAAGCTTTCACCGATTATAATATTTCACATTTCAACAGATTTCTTTGGCTTCCTTTTGAGGATATGCTCCACTCTTCATATTTTCGCTGGTTACGAGCATTTAATCTAGCCGTCCTGTCAGTCTTGTATTCATAATGAAGATTACATTTTACTATGATCACAGAGAAACCTAATTTAATTTGGTGATCATTTTTCCTAAAGTAATATTTAAGACTTAAATGTTGGCCTTCTAGCCATTTGTAAGACTATAGAGAAATTTTTAGTAAATAACGGTGTTCATTTGATAGATCATGAGAAAGGGTAATGTGTGTGTGTGTGTGTGTGTGTCTGTGAGAGAGAGAGAGAGAGAGAGAGAGAGAGAGAGAATGCGGAAGAGACTGCTGCTAATCCTTTAACATTAATTGAATTTATTAAGCTATCAATTTCCTGCCCTCTCAGCTAGAGATTTCCTTGTTGAAGTCACATGTTTTCACCTTTGGGTATTTTTATTGTGTCGAAGCCGTGTGAAGGGCGAGAGAACTCACCGGAGTCGAGGGGGCTCCCCCCCCTATTTTCTCCTGGTTTGAGCCTAAATGTCTGTGTATTCGATCTCTTTCTCGTTATTACTTGAACCATTTTCATATTTCATCAGCTTTCTCCCATCTTGGTTTTCATCATTTTCAATAATTATTATTTCGTATTACAACTGCTAGCTTTATTTCTTTGGAGCAGTCGAGTTTTCTGTACAGCGTATGAAACTCAGCAACGGCCCATGAAACTATCAGTCACGGCCTGGTGATAGTCTGTGTTATTGGCACCTACAGCGGTGCCAGACGCACGGTAAAATAAAAACTACTGAGGTTAGATGGGCCGGAATTTTGTATGAGTGATGATTGGTGGGTGGATGATCAACATACCGATTTGCAGCCCTCTAGCTTCAGGAGTTTGTAAGATTTTAGGGCAGACAGAAAAAATGTGGACGGACAGACAAGTAGCCATCTCAGTCGTTTTCTTTTACAGAAAACTAAAAGTGGCAGCGATCCATTTTTATTCTCAGCAAGCAAATTCGCGTTTTTAGTTAGTGTCGATGAGGAGCTGAAATGTCACTTGACAGCAACATTGCCGCTTACAGCGGATCCCCATAAATACTGGGCGATTTCATTGCGGGCTGGTCTCGCTCAAGTCGCCTTTGAAGCAAATGACATCACGGAAAACCCCTGGGTGAGTAACGGCATCTGCAGACCTGTAATTATTCGTAATTACTCTTAAAATGCTGCTGGCAGGGGAGGCTTAAACGAAGGGCACTTCCATCAATGGTGTAATTACAGGTGCTATTGCTGATTTAAATCGACATTATTAGTCGCAGTGGTTCCACCTTAATTAACCCCAATTTGACCCAGTGGTTGGGCGCGGGGTTGGGGGTGTTAGGAAGGATACACTCATTACATTATCCCGTAGGGAGGTAGTGCCGTCAGTACACCAAGCATTACTTAAGGGTCTTTGCAGCGTCCCTTGGGCCCATAGCTGCAACCTCTGTCGTTCCTTTTACTGTACCCCCGTTCATATTCTCTATCTTCCATCACTCTCTAACTCCTCTAACATTTTTCTTCACAGTGCAACTGCGAAGTTTTCCTCCCGTTACTCCTTTCAAACCTTCTTATATCAATTTCCCTTTCAGCGCTGAATGACCTCATGGGTCCCTGAGCTTGGCCATTGGCCTAAATTCAAAGTTCTAATGTATTCCATCCTACTCCATACATTACGCCGGTATGTGTTGTCTGAGCTTTCTAGTGCATCACTTTCTCTGTCTTTCACTTTCCATCTGTTCTCTTTTGGCTTTCTCTACATAGCTGTCCAGCTTCTTAAATTTTTTAACTCTAAGTTCCCCCTTTCATTGAAAAAAAAAAAAAAAGAATTCAGATACCTCAAGAGTCTTGATATACTGTCTTTGAGTGATGATAAAGTTTAGATAAAAAGTTTTTATTAATAATGTTATGTAATCTTTATTTTTGTTGTGGCAACAGTGTAACAAATGTTAACATAATGAATGAAGAAATTTAATATTTCATTTATTCTTTTGTTCATTATTTCATGTATGGGAAAGAATGTGTGTCTCTTTCTTTCTGTTTTCAATTTTCTTTTCCATTAATTTCCTTTATAACCCTTTCGTCCATTTCTAGAATCAGTTGTTATCTTTGATAATTGTGATATGCGTTTCAGTAAGATTCAGTCTAATGAGTTTGAAGATGGACAAATCTAATTTAGATATCCAACTTTAATTATTAAGAATGAGAGAGAGAGAGAGAGAGAGAGAGAGAGAGAGAGAGAGAGAGAGAGAGAGAGGTCCACAAAAAGGTTGAAGGGTGTTGATATTACGAACAATCTCCCCTGTCAGATGGATAATCATATTAATTACAAATGCACAAGGAGTTTATGAGTTAAATGATCTTCTGTCCTTGTAAATCTCTCCTCGTATATAGATATATTACCTAGTACTTTTTTATTTGTTTAATTTTGATGGGCAGGTGATTATTGCTTTTGTACCGTTGTTACGTAAAGGAATGGCTTTTGACCCATTTTCATTAGGTTAGTCTACTCTCTCTCTCTCTCTCTCTCTCTTTTCTTGGGGACGGGAATCCTCCTGACTACTTACCTCGATCTAATTCCTCATACTCTGTGAACCCAGGGTCCAAAGTTAGCCTTTAATCTTAGATGGTCAGTTCAGTTGCGTATTTAGGAATCGATGTCACATCCCAACAAGCTAATCTTCAAGTGCAGGAATAGATATGTACAAATAAGACCTTTTTCATATAAATTTCTACGCCCTAATTTATTTTATGATTGTTATTCCGTTATAGTGACGGTATCGTGCAAATCCTCTAATTTGGGCAAGTTCCTCGTTGGACGAGTGGCTTACGTGCTCGCTTACCGATTCGGTAACGTTTGATTCTCCGCGCTGCCAACGTGGAATCATAGGTATTTGTTTCTGGTGATTAGAAATTAATTTCTCGATGTAATGTAGTTCGGATCCCACAGTAAGCTGTAGGTCCCGTTGCTAGGTAACCAGTTGGTTCATAGCCTCGTAAAAATATCTAATCCTTCGGAGTAGCCCTAGGAGAGCTGCTGTTAATCAGCTCAGTGGTCTGGTTAAACTAAGGTATACTTTATTTCTAATTTGGGCATGGCTTTGACCAGCGAGTCTGCCGGCTTCATTGGCACGCCGCAGTAACCTGCGGGTCAACGGTGACCCGATTTCTGAGAGGTAGGTTTCCAGGACACTTTAATGGAGCTTTCATTCGCTTTGGCTGCTGCTATAGCATTCACAGTAGCTTAGGAGGCTGAGAAGTTAGCAATGTGTTCTTCGTCGAATAAGTTCCACTTACTAGTTCCCCGCGTGGTGACGCCAGTTTTAGCACCTCGTCGAATAAGTTCCACGTACTAATTCCGCGTGTCGAGACGCCAGTTTTAGCAATCATAACGTCAATAAATCAATAATAATTCCCCGTGGGGGTTGGTGTTAGTGCACTTAAGTAAAGTATGTAGGCATTACTTAAGGTTCTTTGCAACGTCCCCTCGGCTCCTAGTTGGAGCCCCATTTCATTCCTTTGACTTGCCTACCTTTATATTCCCTTTCTTCCATCAGCGCCTTAGTGGCGTGGTAGGTATGGTGTTGGCGTACCACCTCGGTGGCCGCGAGTTCGACTCTCGGGCATGCCATTGAGGTGTGAGAGATGTGTATTTCTGGTGATAGAAGTTCACTCCCGACGTGATTCGGAAGTCACGTAAAGCCGTTGGTCCCGCTGATGAATAACCACTGGTTCCATGCAACGTAAAAACACCATACAAACAAACAAAAACAAAATCCTTACTTCCATCTTACTTTCTACCTTTTTAACAAATTCTTCATAGTGCAACTGTAAAAGTTTTCCTCCCTGTGGCACCTTTGTAACCTCTTTACTGTCAGTTTCTCTTTCAGTCCTGAATGACCTCATAAGTCCCGGTGCTTGGACTTTGGCCTAAATTATATATTCCATTTCATTCTACTTATTAATTGTGCGGCAACACTAATGACCTTAATTAGAGTGACACTTTCCGTTTGCCTACTGACTGCCTTAGGAACTTCTTTCGAGCCACTGTTTTTCCTAACCTTACACCCTTTATGGGTCGAGTAAGTCTTCAGGAATCAGTCTATTCTTCTTCCTTCTCGCCGTGCTGTTATATTTCTTTAAAGCCTGGACTTGGATAAAAACAATCAGGTTGTCCTTCCAGAGACACCTTTCATCACAAACCCTTGACTCGACAGCGCAATATATCTATATATATATATATATAATATATATTATATATATATATATATATATATATCTATATATATATATATATATATATATATATATATATATATATATATATATTATATATATAGATATATATGGATATCAAAGTCAGTATTTGATCGTAGCTGACGTAAAATGGGTCCAGCTCCAATTATTACCAGGAAAAAACAGCACGTTTTTTTGTGATCAAAAACAGACTCAGATTCCAATAGGTTTTCATATAAAATGTCCGAGTTTTCTGTGACGTATTACGCGAAACAAGGCAGGGTTCCGCCAATTCTCAAAATAAACCGTGAAACATCTGCTTTTGTTTTTTGCTTTAATTTTTTCGTTGATTTGGCTTTTAGGTTTAACAAAGGGTGCGTAGATTTAGGAATACTTTTTTTCCTGCATAGTTATATATCTGGTCAAGAGAAAGATGGAATTTATTTATGCTCTTTTTACCTGTTGAATTTTTATAAATTCAAACTGCAAATGTTCACTTGAAACGTGCTAAAAGGCTATTAATTAACCAGCTAAGTAATCTTTCACAGAATAGAATAGAATAGAAGAGAGAGAGAGAGAGAGAGAGAGAGAGAGCACTTTTAAAATCAAGCGAATCAGACGGGCACAGAAAAAAGGTATATTTAGCCAGCAATCCATCGAGTGCAAACACAAATTCATTGCTACCGACCACGTAGTTCCAATGCAGTTAACTCTGAGAGAATTCCAACAGCAGACGGGGTCTGAATTACAGCAACAGGTGGCTCCCGGGAGGTGCCTGGAAAGGTGGTCCCTGTTCTGGTGACGAAATGAAAGCTACCCAGAGTAGTACAGGCTTGAAGTTGAGGGAATAGCGGGTGGAGATTGCCTCTTTGCTCAACCATATTGGCCGCTTAAGCAGATCTCAAGTCGATCAAGAAGTTAGCAAAGGCGCTCGCCCCCTCGCCCCCTCCCCTCCCCCGCCTGCGAGGCGTCGCAAGTTTACTCGCTGCCGGATATCGGGGAGATGAAACCGAGGTGGGTTCGGTTCAGGCTTGGGCGGGGGTGAAGACGAGGGTAAGCGAATTGAAAAGGGATTTGTTAAGCTAGAAAGTAGAATAATAACTCATTAATATGGCTTGGTCAGGGTAAATAGCTTAGGCGAATTCAAAGAGGATTTATTGCAAAGTTAGCAAGTAGAATAATAACGCACTGAAAACCGCACATTGTTTGCGAGAAACAAATAAAAACACAAGGCCGATTTATGTTTACAGATTTAGGGGGGAATTACTGAGACTAAAAAATGTTGAATTCTAGGTACTAATATCTTGTCCTATTTTAACGGGAATTAATATACATTTGTTCGTCACAGTTAAAGTGCAATTTGTGTGTTGTACAGAATCCTTTTATTTTTAGAGAATAAGTTTTGAAAATAAAGCTTACAATTTCTGTTTGGCAGTTCCAAATTGTAATGCCGATGGCACTAGTAGTTCGTTATAGATATTGTTTAATACCAATCATACCCTTTAGCCTTTGCATTTTTATTTCATGGATTTTGCTCCAAATTGGAGAGCTATTACTCGTAATGTCTGGAAATTCCAAATGCTTGGAAATTGATATTTTTCTTTTACATACACATCTTTACATAGAGTACTCAGTCATATTAATATATACATACATGCATACATATATACATACATATATATATGTATATATATATATATATATATATATATATATACATATATATATATATATATATATATATTTTGTATATATAGTATATACATTATATATATATATAATATATATATATATATAAATATTTATATATATATATCTATATATATATACCCCCTATATATATATATAATATATTATATATTTTTATATATTCGTATATATATATAACATTTAATATATATATATATATATATATATATAGATATTATAAATATATATAATATATAGATATTTTTATTTATATATATTATATATATCCTCTATATAATCTATATATATATATAGCTATATCTATATATCCTATATATATATATATACACATACACACACACACACCAGGTGTTTCAAAATTAGAGCCCCCCCTCCACAGAACAAACGGAAAGTTATGAAGTTTTCTGCTATAGCCTATCTCCAAGTACATTATCTTAAGTTTCTATTAAGCTATTTTTCATTTTACATTTCTTGTATTTTCTGACTGAGTGACGGAGTTAGATGCAGCCATGGCTAACGACTCGGAGGAAATCAGATGGATTACCGAATCCGGGCTATAACCTTCAGAGAGGCCAGGGATGCTGGTGCATCCTTCATTTCACGTTCCTGGATAGCTAAATACATTAAAAGAGATGAATCCTTTATTAAAAGAAACTGGAACAAAAATCCATATGACTGTCATTGCAAAAAGAATGAGAATCTTGGAAGGCCTGAAGTCCTTTCTCAGGAGTCAAAATACATCATAGCTGGGGCATTGGGTAGACCAAGAAAGTCTTTACGTAAATTGAACTAGAAACAAAAAGGGGACAGAAGAGAAGTTATACTGCTGTATATCGTGAGTTGAAAAACTCTGATATCAAGCCATTTCATGTTATCAGCAAGCCCAATATCACTCAGCAACAGAGAGAAGACCATGCATGGTTTTGTGGTTCATTTCTTAAAGATTGTGATGGAGCTGACTTTCTCCATGTTGCTGCATCAGATGAATTCTTCATTTACACAGTCAGGGAGCCAAATCATAAAAATGACATCATTTGGGCTGCAAAGTTAGATGATATCAGCGATGACGCGCACTATCGACAAGTTATGAAATTTCCTGAATGTTTGGAAATTTTTCTGTTTCACTGCCAAACGGTTAATGTGGATCATCAAAGAAAAAGGACAGTCATGGAATGGCGAATACTTCAGAGAAACTGTACTTACTGGTGGAGTATTTCCTTTCCTCAAAGATCCTGAAAATGTATTATCTGTTGAAGAAGTCACATTTTTGCATGATAAAGCACCATGTTTCAAGGCTCTTCAGACACAAGAGCTGCTTCGAAACAGTAGTATCGCTTTCTTCTCGTCAAGTGAGTTTCCAGGTAGCTCCCCTGACCTTAATGTGCATGAAAACATTGGTAGTATCTTAAAGGATCGTGTTGAAGTGCACACAGTGAACTATGATGGTGTACCAAGCCTCGAAGACCTGTGAAGGGAGGTGACCGAAGTGCTCAGGGAAATGGAGTTTGAGTCTCAGCTTTTTTGCGATTTGCTGAAGTCATACCCCTCAAGAATGCAGGCTGTGGTACAGACAGATAACGCCACACAAAATATTAAATACTCAGAGAGAAATTTAAATAAATTCCTGCTCTCAATTACTTTTGTTTATGTCCATATCAATTTTAGTTTATGCTGTAATTTCGAAACCCCCTGTATATATATATATATATATATATATATATATATATATATATACTATATATATATATATATATATATATATATATATATATATATATATATATATATATATATATATATGTGTGTGTGTGTGTGTGTGTGTGTGTCTGTGTGTGTATGTATGTATGTATGTATGTGAGTAAAATAAGAAAAAAAATGATGTCGGGTTAAGCTAGACTTTGTCATTTTCCTTCATTCATGTGGAATGATTCTACATAATTAATTCTTTGTATCCATGAATATTGCAATTTTAAATAATATATATATATATTGTATATGTATATAATATTATTTATATATATATATAGTATAATTATATTATATATTATAAATATCTATATATTATATATAGTATATATATATATACAATATATAGATTATATATATATATCATTATATTATATATATAGTATATATTATATGATATATAATATATATTATAAGTTATATATACAAATAAACTTACAAAAGGCCAAAATTTAGCCCTGACCGTAAATTCCGGTCCCTAATTCGTATTGAATATTGGGTAGATATTTTTTCGAATTCCTCTAGTGGCGATGGTGAACCTTAATTACAATTTTGTAGCAATTCTCGGTCGTGGCCTCCAATTCAATTTTTTGTGCGACTTATCAGAATCCCCGTTATCGGAATTATGACTACAACTCGAATTAAGGCCTCCGCTCTTGATATTTGGCGGGATGAGCATAAAATTTATGATTTTAAGAAATTCGGTCATAATATATCTAGCAGTAAGTTCAAGTACAGGAGTGTTAGTCTTTTAATTTACTTGTTGTTTCTACTTTTGATGGGCCAGTCAGTTAATTAATTTGCGAAGAGCACTAACAATGACCTTAAATAGAAATTCATTACTATATATAGCATCTAGTTCAAGTCAGTGAGTATTAATCTGTTTATTTACATGATGTTTTTCCTTTAGACGGGACAGTCAGTGAAATCATTTTAGGAGAACACTAACAATAATGACCTTATGACCTGACATGTTACTCTTCATAGGCGTCCTGTGGTTAGGTAGGTGGCTTTATTGAGTCTTTCCCCACGGAGGCTGAAGGTTGCCCTTCTGACGTGGGGGCAAGAAGGGATTCATTGCCCCATGCCGTTCCCCTGCCTGATCAAGAAGACAGATGAATTAGATTAATATTCCCTACCTTTCCTGATGCTCCTGAAATTAGGAACAGACTTTAAATCTAGTGAAAGCAGCATTGATTTATGATATGGATTCAAGTGCCAAAGGCTTGAGTGAGGCTATGGACTATTTTTCAAGCTTCTAATATAGCTCATCTCTGCAATCAAAATAAGCAAGTACGGAATTATAGAACATATTTCCGTTAGAAGTTTATTGTGTAAATCTTGTCAGAGCATTTATAGTTGTTTAACAGATATTTTTAATGATAATTAACGTACTGCGCAGGGTATTTATTTTAACACTGTCAAGAGCTTTATACAACAGCGTCAAAGGGATAATTCAGGTTGCAGACACTCAACCCGTGACCGGAGTTCGATCTCCAATGCCTAACCGAAAATATTCATGATCATCGGCCAGTGGTTGTTGCTTAGTTACCAAAATGGCTACTACTTCTACTACTACTACTACACACAGCCCTAACCTGCTTTTGTCCACCAATAGCAAGTCTGTGCATCTGAGAATGCGAACGCTAAAGTAAGTTACAGATAAGCCTGTGTGCAATGGTGCTATTATATTCCACAACAGTTGTAGTACTGCATGATGCAGAATTTATGGAGGCTCTAGATATAAGAACTTTACCGTTACAAGAGAGCTCGTCTGACGAAGAAATGTAAAACAGTTACGTTTATATTAGGGTATCTGGAATATTTGATAGGTAGTACCTAAACCCAGACAGTGGTAGGCAGTCATTAAGTACAACTGCTGGGTAATCAGTCATTCAACCAGGAAATTGTCCAGGACCTTGGATTCGGAGTAGACGCTAATAACGAATCCATAATTATGACAACGGTAAAGTGAGTAAAAATCTCAGTTGATCAATATTCAGTTCTCAGGCTTAATCAACCTAAAGAATAAGACAAATGGAAAAACGTCAAGAGAGTCTGCCTCTCTTTAATACTTCGTCCTTTAATTATATTTTTTCCTCTTATATTCTGGGCCCCCCATTCTCATTAGATCCTCAACTCTCCTTATAACTTTGGCATCCAAGTGATATTAATTAAATTATAGTTCGAGGCTGGAGAGAGAGAGAGAGAGAGATACGCATTCCATATCTCATATTCCGAGATGTTTTAACTGGCAGTCCGAGAATAATTGAGAAGATAATCCAAACGAGATATCGGTTGCAGTTATATAAAAGGCAAATGAACTCAGTCTCCCACCCTTTATGCAACAACAAAGTTGAATTCCGAGGTCAATACTTCTTTGAAGTGTCCTGAATGTTGAGCAAACAAACTGGAAAATGAAAAGCTGGGATGTGTTTTCATCTTTCATCTGATTGAAATCATAAATTTTTTTTCGCATCTCCCCTTTGATCTTTCGCGGTTGCTGTCCTGAGTTTTATTCAATTCATAGTTTTCTCATTCATATTTTTAATTAATTTCGTTTTTCATTGATTGACGAGATGAAATATGTCGTTCTGTCACCTTAACTGTCTGTCGGCGTTATTTCTTGATTATCACCTCTGCCTCCTTGTGTATTACTTTCATTTTTCATTTGCATAGTTTTCATAAATGGTTGATTCTGCTTATGGTTTACCTTGTCGTGTAGTATAATTGATACTTTATAATGTCTTAACTTTTGTTGGAAGAAGTGAATCTCTTTAAAACCGCTATGATGATTCGCTAAATGATGAATTAGTTCAACTAACAGGTCTAGTTGGATTTATCAGCGCCTGGTATATGTAAAGATGGGACGTATTTCATGTACTGTTTTGAAAGACGGGATAACATTATCAAACAACCAGGACCCGTAATTTTATCAGCTGGTTATTAATCATATTTTGAAAGTTAAGACCTAGTGGGGTAGCGCCGTGAGTGCACCTCACGTGGTACACTAGGCATTACTCTTTGCAGCGTCCTTTTGGCCCCTAGCTTCAACCTCTTTCATTCCTTTTACTGTACCTCAGTTCATATTCTCTTTCTCCGATCTGACTTTCCACCCTCTCTAACAATTACTTCATAGTGCAACTGCGAGGTTTCCCTCTTGTTACACCTTTCAAACCTTTCCTACTTTCAATTTCTCTTTCGGCGCTGTGACCGCACAGGTCCCAGCGATTAGCCTGTGGCCCAAACTCGATATTCCAGTTCCATAAAGGTTCTTATTATGTCTTGAGATTTATTCCTACTGGCAGTGAACTTTATTGGTCACAAACTATTAGATCACGACAGGTACCATTCCCGATGTCTTCACAACTGTGGGCAGTCTGACAATTCGTGAACTGAGAAGTGAGAAGCCCAGATTATGCCTGTTCAGAGAATTGCATTTGATTGCGTTTTGCTACAGTGGTCATATCCTTTGACACAAAGTGCGCAGCGACCTGTAAAAAATATAAAAGATTACAAAATGGCATATGGAGGTATTAAATGAGTGTGACTATGACAGCGATAAGATTAGTTTTGTGATAGCATTACATGGCTTATAGGCTTATCAGTAAGTCAACGTCAGGAATATTAGGGAAAAGCCTATTAAATGAGCAGCTGACTTGACTAATTGTGGAGATAAGACGTAATAAACCCTGTGGTTGTACGTGTGGCCTATATGACTTTATTTGAAACAGCCCTCTTTTGTAGATAGGCCATATATTTCAGATCAAGAGAAATTTAGAACTACTATCATCTGAGAAAAGTTAAGTCGTAAGCTATGTACGTATTTTGCTCTCTCTCTCTCTCTCTCTCTCTCTCTCTCTCTCTCTCTCTCTCTCTCTCTCTCTCTCTCAGTTGGCAGTTTCTTAAAACTTGAACGAATATCCAAATCGGGAGAGGAGAAGACATAGCCCAGAAATCTTTAGGATGTTTTATTGAAAACAAATGGGGCGACGCTTGAAGACTAGCGTCTCATTCTCAAGCTAAAAGGTAACCAACTAAAATTAATACCAGTGTTAATTGATTAAAGAATAGTTATAAAAGTTACTAGAATCTACATTAAGTTAAAAGAAAGGAAACAAACCTTCAGAAAGGGAGAAGGGAAAAGAGTAACTATATGGGAGCTCAACCAGACCAGCAGAACTCACGTGAGGTACAAAGGTGCCGAAGAAGACTGGGCATTGAAGAGGGGAACTGCTCATTTTATAAATAACTAATAATGACTCTAAAACTGTCGACATGTGGTGGTTCGGCGCCCTGCCCAGAATTTCGAAATCTTTATACTGAATATTATGTTTGCATTTTTTGTAAGAGCTCAGATTTTAGAGAACTCTGGATTATTGAACTTGACACGAGTTCGTTAACTGACGCCCTTATGGTAATCGATTCGTACCTTTAACTACCTCAGTGCCAGTCCCACTAAGTCCCCAGACTACACCTGGGGCAGTCGAATTTATATACGACACCTGAGGTCATCAAGGGACCAGGGCTTTCTTTAAATTTGAAAAGACTTCTGACTGAAACTGGATCAATGGGAATGATATTTAGTTTAATGGCAGGGTCATAATTAGAAATAAGACATCGTAATTTTTTTAAAAAAAGCACTCCTCATGAATCAAAGGAAGTTCTGGGGAATGGATAGAATGAAATGCTGGATTGATACGGATTTGCAAGTTTGATGTGGAGATCCCCTTCATGGCAGATGGTTTGGAGACAGTTTGGAGAAAGCTAGAACGGAGAATGGCGCGTGAACAAGGTATTGAATATAGCGTGATGTTAAGTCGAAGGAGGTAGAAAAACAAATTAATCTTATTATTTGTGTATCCATCTTTTAAGATATATGCACTGGTATTCTTAACTGCTTGAATAATCGGGAATGGATCCTCGTAAGGACGTTTCAGTCAGTCGATAATGGTTCTTTCCCTGAATGTCTCTTTGGTATTCCTACTTATCAGAATGCCTCTGCTCAAGTAGTATCCCTTATTATTTACCGTTACAATGCCTTGCTCATGTGTCCAGTATGGAGTCTTCTCGTTGAGTTGTACCTCTGTGGCATTAATTTAATAGTTTTCTAAAATAATTTTCAAAAATGATTAAAGCTCTTCAATAAAAGAAGTTACTCCTGCATTTTCATGAGGAGTTCTTGAATCTCTCCATCGTGGATCTTTATGCCATTTCTGTTGTTGTTGTTGCGTATTCTTGTCACAGTGGGGTCTGTCGCTGCCTAAAACTGTTTCCTAAGGTCATCGCATTTTTCTAAGCATGATTCCTATGATGTAGTTGTGAGCTTCATTCATATGCATCTTACCAACGGTTATGCAAGCTCCGTTTTGCTCAATTTCACTGATCGAGAGACTGTAAGCTCAGGCTATCGGTGTAATTTTAAATACACACAGGATTCTGGAGTCAACTGATTTATTGCCGTGATTTGACCTGTTTGATAAACCATGCTGATGGAAATTTGGCTCTCTGTAAGGAGACGCGAATGACGTGTATGCACTTGACTGGGAGGATGCTCTATGATTGGCTGCCGAGCCTGGTAGCTAAACCTGGGTTCGGCAGTGAAGCTCTGAGCTTACATGGCCGGTGATGTAGGAAATACCGCACTGCCTGGTATTGGATGACACCAATTTAAGTACTGGGCAAACTCAGGGTTCCTTAACTTCATAGACTAGAATAGTGTTGCAACAGCAAAGTTATTGTTCTTATATTTGTCTCGACTTCTGTAATCGGATACTCATTTATAAAAGACGGCCGCCTTATGAACACAAGAATACGTTTAGAATATTTAGATTCCCTACGTCCCAGAGCCATCGTCTCTTGATAAGGATACATTTCAAATCTAGAGAAGTCAGGATCTGCCAATTATCATGACATTGCGATGACGTAAGGACAGGCTTCAATATCTGCGATCGCCTTGAAGCTAAACATTTTAATGTGACAACTATATTTAATTTAGACATGATTTGGGAACTAACTTCAGTTTAGAATGATGACTTGAAAATTGGCCTTGACTGAATGTGATGGAGAATTGGCAGGAATTTGGTATGAGGACTAACAGATGTAGATTCATAACTGAGACATATAGACAGTTTTGGGAGTAGTGGTTGGAAACCATCATCAATTTAACGTGATGGCCTATGAATTGTTTCAGTTTAACTGTAGCGAGTTTTTTTTGTATTTTGAAGAGAAACTTATGAGTGTTAAACGAAAAAAATGGAATTAGTTATGCGAAGTAAGGCCATAAAACATTTGTTTTCGCAGTTTAATAGCACCATCCAAAGAAAATGTAAATTCATATGTTTTTTGAAGTTTAATAGTATCTCTCATCAACTAACAAATAAAAATAAAGGTTAGGGTTGCTCTTATCATTCGTAGCAAAAGAGAGAGAGAGAGAGGGAGGAGATGAATAACGCCTCAGGGACTTCTTGGGGGGGCGGGGGGAGGGCAAAATTACTTCTCAGTCGTAAGTCTACAGAAGATTAGGATAGGTGAAGGGAGTCTTAATACGTAGAATATATATATATATATATTACTGATATGGTTCCATCATTTCCCATTAGTAATTACATACTCCCTTTGAGGTTTTAGGAAGAAGTTCTGAAACACTTCCCCTACCTCTCTCTCTCTCTCTCTCTCTCTCTCTCTCTCTCTCTCTCTCTCTCTCTTCTTCTTCTTCTTCTTCTTCTTCTTCTTCTTCTTCTTCTTCCTTGTCAGCGACATATTCTTAGTATTTTCTGTTAATAAATTTTCGCTGAACTGTACAGATTTTAATGACGGTTTGAAAACAGATGAGACAGATTATAATAATCATTGGAATTCTACCTGGCTCCCAGTAAACCGGTAGCACCAGATCAGTTTCATTAACGCTTGGTATACCTTTATCTTCATATAACATCTCATGGGTGATGTATGTGGTGTGTTCTTGATTTTATGACTGGCTTTTGTTTAAGGAGCTGGATTTTTAAATTTCATTTTTAGTATCTTTGTCCATCTCATAAAGTTAATAAAATACAACATACAGAAAAGGAAAATAGTGACGATTATATGAGAAATTCTGTATTAAACTGATATTTGTCCCATGTCAGTCAGTCACTCAGAGGACGAGAGATTACTTGTATTGTTCTTGGTGCCGATTTTCTAAAGCCTCAGAAATCTCAGTCTTGCCGATCATCAATATGGATTCCCTAAGGCAAAGATAACGGGGTGATGTCTCCTACCTTATGCATAATGATCCTCTTCAGGAAGTCACTGAAATCCTGTGTAGATCCTGATAGTTTAGCTCACTGTTTGTGATGTCATTCCTCTCCGTAGACTCATTTCAAGTTTTTTCCGACTGGTGTCTGTCTCAGCTGTGGTTGACAGAGACTAATTTTCCTTATCCCTGTCCCATTCCTCTATTAGACTTTCTTCAGATTTTTTGTGCCCCTACTCTAGTTCTGCTCTATCCAAGTCCTCCTCGCTTCCCTGCCAGTCCGTTTGAGCAGTTCGTCGGGAGTTTTGCTAAATGTTAATTAATGCTGTATATTCAGATCTGAGTATAATCCAGTTCTCTTCCCATCTGTACTTCATACGCGCATCTGTGCAATAACGGTTGGGGCTTATGATAGTTAAACGCATTTATGTTACTCAGTATTTTGACCTTAAAAGTAAGCAATTTCTTTTCTGTAAAGATCCCATTTGCTTCTAGTAAACAATGTGCTGATTATGCGCCAGATATGTACTTGTTTGAGCGACTCCATATTTATATGGGACTCATTCGTTTTAGTTTTCTGTAAAAAACTATTAACATGGTTTTGTCTGTCCGTCCGCACTTTTTCCGTCCGCCTTAGGTCTTAAAAACTACTGAGGCTAGAGGGCTGCAAATTGGTAAATTGATCATCCACTTTCCAATCATCAAACATACCAAATTGAAGCCCTCTAGCCTCAGGAGTTTTTATTTTATTTAAGGTTAAAGTCAGCCATGATCGTGCGTCTGGCAACGCTACAGGGTAGGCCGTGGCTGAAAGTTTCAAGGGCCATGGCTTCTGCGCATTTTTTACTTGTTTATTCTTCAACCTTATCGTTTCATCTCGTTTTCCTCTTGGCTTTCTTTATAATAAATGACCCAGATCAGAAGTCGCACCTGAACGCTCTTCAGTTCAGTGGTGGGGTCGCAAATTTGGCCTTAATTTAGTTATTATTTTGGGCCTTACCTTTTGGGAATGTTCTTGTTGTAAAGCCAGGTTTCTCTGTCTCACTGGTACTGTAAAGAAATCGGTATCGGGCCTTCCTGTCCTTTGTTTCCGGGCAGTAGAATTCTTTTGTTTTAATAATAGTTTGGCTGACGTCCAGACTGCAAAGTGTAGAAATATTGTTCTTCTTTCATTGTTTTCATGAATATCGGTGCTAAGATGGTGATACGTATGTGTTACTAAAGCCCATTATGAATTATTGTCCGTTAAGGGGCGTATACTGTATCACGAGATGGAAGCCTTAGCTGCTTGTGGTGCCTTATTCCCAAGAGTATTATCTTTTTCAGGCCAAATTTCGAATGACTTCATTTTTGAACAAATTGCGTATAAGGTTTCATTTCATACTCAAGATAAAATGTAACGTTTTTAAGCTGTTAACTAAATTGAAAGCTTTACAATGTGTGAAAGAAATGAAACAAAGCGTTTGTAAGGTGGGGGAACTAAACTGACAAATTTTCAAAGTTTGACAGAAAGAGGAATATAGTCGTGGAAATATGGAGGGAAAAATTGTTGTAAGTCATGGAGAAATAGAAAATCTGAGATATGAAGATTGTGCTAATTTAAGATTTTCACTAACCTACATTCATTCATCCACGACCCAAGACAAAGACCCGTGTGTTTTGAATGAGCAATTGTTGTAGCAATTGTATTAAGGGAAAGATAAGGTCACCGCTTGGCTGGATGAGGATTGTCTTATTGTCCAAAATCGGATTACTCACGGCGCTGTCATAGGTCAGCAGTTGATTGCTTGAATGAGAACATTCTCTGGTCGTTATTGTGTGTCCTATTTTCGCAGTTATTACTCATATGCCTTGTGCCTTTATTCGTTGAAAGGTCAGATGTGAAATTCTGGGGTACGTTTGCCGATGTAAGTGGACCAGATTTTGGGTTGTTCTTTGCGACGTTTAGTTTTGTAATGAAGAGAATAAGATAAATACCGTTAAAAGTTAAGTATATTTTAGTTTAACTGAGCTGATTAACAGCTCTCCTAGGGCTGGCCCGAAGGATTAGATATTTTTACGTGGCTAGGAACCAACTGGTTACCTAGCAATGGGACCTGCAGTTTATTGTGGGATCCGAACCACACTATATCGGGAAATGAATTTCTATCACCAGAAATAAATTCCTCTGATTCCGCGTTGGCAGAGCAGGGAATCGAACTTCGGACCACCGGATTGGCAGCCAGATAATGACCGTAGTTGGGGTTGTTGGGTAGGGGGTGGGGGTACATATCGTCCCGCCCTTCCTGTTAGTTGATTCCCGCACTCCCCCCCCCCCCCACCCCCCCCCCCACAAAAAAAAAAAAAAAAAAAAAAAAAAAAAAAAAAACTGAACTGAATATGTGTGTCTATTTGTGGCTGGGTGGCGACCATATTACTTCTGCTATTAAATCTTTGGGTGTGCCGTGGCCACTGTACCATTGCCCTTCACGGTTTTGTGTTTTTAGTTTGCATCCTTGAAAGTACGCTTAAAGACACGTGCCTGCGAATTTTAATTTTGATATTATTTGTTTTTTAATTATTTATTGATACTGTAGAGAATATATTAAAATTTTCATTTTCCTTGAATGTTTCTGTATAAAGATGCACTCTTATTTTTATTTGTTCGTGATTGTTTCTTTTCTTCTGAATAGTCTCTTATTTTGACGCGAAAATTAAGTTAAACCATGATGTTTATGACACGAACTTTGTGTTATTATGATTATTAATTATTATTATTATTATTATTATTATTATTATTATTATTATTATTATTATTATTATTATTAGAGATAATGACGTCTTAAGCTTTTCAACAGCGTAATTAATCTTATTACCTGAACTCAGACTTGTTCCGGATATAATTCAGAATATGAAACCACCAGGTATCTGCATTCTAAAGTAACGATCACATACCAAGACCACGTATGCTCAAGTATGTGATACTCAGCCATACGCGGAATTTGTTACCGCGATCAACTGGATTCGTGTCACGGGCCGATGTACGTAAATGCGTATGAAACTTACGCACTGCACAAGCAAGCCATGACGCTTACTTGAATTGCCGCGACAAGAGGCCACATTCCCACAAGTAGCGCGTGGCAGAGCACGTAACACCCACGCACGTATACCGTAATCCTCACGTTATCCCCACGTACGTCGGTGGGTAAACGTGAGGTATATAACATTCACACTATATTGGTATGTGTATATATATATATATATACACATCGAGCTACAAATGTCCTTTAATATCTAATTCGCTCAACCTCGGAATTAATATATTTTCATATATGCTTAACCGAAGGGGAATTTTTTAGGTGATAAGAGAATTGTCGGCTCCCGGGCGCGAACCCTTGAAACCAAACAAATCCAGGACGACTCTTGCGGTGGTGGGTTGGGTTAAAGCTTCACTGTCATCCTGGATTTGTCTAGTTTTGAGGGTTCGCGCCCGGGTGCCGACAATTCTCTTATCGCCTAAAAAATTCCCCTTCAGTTAAGTATATATGAAAATATATTAATTCCGAGGTAGAGCGAATTAGATATTAAAGGACATTTGTAGCTCAATGTATGTATAGATTCACGGTAATGTGATATGACTCATATAATGTCTACGTGCTGTCAAAAGCACTACAACACTACCAAGGTCGAGGTGGGTTGATGCTGTGTCCAAACAACGAGTACCTGAGCGCGACAGGTATTTGGAGGTGAGAGGCAGCATAAACTTATGGCCTCTTGCGGTGGTGGGGTGGGTTAAAGCTTCACTGTCATCCTGGATTTTTTGGTTTCGAGGGTTCGCGCCGGGAGCCGACAACTCTCTTATCGCCTAGAAAATTCCCCTTCGGTTAAGCATATATGAAAATATATTGATTCCGAGGTAGAGCGAATTAGATATTAAGGACATTTGTTGCTCGATGCATGTATATGAATCACGGTAATGTGATATGACTCATATAATGGCTACATGCTGTCAAAAGCACTACAACACTACCGAGGTCGAGATGGGTTGATGTTGTCTCCAAACAACGAATACCTGAGCGTAACAGATATTTGGAGGTGAGAGGCAGCATAAACTTATAGACTCTTGCGGTAGTGGGGTGGGTTAAAGCTTCACTGTCGTCTTGGATTTGTTTGGTTTCGAGGGTTCGTGCCCGGGAGCCGACAATTCTCTTGTCGCCTAAAAATTCTCCTTCGGTTAAGCATATATGAAAATATATTAATTCCGAGGTAGAGCGAATTAGATATTAAAGGACATTTGTAGCTCGATGTATGTATATGAATCACGGTAATGTGATATGACACACACACGCACACACACTTATATATATATATATATATATATATATATATATATATATATATATATATATATATATACATACCTACATACATGCATACATACGTATCCGTGCATACATACATACTTATTCACAAGCGCAACAAGCGACACATAACCATTAATATCATTATTAGTACTGGGGAGTAACTTATACCTTATGGGAATTATCCAAGCTTTGTTTATTAAGCCACTGTCGGCGCGGGTCCGAAGGTATAGCGATTCGGTAATAATGTGGCAATTGCTGCTTAATTAACATTCGCAAGTACGCAGATGTTAAGTGCGGAATAAGTGACAAACTATCATACAGTGATATATATATATATATATATATATATATATATATATATATATATATATATATATATATATATATATATAACATTCATACACATACATAATACATATATATATAAATATAGATATATATAATTATATATATATATATATATATATATAGATATATATATAGACACATTCAGACACATACCTAATACATACTATATATATATAGATAAATATAGATACTATATATACATATACATATATATACCTAGTACATATGTATACAAGAAGCAAGCGACAAGCGTAGCGACGGATACACTTGATTTCTGGAGACGTGGCAGGCAACAGCCCCACTTCTTCGTCCTTTTCATTTTCCTCCGCGAAGCCCTACGAGAGAGAGTGAGATTAATCTTCCCTACGATATTAAATGAACGGAGAACTTCCACCTGGGAAGAGAAGGGCATCGACACTCTTCCCCCCAAACGCCTCGTCAAAAGGAAGATCTCTTTCAGTTGCCGTCTGCAGTAAGAGATATTTTACAAAACTATCTGTTTGTAAAATATCTAACAACTTGTTTAACTTTTAAATCATCAAGAATAAAACTTTTTAACAGTTCGTCCATCTTAAAAAGACCATCGCTCATATTCATGTTATTAAAGGAACTAATGAGGCAACCTTCAACTAACAATCTGTCATGCATTGATTTGATCGTTAAGTGAGTGGTTGGTTTATGTCATTGTGACCTAGATCCACAACTTTCATATTTATTTGTGCAATATATATATATATATATATATATATATATATATATATATATATATATATATATATATGTATGTATGTATGTTTGTGTTTGTGTCTATCATTTAAAAAGATATAAATATATGGTGGTTTTATGTTATCTAGATAAAATATGTCCCAAGAACATACAACAATTAATAATGGAACAAACAAGTCGATGCCGGACTGACTGGCAGAGGTAACTGAAGAGATAAATGTACGTGTACAATTGTATATATATATATATATATATATAATAGATATATATTATACATATATAATATATTATAGATATATATATATAATTATTTCATATAAGATAATATTATATATATATATATATATGTGTGTGTATATGTATATGTATATGTATATGTATATTATATATATATATATATATATAACGTTCACTAGCAATCATATATTTCAAATATCCATGATGACACCCTTAACGTTTACATGTATCATTTTTGGCCTCACTTCCCAAATAAAGTTATGGATCCACTAGGGGTAATAGCCTAAATGAAGAAATTCTCAATTCCCAAAAGGATATAGAACACATACACTCGCAGTGGCGTGGTTGGTATGGACTTTTCCTGCCGCCATGATGGCCGCGAGTTCGATTCTCGGTCATTCCATTGAGGGGTCAGAGATGTGTATTTCTGGTGATAGAAGTTCATTCTCGACGAGGTTCGGAAGTCACGTAAAGCGGTTGGTCCCGTTGCTGAATAACCACTGGTTCCATGCAACGTAAAAGCTCCATACAAACAAACATACACTGTCAGGATGGCGAAAATCCCACTGAAATACTTTGTTATATTGTAGATAAGCATGTTTCCGCTCTAGTAGAAAGGTTTCTGAATTTATAAGTTTAATTAAACCCTTATTATTTTTTGTAACTTTGTGGGTTAGCTAATATGTGTATGGTCAAATTTCACTCAGGAAGGGTTCCCCCCATCTGCTTCTTATTTCCGAATCTAAGGCTTTTAGTGGAAAATGTACTCTGAAGAGGTATGAGAAAATTGGGAAGGTGAGAATAATTTTCAGTGTTTTTTTCTTATATATTTATATGTGTGTGTGTGTACGTGTCTATTATATGTGCATATATATACATGTTTAAGTGTGTGTTTGTGCGCACGCGCGTTTGTGTCTGTTGAAGTATATGTTACATGGACACGCATACGCTCCACTCAAGGTGCCCGTCTAAAATTGTCCTAATTTGCAGGCGAACAGTTAGGCATTTAATTTCCTTTAAAAAAGAAATGGGTTACTGAATTCTCAAAATCGATACTCTATTGTTCACGTGGTACCATAGTGCTCATAAAATAAGTCCAAATGCCATTTACTTAAATAACATGAGGACTAGAATCTCCTTGCGTATAAGCTGGTCTGTTAGACTAGTTCATCCATCTGATATTCATTCAAGTCTAAATACTGTGACCATGGGGCTGCAGAAGCACATTACAAAATAAAGAAAAAAGTAAATACAATTTTCCATTTTTTATAATGATTATCATCATCATCACCATTGTCAATATATTAGTAATTAGATAAAGATGTGCACGTAGAGGCTGGAGAATTTTATTGGAAATTTTTGAAGAAAAATAAATAATTTTTTTTTTTCACGATTATCATCAAAACCATCACCATCATATTAGTATTAATTAAATACCATTACCTTCGCTGATGATATTTCGGCGTTTGAAAAGGAGTCGGGCCAACAACGGAATTGGAATCGGGAAGTTTGTGTAACTGCAATACCAAAGTTGCTAATCATATGCCTGATGATGAAGTTGGTAATTATGTTCACGGGAGATGCGTATAATTAGGTCGATATTGTACCGACGTCTAGGAAACCGTGTTGATTGCAGAGTGTCAGGTTACGACCAGGTGTCCTCTCTCTCTCTCTCTCTCTCTCTCTCTCTCTCTCTCTCTCTCTCTCTCTCTCTATATATATATATATATATATATATATATATATATATATATATATATATATAGATATATATATATAGATAGATAGATATATATATATATATATATATATATATATCTATCTATCTATCTATATATATATATCTATATATATATATATATATATATATATATATATATATATATATATAATCTAAATCAGACACCATTCCTTGAAATTTCTGTTGTTCTCGCAGTTCTTGTATCTCAAAGATTTGCCCTCTCTCTCTCTCTCTCTCTCATATCTATATATATATATATATATATATACAGTATATATATATATATATATATATATATATTATATATATTATACACACATATATGTATATGTGTGTGTATGTTTGTGTTTGTCGTTTATATCTTTGTGTTTATCTAAACCCAAGTGCCACTTATTGACACTTTCATTGTTCTCGCAACTTTTCTTCGACTGCATTCCCAAAATTTAAACCATTGCTCAGTCTATGGATGCAACAAGGCATAAAAGACTCAGAAACCAACAAATCAATATAATGATCAGGATTATGTCCATCGTCACACTTCTACAGGACCGGTAAAGTGATACCCGTTCTGTACGCGTTAGCGGTACTTACTCTGACTCCAATAATCAAGAATAATATTTATGGTCGGAGTAGACAGAGGAGAATCTCCCTCGTGGTCTCATTTCTTTGTCCCTGTTGACAGTCGTCCTGATTAAGTCTCATGTTTGCGGGGTGGTTGACTTGCATATTGCGAAAATAAGTAAATATAGTTGTCAACGGAAATCGAAAGTTATTGGAGCGTGAGATCCGTGAACTCTTAGTGAGTTACATATTTATATTTAGCGTTACTGCTTATAGGTGTGTATGAGTTTGCTCGTATATAGTATTACGAGTTTTCCCCCGTAGGGTGGGCTAGTGCCGTCAGTACACCTCATGCTGTGCACTGTAGATATTACTTAAGGTATTTTGCAGCATGCCTTCGGCCCCTAGCTGTAATCCCATTCAATCCTTTTACTGTACGTCATTTCATATGCTCTTTCTTCCATCTTACTCTCCATATACTTACCTTTTTCCACCCTCTCCTAACAATTGATTCATAGTGCAACTGCGAGGTTTTCCTCCTTTTACACCTTTCAAATATTTCTACTCTCAGTTTACATTTCAGCGCTAAATGACCTTATTGATTCCAGCGCTTGGCCTTTGGCCTAAATGTAGTATTCTGTTCTGTTTTACAATATAAGCCTACGGTATAAAGTAATATTTTCTGTTTTTTACCAGTTAAATAGAGTAGGTATTGAGCCTTTACACTTATTTCTCCATTTTGTTAGTCGGGATTTTTTTTCAAGTATTATGGTGCTTAGGTGCAAAAAGAAAAAAAGCTAATTAAAAAATAAATAAAAAAAAATAAACGCGCCGAATTTCTTTGGCGCCATCGAGTTTTCTGTACTGCGTATAATGCTGTTTGAAGCTCTCAGCCACGGCCTATACAACTCTCAGCCGTAGCCTATGAAACTTTCACCCACGGCCCTGTGGTGGCCTGTGTTGTTGGCACTTATACCGGTGCCAGACGCACCATCGTGGTTAATTCCAATCTTAAATAAAAATAAAAAACTGAGGCTAGAGGGCTGCAATTTGGCATGTTTGATGATTGGAGGATGGGTGATCTACATACCAATTCGCTGCCCTCTAGCCTGAGTAGTTTCTAAGATGTGAGGGCGGGAAGAAAAATTGCTTACGGACAGACCAATAGCCATCTGAATAGTTTTCTGTTACAGAAAACTCAAAAATGATGTTTGGAAATACAAATCATTATTTGTGTAGCTTGAGATCGATTTAAAATGCTCGTGTTTAAAAGCTTAGGTGCATGATGATGATTTAATTGAGGGCTGCTGAGAGAGAGAGAGAAAGAGAGAGAGAGAGAGAGAGAGAGAGAGAGATTACAATAGTAATATTAAGGGCAAGTAAAATCATCACAACTTGAATCTTCCATCCCCAAATTACTGTTATTTTTCACTTTATTATCTTTTTTATCTCTTTGCCACGAAAAGCGAAGACAGCAGGGAATGCCATTTTTTATTTATTTTTTTCATTTAGTTATTCGATATTTAATTTCAGAAAAATAGAGGTATTGGCCAAAGGTCTGGTATCTAAGTTACACTCTTGACTACAAACTATACAAATAATTAAGACTTTACGTATGTATAGATGTATAATGTATAGGATATAAAAACGTGGTGGGAATGCAGCGTAAACTTTGTACTGCTGTTTCATTTAGCCAATTTCTACCGAGGAGGGCAAGGAACTTCCTTAATTCACTTGATAATACAAGACCGTTGCTGATACAGCCTAATTTGAATAGGATATTCATCCACAATTTTAGAAGTAATTATCTGTATCGTAATTAGTATGGGTGGTTGACGTAGTATGGTTACGTTTGTTGTATGAAGTATACTATTATTCGGAACTATTGCCTGTTCCCGTATCTAGATGATGTACGTCGGCCAGCTGTTCTGTCTTCATAGCTTAATCTTTATCAAGTGGTCTTAGAGTTTAAATTACGTCCTTATAGCTGCTTCCTTTATCAAGTGGTCTTAGATTTTAAATTGTGTCCTTTTAGCTGGTTCCTTTATCAAGTGGTTTTAGATTTTAAATGGTGTCCTTATTGCTGTTTCCTTTATCAAGTGGTCTTGGTTTTATTGTGTCCGAGTAGCTGTTTCCTTTATCGAGTGGTCTTTCTTGTATTGTGTCTTTGGAGCTGTTTCCCTTGATCTGCTGGATTCTGTGAAGTTTACGTCTCTCTCTCTCTCTCTCTCTCTCTCTCTCTCTCTCTCTCTCTCTCTCTGTCAGCAGATATCTACCTTGAAGAAAAGAGAATATTGAGAAGAATTAAGAAGACATTGCATAAAATCAGTTCACCCGATGCTGCCATTCTTTTCAACAGAACTTGCCTAATTAAAAGGGGGCCTTCTTCCTCCTTGTGTATTATCATTAGCATGTTGCTGAATTGTTGTTGACATGAATTTTATTCTTTCACTGTTTACTAGCTTTTGGATTATTGTCGAAGAATTATTCAAAAATGAAATCAGGACAAAATCAGGCCACATTTACTGTGGGAAGTAGACATTGTAATGTATTTCAAAACTTCTTATGCTTAGTAGTTTCCCATGATCAAATTTCAATCACATTTTTAATTAAGCTTTCCCCATCGTATAATAGTATTACATTTGACGAGCATTTTATCATTAGGTTCATAAAATTATATTTGATCACCCCTCCTCTCTCTCTCTCTCTCTCTCTCTCTCTCTCTCTCTCTCTCTCTCTCTCTCTCTTAAAAAATCACTCATCCCGGATGCTCCACATGTAAAGTATATACGTATATACACATACACACACACACTTTTATATATATATATATTATATTTAAATATATATTATACTATATTTATATATATATATATTATATAATATGTATATATATGTATATATATAATTATATATATATATCTATATAGATATAATTAATATGTATTATATATATATATATATATGAATAGTATATATTATATATATATTATATACCATATATTAATATATTAATATATTGAGGTTTGTATATATGCATGGATGCATGGATATGTATTATAGGTGTGTTTAACTGCTCTCACATGTTAATGCCACCATACCAAAAGCAAACATTATATTTGAATATTCCTTTAAAATTCAGCGTTAAAATCAGTTTTCGAAAGTTTCTTTGTTTCGTTTTGTATTCTGGATGAAATAACACACACACTGTCAGAGACTGTAAATGCAAAGGAGTCAAGGCTAATTATACTGAAACATTGACAAAATTCTCTTTCTCCTTCCCTCGTGTACTAATGAACCTTGATCACTATATTCCTTTGAAAAAAATTCTATAGAAAACGCCGAATTACGTAGGCAGTGATGCGTCGCTTTGTCATTACCTGCTTTTGTCCTGAGGCCTTTGAAGAAAAATGGACTAATTATCTGGCGTAGCGTCATCAATAGGTCAAGACTGCATCCGCGAGGAAGGAAACCTTGGTGTAGTGACAAGAAGGCCTTTCAAGGTAGCTTGTCTTTGCAGCGTCCCTTCGGCCCCTAGCTGCCACAACCCTTCATTCCATCTTACTTCGCACTCTCTCCTATAGTAGATTCACATCTGACTGGCTGTTGATAAGCCAATCACAGGGCTTATCAAAAGTATCCCTCAGGAGAGGTGGAACATACATCCTGTCCATGTGAACTCTCTCAAGAGACTGAGAGTTTCCAGCCCTGTGACTGGCTTATCAACAGCCAATCAGGAGCGTCGTAAGGGACTGGCCTAGACATCAGATGCACGGTTGATGGGAATCTACTATAACTATTGTTTCACAGTGCAATTGCGAGGTTCTTCTCCTGTTACACCTTTTCAAACCTTTCTACTCTCGCATCGCCTTTCAACGCTGAATGACCTCATAGGTTCCAGTGCTTGGCTTTTGGCCTGAATTCTATAGTAGCTCTTCTAAATTCTTGTTACCAGAATGGAAGATAGATAAGAGTGTAAAAATTTAAATGCAATTAACTTGCATCCAGAATTAAAAACTATACTCCTATTTTCATATTAATAAAAGAATAAAAAAAACTAGATTTTATCTTTGCACCGCGATGTAAAAAATCCTCTTCTATTCTGAAAATTAAAAATTATGTACCATGTACAATCACATATGGTTCAAAATTCAGTAAAATTAATATACTATTAAATACAGTACGACCGAATTCATATTCATCAGGGTGATATTAACCAAACTATCAATTCACTGACGAGAAGAACGCGAGATTTCTAATTTGTCTGAAGCAGTATGTTTTTCTATATGTGAAAAGCTATACTCTGTTTTTTTCCACCTGTCCATCCGCCTGTGGTGTTTTTGTATGGTAACACTGCGTCCCGGGCTTTAAATAGTTACGCTATGTGTAAGTTTTAGGTAAATAAAAGGATATTTGGGTGTACGTTTGCAACTGAAAAGTGTTTTAATAATTTACTGTATGCGAATTACACCGTTATATTCGAAATAAGGTTATTATTATTGTTGAATGTAAGCTGAATGTAACTATCTGCAGCCCGGGACGCAGTGTTACCATACGCAAACACCTAACGCTGGTGGACAGATGGAAAAAAACAGAGTATAGTAAGTCATAAGCATTCGTTCTAGTTTTCACTGAAAGAGAACCATTGAGATGGTAATTTGTCTGTCCGTCCGCACTTTTCCTGTCCGCCCCCAGACCTTAAAGACTACTAGGGATGCAAATTGTTGCATTGATCAGCCACCCTCCAATCATCAAACATACCAAGTTGCAGCCCTCTAGCCTCAGTAGTTTTTATTTTATGTAAGGTTCAATTTAGCCATGATCGTGAGTCTGGCACCGCTATAAGTGCCAACAACACTGGCCACCACCGGCCCTTGGCTGAGAGTTTCATACAGTATTATACGCTGAACAGAAAACTCGATTGCGCCGAAGAAACTTCGGCGCATTTATTTCTTGTTTCTTTAGAAGAAGGTGTTTACCTTTCTTGTAAAGAAAAAAACGAATGCTTATGACTTATTGCTTATCGCTTTAAAAGATACTCGTTGTTCAGACAAATTATAAGCCTCGCGTTGTGATAGTTATTGTTGATCAATTCGGTTACATTGCATTGTATACCTTATTCATGTTACTGAATTTTCGACCATATGTGAAACGTATACGGGGTGGATTTCATTTTTAACTCTACACTGTTACGTAATTTTTACTTCGCTTAGTGGTAGATGATTTTCCATGTCGCGGTACAAAGGAAAACCGTAGGCTTTGATTTTAGTGTAAGCATTTATGAAAATTTAGACAAATTGTTTCAATAAGTAAATATAAGTTTATTGTTATCCTCCAAGAAATTGTGCGCATTGGAGACTTACATCATAATAAAGTAAGCTGCTAAAAGGAATTTGAAATACACTGTAGTAAAATCTTAATATGATTGATTGATCGTATATATGTGGCGTTACAACCAGCAGGGTTAGGGACCTCTTAGACAAACTTTAAAATAAATATGTAACTTACTAACATATTCAACCATATATAGAGTTAATGGCATGAAAAAGGGTGAATAATCTCTCTCTCTCTCTCTCTCTCTCTCTCTCTCTCTCTCTCTCTCTCTCTCTCTCTCTCTAATCATCCATAGTTCGGGTTTGACGAGAATTCGTAAGATTTATCGGAGGTGAAAAGATGACAATTGTAAAATAGGAAATAGGATATTCATTGTCTGCTCTCCCCCACCCCTCACACCCACTCTCTCTCTCTCTCTCTCTCTCTCTCTCTCTCTCTCTCTCTCTCTCTCTCTCTCTCTCTCCTTTAAACTCATCCGTTGCTAGGCTATGAAAGGAATGCATAAGAGATTTGGGAAGAGAGGCAAACCGGAGATTAACTGCGATGTTGTACCAAGTCCGCGTAAGTCATAATGGCCCTCAGAGTCATTATGCTTAATGTTGATGACATTTGGCTTAATGTTGGGAACATTCAAGTTAATGTTAGGAACATTTTGCAATTAACGCAACTTCTAATGTCAAAGGATTCGTGGCTAAATTCGGAGTGCTTCAGACCTGTCTTTAAGAGATCATGGTGTTCTGGTTGGTAAATCTGGTTGTATGTCATGGAAATCGGGTTGGTAAATCTTGTTGTATGAGATGGAAATCTGGTTGTATGTCATGGAATTCGGGTCGTTAATTCTGATTGTATGTCATGGAAATCGGTATGGTAGATCTAGTGTATGTCATGGAATTCAGATTGCTAAATGTGGTTGTATGTCATGAAAATCGCTTTGGTAAATCGGTTGTATGTCATGGAAATCTGTTGGGTAAATTGGTTGTATGTCATGGGAATCGGTTTGGTAAATCGGTTGTATGTCATGGGAATCGGTTTGGTAAATCGGTTGTATGTCATGGGAAATCGGTTTTGGTAAACGGTTGGTATGTCATGGAAATCGGTTTTGGTATCGGTTGGAATGTCATTTGGTAACGGTTTGGTAAACGGTTGTATGTCTTTGGATCTGGGTAAATCGGTTTGGTAAAGTATGTCATGGAAATCTGTTTGTTGGTCCGGTTGTATGTCATGGAATCTGTTTGGTAAATCGGTTGTATGTCTGGAAATCGGTTTCGTTTAATTCTGATTGTATGTCATGGAAAATCGGTATGTAATCTAGGTGATGTCATGGAATTCAGATTGCCTAAATTGTTGTGATGTCATGAAAATCGCTTTTGGTGAAATTGCGTTGTATGTTTTAGTTCATGAAGTTGCTGTGGGTTAAGATTGGTTGTTATGTCATGGGAATCGGTTTGGTAAATCGGTTGTATGTCATGGGAATCGGTTTGGTAAATCGGTTGTATGTCATGGGAATCGGTTTGGTAAATCGGTTGTATGTCATGGAAATCGGTTTGGTAAATCGGTTGGATGTCATGGTAATCGGTTTGGTAAACGGTTGTATGTCATGGAAATCTGTTTGGTAAATCGGTTGTAGTATGTCATGGAAATCTGTTTGGTAAACGGTTGTATGTCATGGAAATCTGTTTGGTAAATCGGTTGTATGTCATGGAAATCTGTTTGGTAAATCGGTTGTATGTCATGGAAATCGGTTTGGTAAACGGTTGTATGTCATGGAAATCGCTTTGGTAAATCGGTTGTATGTCATGGAAATGGGTTTGGTAAATCGGTTATATATCATGGAAATGGGTTTGGCTAAAATCGGGTTTGGTAAATGCATGGGAAATGGTTTGGTTAAATCGGTTGTATGTCATGGAAATGGGTTTGGTAAATCTGTTGGTAGGTCATGGGAAAATGTTTGGAAATCGGTTGTATGTCGGATTTGGAAATGGGATTTGGAAATGGGTTTGTAAATCGGTTGTATGTCAAAAATAGTCTGGTAAATCGGTTGTATTTTCCTGGATGGTGGGGGTTGGTAAATCTGTTGTATGTCATGGAAATCGTTTTGGTAAATCAGTTGTATGTCATGGAAATGGGTCTGGTAAATCGGTTGTATGTCGTGGAAATTGGTTTGGTAAATCGGTTGTATGTCATGAAAATGGGTTTGGTAAATCGGTTGTATGTCATGGAAATCGGTTTGATAAATTGGTTGTATGTCATGGAGTTCGGGTTGGTGAATCTGGCTGTTTGTCATGGAAATCGTGTTGCCAAATCTGGTTGGTAAATCTGGTTGTATGTCATGGAAATCTGTTAGGTAAATCTAGTTTATGTCAAGATTTCGGGTTGCTAAATCTGTTAGTATGTCATGGAAATTGGTTTGGTAAATCGGTTGGGTGTCATGGAAATCGAGTTGCTAAATCTATTTGTATGTAAGGGAATTTGGTTTGGTAAATCTGGTTGTATGTATAATGGAAATTGGGTTGGTAAGTCTGGTTGTGTATCATGGAATTCGCGTTGGTAAATCGAGGCTGTCATGGGTTTCGGGTTGCTAAATCTGGTTGTATGTTATGGAATTCGGGTTGGTAAATCTTTGGTTGCATATTATGGAATTCGGTGTGGTAATTCTGGCTGTATGTCATGGAAATCTGGTTGGCAAATCTGGTTGTATGTTATGGAAATTGGGTTGCTAAATGTGGTTGTGTCATGGATATTGGGTTGGTAAATCTGGTTATATGTTATGGAATTCGGGTTGGTAAATCTGGTTGTATGTCATAGAATTCGGGTTGCTAACTCTGGTTGTGTGTTATGGTATTCGGGTTGGTAAATCTGGTTACATGTCATGGAAATGCGGTTGGTAAATCTTAATGTAAGTCACGGAATGATAACTATGTTACAATCTTTGTAGCGTAGTAAAGTAACAAAAGGTTGGTCCTTTATCTCAGTTCCTTAGCTCTTGTTCTTCTCTGTGACTCGTTGCCACTTGTGCGAGAGTACTTGGACGCGGATCAAGCATCTGAAACGCTTGATATATTATGCAAAGCATAAGCGATAACCTGTTTGGAATTAATTTTGCAGTTCATTGCTTATTTATAAGCGTGGAGTTATCGAAAATGTTTCAAGGTGATATAGTATTTGATACTAATAATGGGACGTTTTTTCTGTCCGTGTTTAATTAGATTCGGTTTCTAAATTTGTTTCTAAGATCCTTATAGCTTTTTTTTATAGTTTCAGTTGCTGAGGCAGTTTTTAATTTTAATCCCTATGTGAAGTACTTCCAAATAAAGTGAGGAGAGTAGGTATTTATTCTGTCCTTCTTGGTTGGTTCCAAAAATATACTTCGGAAAGGGAACATCCTGGAACGAGAAATAATTACCTAAGGACGTTAATTAAAAAGTAGGGAACGAATTAAACTGCTGATGCATTTGCACCCCATGTCACACACACACATACACATATATATATGTATATATATACATGTATATATAATGTGTGTGCGTGTGCGTGTGTGTGTGTGTGTGTGTTTGTGCGTGTGTTTGTGTGTGTTGAAAGAAACTACTGGTCATATATATATATATATATATATATATATATATCTATATATATATATATATATATGATATATATATATTGTATATATATATATATATATATATATATATATATATATATATATATATATGTATAAACCTTCCGATTCTCAGCAAGTGTTTTAGGATGAAGTTTTTGGCCACACGTCGTTTTAAAATCTGGTTATAACCACTGCAGCCGTCTAAGTACCAAGTGCCAAGTACCAACTCCACGGCTTAAATGGACAAAGACGCAGTGAGTTTCAACAAACAGTTCTCATCCGGTCCTCTTTCTTGGTAGGTGAGATTAAAAGAATATCTCTCTCTCTCTCTCTCTCTCTCTCTCTCTCTCTCTCTCTCTCTCTCTCTCTCTCTCCGATCGATTGAAGTGGCTTTGTTTATGGAATGAAATTTCTTCACATGTTGATGCATTTCACTGTCTCCTCTTTAAAAAAATCGAATAAAATTTTTTAGCCACTGACGTTGCTCTGTCTGCCTGAAAGGGGAACGGCATGTGCGTATCATTTTTATTATTTTTTTTCAATATTCCTGTAGGGTTATTGTCCAGTAATATAAGATGCATTTTAAGCATGACATATCTAAAGCAATATGTTATTACTCCACTTATCTAAAGCAATATGTTATTACTCCACCTTGCTCACTGAAGTTTGTTTGTACCATTTAGAGATAACTGTCAGTTATTAATACAAACGTGTAAACAACTATCCTTTACCCATAAACTCACCTCAACTAATGTACATTTATCTTCTCTTCTTGTTCATCTACTTTTTGTTTTCTGTAAAAGAAAACTTATGAGAGTGCTTTGTCTGTCCGTCCGCACTTTTTCTCTCCGCCCTCAGATCTTGAAAACTACAGAGGCTAGAGGGCTGCAAATTCGTTGATCATCCACCCTCCAGTCATCAAACTTACCGAATTGCAACCCTCTGGCCTCGGTAGTTTATATTCTATTTAAGTTTAAAGTTAGCCATGATCGTGCGCCTGCCTATAGGACAGGCCACCACCTCCCCTGCTCACAGAGTATTTTACGCTGTACAGAAAAATCGATCGCAGCGAAGGAAAATCGATTGCAGCATGTTTTACTTCATATTCTTTTTTCAATGCTAGATTCAAGCGTAAGCTATTGTATCCGTGTTTCTATTCTATACAAAAATTGATACACGAACGCACAGCATACAGGAGCGAACTGATCGAAAAATCACAATATGGAGTTGTCTTGCCAATCGGCCAATAACTCAGTCAGATCTTTAGCCCGATACATCAAAGCGGAAGTAAGGCCTGGCAATTGAGCCACAGCACAAACGACCACCATGAAAAAGTGATGAATTGCTTCAAAGGACAAAGGTCGACAAGCCCGGACTGCATTGTCGCCATTGTGTACCTGTGTCATTCGAGTAAGAGGGACCGTCCGTCTCCTCTTCACATATGCTTTCGCCTCGGAGGACGCGAGTGACCTCGGGCATCAAATTAGGAAACTTCCGGCCACCATCTCCTGACGGGAGAGATAACTCGCCCTGATGAGGAAAGCGGTGTCAGGGATGCAGTCGAAGTTAACTTGCTCGAGAACTTGGGCGCGAGAAGTTTGTGAATTTTCGTATGGGAAAAATTTTGATTGTGCCCTGTGTTGTAGTGCGCCCGATCCCCGCCTCTCTCTCTCTCTCTCTCTCTCTCTCAGATGAATATAAATTGTTAGGATGGATAAGTGTTGTAGGGGCCAAGGAAGCTGGATTGAAGTTCTTGGTTCGATCTTGCCGGATGTACTGAAGTTGTTGGTTGCCCTGGGAAACTTAATAGAAGTTTCTGGTAGAGTGGAGGATTTATTGAAATGTTTGTAGGATTGAGGAGGATAGACTGATTTGGTTAGGAGTATCGTTAAGGATGGAATAGAGTTACAAGTCGGGTCTTGAGGGATGGACTGAAGTTGTTAGTAGTAGAAGATAGTTAATAGAATTGTTGAAGATTGACTGAAATACTGAAAATGTTGATAATGTCATAAGGAATATATATACTGAAGTTCGGTATCATGTTAGAAGTTTCCTGTATTGACGGACATTATTTGTATAATATTGTCTTTTCTGCCTTGTCAGTATCAAGTTTCATTCTGCACGGAGTCCATCATCAATACACCGTTACCGAGATGTAAGAATCATTCAGAAATGACAACTTTTGCTTGTTTGCGTATTGTCTTTATTACTCTTCATTGTAGGTGCTGTCAAGTCTGTGCTGCCATTTATGTCGTTATTTTTTTTCTTATAATTATAACATTTACCATTTTGGCGCACTTTGCGAAAGATCAACAGCATCCTAGGATTGGTTAGTTTAGGTTAAAATGTATACTTGTATTATCAGTATTCATTATGATGTATACAATACACAAGGTTTTCCTTTCAATACATTCTAGTTTTTATGTGAATTTGGAAACTTTTAGGTAGATCCAATGTTAATATTGGAAATTCATTACTTCTTACGAAACTTACTATATTCGTATTTTTCTCATTATAATAAATCGAATTCATGAAACTATGATGAAGATTGATTCTGTTCAAATAGTCTTAATTGCAAGAGATGGTAATAGTATACTCCGGTTGTAACGTCATGGAATGCGTGTTGATAAATCTGGTTGCATGTCATGGAATTCGGGTTGATAAATCTGGTTGTTTTATAACAGAATTCTCTGTTATAAACGTATAGCCATATATGAACAAATAACAGTCTCTGCTGCCAGGTAAAAGCCAAATAGTTTACCGGTAGATAATATTAAAGAAATATTCGTTATTTCGATGCAATTGAAGTTGCCCTAAAACACCACCTTTAAGTCGTTTGATAAAGTTAGTAGTGTCTATTACTATATTCGCATGTCATCAAGAACGTACTATTGTAGATTCACATCAACCTTGCATCTGATGTCTAGGTCAGTCCCTTACGACGCTCCTGATTGGCTGTTGCTAAGCCAATCACAGGGCTGGAAACTCAGTCTCTCTCGAGAGTTCACATAGGCAGGATGCATGTTCCACCTCTCCTGAGGGATACTTTTGAAAAACATATCCCTCAGGAGAGGTGGAACATACATCCTGAGAGTTTCCAGCCCTGTGATTGGCTTATCAACAGGCAATCAGTAGCGTCGTAAGGGACTGGCCTAGACATTAGATGCACGGTTGATGTGATTCTATTATAGTTAGCATCTAATGTGTTATAAGGCAGTGTATACACTTTAGTGATTCCCCCCCCCTTTTTTTTTGGGGAGACATTGTAATTATCGTCATGGACAACTCGTCTCGAAACAACCAGTAGCTGATTGTCCCATTTATCAAGGTATTACTGTACTGTCTATCCCTTTTATCCAAGAATTACTGCGCTGACTTTGCTAGTGCATTAACGAGGACATTAATGACACTGAGAAGGTCATCTTTGAATAATGCCATTATGGCATGAATCAAAACACGTCATTACAGTGCTCAAGTACCGAGGGAACCGTGTGGTGTAGGTGTTGATATGCTGTGACACTGATTGCGACCTACTACAGAGAAAATCGTATCCAAGTTTAGCTGGTACCTGTTTCATTGTAAATGTGAATATTTTAAGAATAGGATCAACGAAAAACGTGTCTGCTCAGCTGTCCAGGGGAAAGCTTAGCGGTTTAGTTCTCTCTCTCTCTCTCTCTCTCTCTCTCTCTCTCTCTCTCTCTCGTCTCTCTCTCTGCTCTCTCTCATAGTATATATATATATATATATATATATATATATATATATATATATATATATATATATATATATGTATATATATATTAAATAGGAAAACACCGTATCATACTTCTCAGTGATCAATAGAAGGGTCCACAGTAATATATTCTTGTTTAGCGGGACGAAATATATTTGTATAAATATTTAGTGATCTAGCCCACAGAAGGATGGACGGAGGCTTAAGCTTTGTAAATACTTATACAAATACATTTCGTCTAGCTAAACATGAATATTACTGTGGATCCTTCTATGTGTGTGTGTGTGTGTTTGTATAAATTACCATGTTCTGATTCTGTGTGTGCAGGATATGATATCCCCGTTTTCACAGCTTTGATAACAAACTGATGTTCATTTGCTGGGTTTAGTTGGCTGTTGAGAAATTTTGAAATCTTTCTCTCTCTCTCTCTCTCTTTGTCACATAAACACTATATCCTGCTTCTGTGTACAGAAAATAATATCCCTGCCTCCATACTCTTGATAACTCGCAATCCACGCTACTTGATGGTCTATCAACGTCCGCACCCAGCGGCCTTTTTTCGCCTATGCAGGAGTAAACACATCAAAACCACTTCTCCTCTTCACGTCTTCCCTTTTCTCAGCCTATTTCCTTACCTTTGAGAACGAATTTGCATACGGTAATCGCGCCTACCTGCGTCGATGCACACAACAGCGATCTCCCACCACAACACATTCGCTTTTGTTCCTGGTTGAATGCGTTTCCTGGAGGGTGGGAGGGGGAGGGGAGGGGGGGCTACTTTAGTAGGGGCTCGAGAGGAAAACCCACAGGTGGGAAAGGCTTCGTAGGGTTTGTAAGTATACATAGGTAAGGTTGATTTTTGTTGGCAAGGTTTGCTGGGTTATGTAAGGTTACAGTGTTCTATAAGATTTTTGGCTACTACCCTTAAGGTCGTGGTCTCTCTCTCTCTCTCTCTCTCTCTCTCGTCTCTCTCCTTCTCTCTCTCCACTTCTCTCCGGCTCTCTCTCTCTCTCTCATATAATATATTTATATATGTATATAAATGTGTGTGTGCTGTATGTATAGACTATGAGATTTTTATAATGGGTTTTGCGAAGGATATGGTGTTCTTCAGAAAGAGCTAGCAGACGGTAATGGGAAATGCATTTGATATTTGGCCCGCAAGTGCAACTTTCTACGAGGAATATGGTGCTGTGCGTCACAGTTTGCATGGTTGTAACCCTCCTGGCCAAAATTTGAATTCGGAGACATTCCGACTCGGTATTTTCTGTAAGAGAAAAGTTTTGAGATGGTTTGTCTCTCCGTCCGCACATTTTTCTCTCGGCCCTCAAATCTTGAAAACTGCAGAGGTTAAAGGGTTGCAAATTGGTATATTGATCATCTACCTTACAATCATCAAACATCCCAAATTACAGCCCTCTAGCCTCAGTAGTTTTGATTTTATTTAAGGTTAAAGTTTGTCGTAATTGTGCGTCTGGCAACGATGTAGGACATGCCACCACAGTTTTCATGGGTCGCGGCTCATACAGCACTATACCAAGACCACCGAAAGATAGATCTATTTCCGGTGGCCTTGATTGTACGCTGTACAGAAAACGCGATTGCGCCGAAAGCATTTTCTATTTGTTAATTTATGTTTTGTGGTGTCGTTATCCATTGCTTTTTTCGATCGAATTGTTTTTTTTTCGGAAAAATTTACGTACTTTGTCTCTCCTGTACAATTTGGGGGATATTAATCATTTGCAGTTGAAGCTGTACCGAGGAATTCGATCGTGTCCTCTTATTTAAAGGTAATTGTAAAAATTTCACAGGAATTATAGTGTAATTTTATAAGATGTAAAACTGTTTTCATGTGTTCTGATTTAATGGGCATGAATTACCTGTGTCAATCCTCAGTTACACTTGTAAATTACTATTCAACGGATAACTTTCTATAGACCTAACATTTTTTTAAGGAAATACTGGACTTCTTTCCTTTCACAAAAGAAAAAAATCGAATCTGAATTTCTGAAGTATTTTCACAATCCATCGCTCAGAAAAGTTTCACGCATATCACTTCTGATCATCAACAAGAGCTTTCGCCCAAACGCAGACCAGTCAGCGCACCTGAGACGGGACTCAATTCATCACTGGGTATTTAAGCGGTCGACGAGATCCATTGACATGCAAACGTTGCTATGTGGCATCGGTCGGGGAGGAATTGAGTGTTATCCCCCTGTTGGGAAATTGAGCTGATTTGCACATTGTGATCGTTGATCTTGTTTCTCTTTGGATTATGGCTGTGATCGCTGGTGGATGTGTGTGTGTGTAGTTTAGTCCCCTTTGATACACTAGCGGCCTTGACGTTGGAATTGCCATTCAGATTCCTGTTTTCGACTGTCCCTCAGTGGGAGCGAGAGATGATTGCGGACTCAGTAATGATTGATGTTAAAAAGAGTTTTACTACACAGTTGATTCACAACCTCCGCTGATATAATCATTAGGTGATCGCGTGTTTATTATCTTTTAGTAGAAGTCGACTCGTTGCTCTGGAAACTATTTCGACTCGTAGCTGATTTCTCTCGAAAGTTATTTATCTCGGAAGTGCCGCGTGATGAGTATAGCTGTCAGAATTCGTCAGTTCTTTCTGACACATCTTGAGGTATTCTTTTAAAATGAACACATCTGCGTAGAAATACGGGTTTTCGAGTGTTTCAGTGGCGAAGGCATACTTTCTTCTTCAAAGCCTCTCTCCCCGTAGCGGGGTAATGCCATCAGTGCACCTCACGTGGTGCGCTGTAGGCATTACTGAATGGTCTTTACAGCTCCCCTTCGGCCCGTAGCTGCAACCTCTTTCATTAATCTCATTGTATCACCGTTCATATTCTCTTTCTTTCATAGATTCTAACGCTTGGCCTTTGCCTAAATTCTATATTCTATTTTTTATCAAAGCCTGGTTCGCCTATTTTTGTAACACGTCCTTCTATGCTTACTTATTCTTGACTTTTAAATGAAACCAAATAATAACCGCACTCGTCTTCCTAAGGTATCAGTTGAGTGGTTAGCATTATTTCCAAACTGCTGCACTAAAAGACTCATCCGTAGGGGGGGTAGTGACGTCAGTGGACCTAATGCGGTGCACTGTAGGCATTACTTAAGGTTCTTTGCAGCGTGCCTTCGGCCTCTAGCTGCAACCACTTTCGTTCCTTTTACTGTACCTCCTTTCATATTCTCTTTCTTCATCTTACTGTCCACCCTTTCCTAATACTTGATTCATAGTGCAACTGCGATGTTTTCCTCCTGTTATACCTTTCAAACCTTTTACTGCCAATATCCATTTCAGCACTGAATGACCTCATAGGTCCCAGTGCTTGGCCTTCTGTATTCAACTCAACTCAACTAAAAGACTCAAATATTTTTCATGTAATTATAGGTGGTTGCGATAGTTGATGGCTACCACAGTCAGCCCTGATAAGGCAGAGGTTTCATGACATCCCAGGGGTCATATGGCATAATACGATTTGCGAAGTGAAATATTTATTCATGTGTGTAGAACGCTTTCATTTTATATATAAATACGTTGAACCATGATGTGAATAATGTCGAGACTAATGCTGTAGTGTCCGATTGCACTTCAGAAGCAGCAAGGAATCAACTGAATCAAAACGTGGGCGTTCAGTCACTCGGTTCAATGCGTGGTTTAATTAGCCATCATTAAAATTCCATGCAGTTTAATGGAAGGAGCCAATTACAATCCACCATTTTTAGTTTTCTGTAAAAGAAGACTATTGTGACGGACGGCTTTGTCTGTCCGCCAGAACTTTTTCCGTCCGTTCTCAGATCTTAAAACCTACTGAGCTAGAAGGCTGCAAATTGGTATTGATCATCCACCTTCCAATCATCAAACATACCAAGTTGCAGCCCTCTAGCCTCAGTAGTTTTTATTTTATTTATGGTTTAAGTTAGCCATAATGCTTCTGGCAACGCTGTAGGACCGGCCACCACCGGACCGTGGCCCAAAGCTTCATGGGCCACGGCCATGGCTCATACGTACAGAAAACTTGATTTGCCGAAGTTTACTTGTTTTCCTCGTTTTCAATTACATGTACTGTTACCTATGTTTTTCTGACCCTTATTGATATATTTTTTTGTATGTTTATGTGTTTGTTGATTTGTTTCTACTTATTTATTATTCGTTATTACCTTCACGTATTTTAACCTTTTTTTTTTTACATACCGCCAATATAGAATAATACTTTATCATGATTTCTGCAATGCATAATTACCATACTTTATTATTATTATTATTATTATTATTATTATTATTATTATTATTATTATTATTATTATTATTATTATTATTATTATTATGTTGTTGTTGTTGTTGTTGTGGTTGTTGTTGTAGCAGCAGCCTGACTCTCATAATCCCAATTTTGTCATGTTATTCAAAACAACGAACCATCTGTGTCAAGGGTGGTATGATGTTTTGGATCGCTAAGAACGTTTGGAAAAGTTTGTGAAATTTATCAAAACGAAGTTTTCTTATAAAATGGTGGTACTTATTTTCGTTGACGGGGTCAGTCCACAAACTGCTCCTGCATTTGATCTTATCTGCTACTTCGTTATTATTCTTGGTTTAGTCTCCATAGGAGGTTGTTCAGTTTATAGTATCTAGAAGGTTAAAGATAATATTGTTACCAGTCTTGTTTAAGGACAAACTTATTCAGCATTTCTTCTGGAACACAATTGTTTTGCTTTAGGGATTTAAGTTAAGCGAATATGATTTGACCTGAATATTTGATTTGCGTCTAAAGCATCTCTTGTCTTCTTTATGTATTGAAATATGATTCTTTTTATCCACTAAAAACAGTTTAGATTTTCATTTACTTCATTAAAAAACTGTGCTTGTCGTAGTCTTGCTCTTATCATTTTCCCGAAACTTATCATCCTATCCACTTAACCTTTCCATCTTCCCAACAACGGAAGGATATCTTAACACCCACTTAACTTTCTTCCCTTAACCAGAAAGGCGAGGAAGGGAAGGGAAGGGAAGGGAAGGGAAGGGAAGGGAAGGGAAGGGAGGAGGAGGGAAGAAATGGCGGACTTTAAAAGTTTCCGGTCCATAGATGTCTCTTATCATCCTTTCAAGATTTCTCTTCATATCCTGCATTCTCTCCAGTGGTACCTCTGATGCTTTGCATTCATTCTTTTTGCTCACTGTCTTCTCATGTCGATTTCACTTTCTATAGTTATTATCAAGCAACTATAAGGAGCCTTCGTAAGTCCTATACCTGTGGTGAGTAACTATAATGAGTCTGAATCTAAGTCCTATATCAGTGTTCGGTAACTATAAGGAATCTGCGTCTTAAGTCATATATCTATGCTGAGGAACTATATAAGGATTCTGGGTCTAAGTCCTATACATATGCTATGTAACTATAAGGATTCCGCATGTAAGTCCAATAAATATGCCAAGTAACCGTTAGGAGTCCTGGTAAGTCCTATAGCTACCTATGCAAAGTAAGGAGTCTGAGTCTAAAATTTTCTACCTGTGCTAAGCAAGTAGTATAATGAATCTGCGTGTAAGTCCTATACCTATGTTAATACGTATGGATCATCTGTAGATTATTCGACATATTCTAGCCCTGAATACTCTCCCTCCCTCTATAGGCCCTGCATCCCCCCCCCCCCCCCCCCGGCCCCTGTTAGAGGTCTCCCCATCTCTCATAAAATTTCATTTTTGGGTCTGATTCGCAGAATGATAACACAGCTCTCCGAATAAGTAACTCGATCCGGTCCTTTTTTTTTTTTCTTGGGATGTTACCAGCACGAGGGTTTGTTTATTCAGGCCTCGGCTCAGATGGATTTCTTCCTCTCTCTCTCTCTCTCTCTCTCTCTCTCCTCTCTCTCTCGTCACCGTTTTTCATCGAAGATATTACTCTCGCTTTTTTTCCACCATTTTTCAACTAAAATGTTTCCTATTCTCTCTCTCTCTCTCTCTCTCTCTCTCTCTCTCTCTCTCTCTCTAGCTTCTCACCGTTTCTCAAAAATGTTTTTCCCGTTCTCTCTCTTTCCGCCTCGATGTCTTTCTTTTTTTCCTCATGCTTTCGTACCATCGTTTCTCATCTCATCTAAAATCTCTCTCTCTCTCTCTCTCTCTCTCTCTGCTTGCCCCGTTACTCAATCCCTTATTGCGAAAGGCCTCGGCGCCTTTCATTTTTAATTATTTATCATGCAGCCCTCCGATAGCACCGAAGGCATTGAAGGGCGGTTCCAGGCACGTAAACATGCCCAGCGGGATTAGCGATACCATTCCTGAATGATTCTGGTCGGGACCACCCGCTGAGGATCTCTCTCCTTTAATAGTTGATTCTGGTTGGGATCACTCGCTGAGAGTTTCTCTGTTAATAGTTTATTCTGAGAATCTTTTTCATTTAATAGTTGATTCTGGTTGGGATCACACGCTGAGAATCTGTCTTTTAATAGTTGATTCTGGTTGGGATCACTCACTTAGAATCTCTCTTTTAATAGTTGATTCTGGTTGAGATCACTCGCTGAGAATCTCTCTTTTTAATAGTTGATTTTGGTTGGGATCAATTGCTGAGAATCTCTCTTTTAATAGTTGATTCTAGTTGGGATCAATCGCTGAGAATCTCTCTCTTGTAATAGTTGATTCTGTGATCAATCGCTGAGAATCTCTCTTTTTAATAGTTGATTCTGGTTGAGATCAATCGCTGAGAATCTCTCAGTTTTAATAGTTGATTCTAGTTGGGATCAATCGCTGAGAATCTCTCAATTTTAATAGTTGACTCTGGTTGGGATCAATCGCTAAGAATCGTCTCTTTTAATATTTGAATTCGGTCGGGATCACTCGCTGAGATCTCTCTTTTAATGGTTGATACTAGTTTGGTCTCGCTGAGAATCTCTCCTTTTAATAGTTGATTCCGATTGAGATCACTCGCTGAGAATCCTCTCTCTTTTAATAGTTGATTCGGAATGAGATCACTCGCTGAGAATCTCTCTCTAGTTGATTCTGTTTGATCTCTCGCTGAAAATTCTCTCTCTTCTTTATAGTTGATTTCTGGTTTGAGAAATAATTGCTGAGAATCTCTCTCTTTTAATAGTTGATTCTGGTTGGGATCAAACGCTGAGAATCTCTCTTTTTATAAGTTGGTTCTGGTTGGGATCAAACGCTGAGAATCTCTCTTTTTAATAGTTGATTCTGGTTGAGATCAATCGCTGAGAATCTCTCATTTTAATAGTTGATTCTAGTTGGGATCAATCGCTGAGAATCTCTCAATTTTAATAGTTGATTCTGGTTGGGATCAATCGCTAAGAATCTGTCTCTTTTAATAGTTGATTCTGGTCGGGATCACTCGCTGAGAATCTCTCTTTTAATAGTTGATTCTAGTTGGGATCACTCGCTGAGAATCTCTCCTTTAATAGTTGATTCCGATTGAGATCACTCGCTGAGAATCTCTCTCTTTTAATAGTTGATTCTGGTTTGGATCAATTGCTGAGAATCTCTCTCTTTTAATAGTTGATTCTGGTTGGGATCAATTGCTGAGAATCTCTCTCTTTTCATAGTTGATTCTGGTTGGGATCACTCGCTGAAAATCTCTCTCTTTTAAGTGATTCTGTTGATATGCTGAGATCTCTCTCTAATAGTTCGGTTGGGATCAAACGCTGAGAATCTCTCTTTTTATAAGTTGGTTCTGGTTGGGATCAAACGCTGAGAATCTCTCTTTTTATAAGTTGGTTCTGGTTGGGATCAAACGCTGAGAATCTCTCTTAATAGTTGATTCTGGTTGAGATCAATTGCTGAGAATCTCTCTCTTTTAATAGTTGATTCTGGTTTGGATAAATTGCTGAGAATCTCTCTCTTTTAATAGTTGATTCTGGTTGGGATCAATTGCTGAGAATCTCTCTCTTTAATAGTTGATTCTGGTTGAGATCAATTGCTGAGAATCTCTCTTTTAATAGTTGATTCTGGTTGAGATAAATTGCTGAGAATCTCTCTCTTTTAATAGTTGATTCTGGTTTGGATCAATTGCTGAATGAATCTCTCTCTTGTAATATGTTGATTTCTGGTTTCGATTCAATTGCTGAGAATCTCTCTTTTAATCGTTTGAGTCTGGTTGAGAATAATTGCTGAGAATCTCTCTCTTTTATGTTGATTCTGGTTTGGATCAATTGCGGAGAATCTCTCTCTTTAATAGTTGATTCTGGTTTGGGATCAATTGCTGAGAATCTATCCTCTCTTTACATGAGTTGATTCTGGTTCTGATCAATTGCCTGAGAATCCTCTCTCTTTTAATAGTTGTTCTGTTTGATTCAATTGCTGAGAAGTCTCTCTTTAATTAGTTGAATTCTCTTGAGATCAATTGCTGAGAATCTCTTCTCTTTAATAGATTCTGGTAGATAAAATGTGAGAATCTCTCCTTTTAATCATTGATTCTGGTATGGGATCAACGCTAGAATTCTCTCTTTTAATAGTTGATTCTGGTGAGATAAATTGCTGAGGAACTCTCTCTTTTAATATTGAGTCTGGTTGGGATCAAAGCTGAAGGAACTCTCTTTATAAGTTGGTTCTGGTTGGATCAAACGCTGAGAATCTCTCTCTTTTTAATAGTTGTTTCGTGTTGGGATCAATCGCGAGAATCTCCACAATTTTATAGTGATCTGGTTGGATGAATCGCTTACGAATCCCTCTCTTTTTAATAGTTGATTTCTGGTTGAACTGTCGCTGAGAATCTCTCTCTTATTCTAATAGGTTTGATTCTGGTTTCAGAAGATACAGTCGCTGAGAATCATCCCTCTCTTTAATATGTCATTCTCTCGTTTGTGCAAAAATACTGCTGAGAATCCTCTCTCTTTTAATAGCTTGATTCTGTGTTTGTAACTCCACTACCTATTACTCTCTCGATCTTTCGCATCCCCCGCTACTTCTATTATTTATTCCAATCTTCTGATTGGATCAATTGCTGAGATCTCTCTCTTAATTAGTTTTGATTCTGGTTGAGATAAATTTGCTGAAATCTCTCTTTTATATGATTCTGTGAGATAAATTGCTGAGAACTCTCTTTTTAATAGTTGATTCGGTTTGGATCAATTCTGAGATCTCTCTCTTTTAATAGTTGATTCTGGTTGGATCAATGCTGAGAATCTCTCTCTTTTAATAGTTATTCTGGTTGGGATCAAACGCTGAGAATTCTCTCTCTTTTAATAGTGATTTCTGGTGAGAGTAATTCTGAGAATCTCTCTCTTTAATAGTTGATCTGGTTGGATCAAACGCTGAGATCTCTCGTTTTTATAGTGGTTTCGGTTGGATCATAAAACGCTGAGAATCTCTCCTTTAATAGTGTCGGTTGAGATCAATTGCTTAGAATCTTCTCTCTTTTAATAGTTGATTTCTGGTTGGGATTCAAACGGCTGAGAATCTCTCTTTTTATAAGTTGGTTCTTTGGATCCAAACGCGAGAATCTCTCTCTTTAATAGTTGATTCTGTTGAGATAAATTGCTGAGAATCTCTCTCTTTTTAATAGTGATTTCTGGTTGGGATCAAACGCTGAGGATATCTCTCTTTTTAAGTTGTTCTGGTTGGGATCAAACGCTGAGAACTTCTTTTATAAGGTTTTTGTTCTGGTTGGGATCAAACGCTGAGTAATCTCTCTTCGTTTAAAGTTGATCTGGTTTGGATCAATGCTGAGAATCTTCTCTCTTTTAATAGTTGATTCTGGTTTGTATCAATTGCTGAGAATCTCTCCTTTAATAGTTGATTCTCGTTGAGATCAATCTTGAGAATCCCTCTCTTTAATAGTGATTTGGTGAGAAAATTGCTTGAGAATCTCTTCTTTTAATAGTGATTCGGTGGATCAAACGCTGAGAATCTCTCTCTTTTAATAGTTGATTCTGGTTGAGATAAATTGCTGAGAATCTCTCTCTTTTAATAGTTGATTCTGGTTGGGATCAAACGCTGAGAATCTCTCTTTTTATAAGTTGGTTCTGGTTTGATCACGCTGAGTAACTTCTCTTTAATAGTTGATTCTGTTGGGATCAATCGCTGGAGAATCCTCACAATTTGAATAGTTTGATTCTGGTGGATTGAATCCGTCTTAGGAATCCCTCTCTTTTAATAGTTGATTCTGTTTGATTCTGTCGCTGAGAATTCCTCTCTCTATTATAGTTGATTTGGTTTTAATCAGTCGCTGAGAATCTCTCTCTTTAATAGTGATTCTGTTTGGATAAATTGCTGAGAAATCTTCTCTCTTTTAATAGTTTGGATCTGTTGGGATCAATTGCTGAGAATCTCTCTCTTTAATAGTTGATTCTGGTTGAGATCAATTGCTGAGAATCTCTCTTTTAATAGTTGATTCTGGTTGAGATAAATTGCTGAGAATCTCTCTCTTTTAATAGTTGATTCTGGTTTGGATCAATTGCTGAGAATCTCTCTCTTTTAATAGTTGATTCTGGTTGAGATCAATTGCTGAGAATCTCTCTCTTTTAATAGTTGATTCTGGTTGGGATCAAACGCTGAGAATCTCTCTCTTTTAATAGTTGATTCTGGTTGAGATAAATTGCTGAGAATCTCTCTCTTTTAATAGTTGATTCTGGTTGGGATAAAGTCGCTGAGAATCTCTCTTTTAATAGTTGATCTGCGGGATCAAAACGCTGAGAATCTCTCTCTTTAATAGTTGATTCTGGTTGGGATCAATCGCTGAGAATCTCACAATTTTAATAGTTGATTCTGGTTGGGATGAATCGCTTAGAATCTCTCTCTTTTAATAGTTGATTCTGGTTTGAATCTGTCGCTGAGAATCTCTCTCTATTAATAGTTGATTCTGGTTTAGATCAGTCGCTGAGAATCTCTCTCTTTTAATAGTTGATTCTGGTTTAGATCAATTGCTGAGAATCTCTCTCTTTTAATAGTTGATTCTGGTTGAGATCAATTACTGAGAATCTCTCTCTTTTGATAGTTGATTCTGGTTTGGATCAGTCGCTGAGAATATCTCTCTTTTAATAGTTGGTTCTGGATGAGATGACTCACTGAGAATCTCTTATAATAGTTGAATCTGGTTTGGATCAATCGCTAAGAATCTCTCTTTTAATAGTTGAATCTGGTTGGGACCAATCGCTAAGAATCTCCCTCTTTTAATAGTTGATTCTGGTTGAAGTAACTTACTGGGATTCTCTCTTTTATTACTCTCCGGAGTTTATATATATATATATATATATATATATATATATATATATATATATATATATATATATATATATATATATATATATATAAACTCCGGAGAGTAATAAAAGAGAGAATCCCAGTATATATATATATATATATATATATATATATATATATATATATATATATATATATATATATATATATATATATATATATATAATAATTTACGTTTTCCCCTGGTGGAAGAAAATCGACTTTTTTTGTAGTTGGAAAAGAATTTTTTTTTCTTATAATTTGAAAATAATCTTAGAATTTCTAGGTTTTAATAGTTACCGGAGTTTTTTTTATCTGGCGATATAATTTTGTTTTGCTTAGCTGGAAAATAATCTTCTATGTTTTTTTTCGTGGTTGGAAATTAATTTTTCTTGATTTTTTTTGTTTTTGCTCTTAACTGGAAAATAATCGTAAATGTCAAAGTTTGAAAGGATCGACCTTTTATATTTTTTCCATTGTTGGTAAAAGAAATGTCCTATTTGTTATTGTTTGGAAAAGTCGATGCTTTTCGTATCAGGGAAACAGCATCCAGGCTTTACATATCAGTTGAAATTCGTTTGCTGCCTGCTAAGTTTCTTTTCTCTCTCTCTCTCTCTCTCTCTCTCTCTCTCTCTCTCTCTCTCTCTGCTCTGTGGATATTGCTATTATTATAGGTAATGAGCAAAAATGTGTTATTGTTTCTGAATATGACGAAAACTTTCATAACATTTTGCAGACCAAAAGACGGTGAATAAGAAAAGCTGATGGTTTTATAGTTAATCTATTTAAGAAATCACAAAACTAATTCTTTATAATCGGATTATGTAGAGGGAAATATGAACGATTTCATTGGTGTTACCCATCATAAAAAGTAATATTTCGTGATTTAGAAGGAGTATTGACTTTGTTGTACCGGCTTGAATGTACAGTCTCATGCGATTTAAGTCGCACAAAAAAATCAAGACGTGGATGCACATTGCATTCCATACAATTGGATGAAATAAAAACATGTCTACCCGCATAGTATAAATGGTGATGAACTTTATTATTATTAAATTTCCATTGTAATAAAAACCATATTCTTTGAGAGCTTGAATTTCAGTCAATGGCTCCTATGGTCTCGTTCCATATGAATAGGGTTCATATTCTGGATAATAATAATAATAATAATAATAATAATAATAATAATAATAATAATAATAATAATAATAATAATAATAATAATAATAATAATAATAATAATTTCATCACCATGTCTAATCTGATAGACATGTTTTATCCTACAGTATAAATTTCATTGCCTACCCACATTTTGAATTTTTTTCTGCGTGTAACCACAAGGATAATAAATATTGAATTCGCTTAACGTTGTATGATTCATTGCCTGGAAACGTTTTTGTATAAAATTGTTTTCAAGCAGGTCCAGTAAACTTTTACGTGTTAATGGTGTCCCCTTAATAAGCAGAAGACTTGGTTCATTATGCTGATTGAGTCTTGTTGAGAAAATCTGTCTGTAATGATGTTATTGAGCCAAGTTTAGGTTAAAAGAGAAAGGGGTAATTGAAATCATTCGGAATGATCGGAATAATGAACAGTTTCACCAGATTTACTGGATGTATTAGTGGTTGCCTATACTCTGTTTTTCTCCATCTGTCTCTTATTTTTTCGCTGTGTCATCTCTTGCGAACACCTTCATTTATATCGTAAATGGGACCTGTTATTCAAAATTAGGAAGACCCCTCCCCCCCGAAGAAATATAAGTTAATAGTTACTTAGATTCTTAAGTTAACAAACTCGAATGTTGAAATTCAAAGGCTACTTGCAAATGCATTAGCAGTTATTTTCATGAAGCTTTTTTACGCCAGCTTTTCCATTGGAGGGCGTAGTAATGAAATGAGTTCTTTCGTAGGAGGTAGTGTCATCAGTGAAACTCACGCGGTGCACTGCAGGCATCACTTAAGGTTCTTCACAGCGTTCATTCGGCTCTTAGCTGCAGCCCCTTTCATTCCTATAAATGTAGCACCGTTCATATTATCTCTCTTCTAAAAATTGATTCGTAGTGCAACTGCGAGGTTTTCCTCGTGTTACACATTATAAACCTCGTTTGCTACAGTTTCCCTTTCAGTGCTGAATGACCTCATAGTTCCCAGCACTTGGCTTTTGGCTTAAATGCTATATATTCCAGTTCCAATTCATCTGTCCCCATTTTCCATGATTTTCTTGCCCTTCCTCATTCCACCCCTTCCATATTTACTGCACTTCTTACCGGAGGAATCACAATCATATCATAATCATGCAAAAATTGTCATGGTATGGGTCCTGCTATGGCAGGTGCCCTGAGAATTCAGAAGTTGAGTTTCTGGACCCCCTTGAATGAAATGATAAAATGATACTGCGTATCTCGTAGATGTGAG
>NC_087212.1:40268673-40273673 GCF_015104395.2 Macrobrachium nipponense
GAGTTCACAAAAGCAGTTTGTAAAATATTGTAGTGTTTGCCACTTTCATTTTAAAATCAACTAGACGAGAGAGGCATTTCGCCGGACTCCAAGGTCGACGCATTACGCAAACTTTATAGTTTCTTAATCCTTTGCATTAAAGCTAAACTGCAACCAGTGTCATTTCAACACGCCAGTTATCAGCACAGGAATCATGTATACGAATCATTCCCGTACGAGCTTGAAGGCGCGCTCTACGCTCCTCTGGAACCTGGCGCTGCCCGTCATGTCTTTCCTATCCTCCCAATCCCCTACCTGGGACGGACAAACAGGTTTGCATGAGGAGGGTGGATGTGTCGTGTCTCCCCTACCCTCCCAATCCCCTACCTACTCTCCCCCTACCAGGGCCGGACAAACAAGAAAGATCCACTCAGATTTCACTATACAAGATGAAAATTCTTAGACTTTGTTCTGAGTCATGACTTGAAGAATGAAAGTCAGCGGAAAGGAAGCGGAAGAGAAAGAAGTTATGGAGATAAAATTCTGAGAATCTTGGGAGGTGGTAAAGAAGGAGGATGATTGGGAAGGGCAGGAAGGAGACGGGAGGAGGAGGAAGAGTGCCAACTGGGATGGGAGGAAGAAAATGTTAAATCGGAGAGAATTTTAGGAGTCATTAGTATGCTCATTGGAACATGAGCTCCAATTAAAATATTTTTCAGTCTGCTTTTTATTCCTTTCAAAAGGATTTCTTTTCGTAATGGATAGTTATCACCGAGAATGAGAACTTTCCTTTCCTCTTTTAGGAATCACGTAGGGATTTACGAGTTAATCCTATTATGGGAGAAAAGGATAAGCATAGCTGAGATGGTAACAATGATATCTACTTGCATAAAAACCTAGAAAAATTCTGACAAATAATGACTATCTATGACCTTCGCATCATACGTGAAACAATGCCAGCACTTTGCAAAAGAGATTAAGTATTCTTTATCATGGGACATTCTTTCAACGGAAGAGTTCCCCGTTGGACCAGTGGATTACGTGCTCGCCTACCGATTCAGTAGTCACGAGTTGGATACTCCGCTCTGGTCAACGTGGAATCAGAGGAAATTATGTTTGGTGATTAAAAATTCATCTCTTGATATAATGTGGATCCCACAATAAGCTGTAGGTCCCGTTGCTGAATTGATTCCTAGTCACATATAAAAATATCTAATCCTTCGCGACAGCCCTAGGAGAGCTGTTAATCAGTTCAGTGGTCTGGTAAAACTCAGATATATATGCATATATATATATATATATATATATATATATATGTATATATATATCGAGCTACAAATGTCCTTTAATATCTAATTCGCTCTACCTCGGAATTAATATATATTCATATATGTTTAACCGAGGGGGAATTATTAAGCGATAATAGAATTGGCGATCGACAGACGCGAACCATCGACCTCTCAATACTATATATGTATATGAATCACGGTAATGTGATAGACTTATATAATGACTACGTGCAGGCAAAAGCATTACCACGCAACCGAGAACGAGATGGGCTGTATGCAGTCTCCAAAACAAAAAATACCTACGCGCGGCAGGTATTCAAGGTGGGAGGCGGCATATACTTATATCTCTTGCGGTGGCGGGGTGGTTTAGGGGCTTCACTGCCAGTCCTGGGATTGAGAGGTCGATGGTTCGCGTCTGTCGATCGCCAATTCTATTATCGCTTAATAAATTCCCCCTCGGTTAAACATATATGAAAATATAATTCCGAGGTAGTGCGAATTAGATATTAAAGGACATTTGTAGTTCGATATGTGTATATGAATCACGGTAATGTGATCGACTTATATATATATATATATATTATATATATATATATATATATATATATATAGATATTATATATATATATATATATACAATAATAAAATTAGATAATATAATATATATATATATATATATATATATATTATATATTCTATATATATATAAGATATATATATTATATATATATAATATATATATATATATATATATATATATATATATATATTTCAACAGCGTATTCCTCCTAGGGAATTGGTGCCATCAGTGCATCTAACGTGGTACACTGTAGGCATGACTTAATGTTCCTTGCAACGTCCCTTCGACCCCTATCTGCTCCATCATACTTGCCACCCTCTCCTTACAATTATTTCATAGTGCGGCTGCGAGGTTTTCCACCTGTCACGTCTTTAAAACATTTCTGCTCTCAATTTCCCTTACATTGCTGAATGACCTCAGAGGTCCCAGCGCTTGGCCTTTGACCTAAATTTTGCATTCTATTCATTCTAGTCAACGGAGTATTAATGGTCTTCATGTAGTAAGATGTCTTGAAAATATCCATCCCGTACCCTCACCGAACTGCACTAAATGAGGACAATCGGCAACATCTCTCGTTGCAAAAAGTCTTGCGTCATTTTCATATTAAGTAAAGAGCAGGATCGTGTGTCCTCTAATGATGGGACGGTCTAATGTATCATGATTTTCTCTCCCGCTGTAATTTAAACGTCATTTACCTTTTGACATGAGTGCATTATCCGATTTGGGTCACGTGAAGTGACCCCCTTCTGTAACTGGAAATTTGTCATATACACTAACTTCGACAGAGTTTCATATATTATTGTTAAGTTTTTCTTAAGAGAAGTGTGGTTTTTTTTTCTTTGTTACGGTTGCGACTTATAGTACTCGTCATTCTTATTTTTACTTATTTCTTCATAATATCCTATATATATATATGATATATATATATATATAGATATATATATAGTATATATATATGATATACACATATACATTATACGTATTATATACATAGTATATATATATATATATATATATATATATATATACATATAGATATGTATGAATAATATATACCTATATATATATAGGATATATATACGTACATATACATATATGTGTATATATATATATATATATATATATATATATATATATATATATTATATATATATATATATATATACTATATGATATATATATATATATATATATATATGTGTATAGGAAGTGGGGTGAGAAGGGATGAAAAATAAAATGAGGTCGCTGTAATGAATAGAGATACTCCTGATGCCCTTCAAGTCCAATTTCAGCCCCAATAGGAATGGGGGTTGAGAAGTGGTGAAATATAAAATGCTAAAATTGCTAGGCAATGTAACTGAAGCAACTATCTCAACGAGAGAGAGAAAGAGAGAGAGAGTTTACTGGTTGTCATTCAGTTTACTCGGGCAGTGCCTGGATGGTCAGTTAGTATATATAATACATGTGCAAGCACACAAATGTATATTATATATATATATATATATATATATATATATATAGTATATATATATATATACATTATATATATATATATATATATATATATTATATATATATATATATTATATATATATATATATATATATATATATATATATATATATATATATATATATATATATAATAACACATTTGTGTGCTTGCACATGTATTATATATACTAACTGACCAACCAAGCACTGCCCGAGTAAACTGAATGACAACCAGTAAACTCTCTCTCTCTCTCTCTCTCTCTCTCTCTCTCTCTTGTTAAGATAGTTGCTTCAGTTACATTGCCTATTGGGGCTTAAATTGGACTTGAAGGGCATCAGGAGTATCTCTATTCATTACAGAGACCTCATTTTATTTTTCATCCCTTCTCACCCCATTTCCTATCAGGGCTGAACTTGTACTTAAAGGCATTGGGAGTGTCATTATTCATCTCAGTGACCTCAAAAACTATGGATTAGACACCAATACACCAATATCTGTAGTTTTTGGTTATTTTTTAAGTCTCCACCTTCCCAACCGTGCATCAGTATCGTGGCCGGTATGGTTTTGGCCTGCCACTTCAGCGGCTGCGAGCTTGATTCTTGGACATTCCATTGGGTGGCAAGAGATGTGTATTTCTGGTGATAGAAGTTCACTCTCGATGTTGTTCGGGAGTCACGTAAAGCTGTTGGTCTTGTTGCTGAATAACCACTGGTTCCACGCTACGTAAAAACACCATACAAACAAACCACCTTCCCAGCCCCTCTTTCCTATCAGGGCAGAACTTAGTTTAGGACGTCAGGAGTGTCACTATTCTTCTCAGTGATATTCATCCCAGTGACCCTGTCGTTGTCTATTATTTTTATATGTCACCCCTTTTCACCCCCTACTGTCCGTATTGGGGCTGAACTTGGACTTGAAGGGCATCGGGAGTATCACTATTCACCACAGTGACCTCAAAAACTATGCATTGTCTAGACACTAATGTCTGTCGTTTTTGGTAATTTTTACATGTCACCCCCTTCCCACTCTTTCTCACACCACCCCATGTCCCTATCCAGGGTGAACTTGGACTTGAAGGGTATTGGGAGTGTCACTATTCATCTCAGTGACCTCAAAAACTATGGGCTAGATACTAATATCTCGTTTTCAGTGATTTTTACATTTCAACCCTTTCCCACACCCCACCTTTGATGCCAGTCATGTCTTACCCCACAATATTCTTTTCCGGTTGGTGAATTGTATGTATTTCAAGTTTAGTTGAAATTGCACAATGTTTCAAATTGTATGTGGCATATACACACAGACATACATACAAACAAACACATACATCCATTTTATATTTATCTCTATATATATATATATATATATATATATATATATATATATATATATATACTTACTAAATGCATATTTGCTTATTTCTACCAGCCTTTTTCTCAGACAAAATAGAATCACTGCCACAGTTATACTTTAACTACTGGATCATGGATGAATCCCGTGAAGAAAACTTCCTCCACCAGCCGCTTCATCATCATATCCTGAAGGACTATGAGCATTGAGTCAAATTGCCTTTACACACACACTGTGCGACTTGCCTTTATCTTGCAAGAATTCTCTACTTGCATTTAGAGGTCCCTTTCTTCCAGTACATTTTTGTA
>NC_087212.1:40278673-40333673 GCF_015104395.2 Macrobrachium nipponense
AGGAAGTGTTTGGGGAGAAAATGTTCTGCAGTCATGAAACGTGGCTGTAATGTAAAGGGGGTTACAGACGATCATTATCACTGTCAGTAAAAATACTGACAATATTCTATTGGTGTGAACTACTGTCAGTTCACCGAACACACGACCATTATTGAATACTGATAGAGCTGTCAGTAATTCAGTGTACCAGCGTCGAATGGTTGTGCCCTTTTGGCTTTCAAGTGACATGAGAAACGAGAGAAAAGCATCCATTGCAATTATTATGGCTCTTTGGCTAAAGAAAAGACGCAAATGTAGAAAGTGGGTCAAAGAATGGATTGGTAAGCGTAATACTTTTACGCATATATATATATATATATATATATATATATATATATATATATATATATATATATATATATACATTATATATATATATATATATATATATATATATATATATACATATATATATATATATATATATATATATATATATATATATATATATATATATATAGAAAGTGGGCAAAGAATGGATTGGTAAGCGACAAACGACGCATGGATATATCGTATACTACGCATATATATATATATATATATATATATATATATATATATATATATATATATATATGTGTGTGTGTGTGTGTGTGTGTGTGTGTGTGTATATATATCTATATATATCTATATACATACACATATATATATATATATATATATATATATATATATATATATATATATATATATATATATATGTACACATGTACATATGTACATATGTATAATGTATACATATATTTATATTAATATCATGAAATTACCAAAATGCTTGAGTTAACTTAGTACATGTATATATGTACATATATGCAAATATACATATATACATATATTTATATTAATATCATAAAATTATAAAAATGCTTTAGTTAACTTATAGTTATTCCAAATATAGCCAATTCATTGTTATGGAGTAAAATGTAATAGTTTAAACAATAAAATACAATTGCCTCTACTGTTGTTTCAGTTGAATTTCTTGTCTGCACAGGCTTCTCCAAATTTTTCAAGAATAAAAGCTCCTAAAATCCCATGAGGACGGTTGATATTATGTCATCGGTGCTAGCACCACTCGTTTTAGAGTCGTTGATTTTTTTCAACTCCTTACGAAAGTTGCTTCTTAATGTATTTATCTTCTTTTTTACATCCTCTACAGTTGCGTCAGCTTTGATTGATTTATATACACCGAATAACTTCTCATATGCAGCCATTTTCTTATTCTTCTTCATATAATTTTCGCTTCGAACATCCCATAACTCTGGAAAGCTTGGAAAGCTGAAATAAATTCCCGAAGGAGTAGTTTCCCTCGCTAGTCAGACATTGTACCTCTTCCAATTTCTGATAATACTGACAATACTGACAGTCCAGTGAACAAACCGTCATTAATTTAACCCCACCCACATACTGATACCTGAAACTGGATTTCAAGGACCACCATTTTCAGGTACTGACACTAAGTCAGTATGATGGACACACCGACAGTAATAATGACAGTACAGGAAATACTGTCAGTAATATTGATCGTCTGTTTAGCCCTTAAGAAACGTTCTAGACAGAAGTGAACCATTTAAGGGAAATGTTTTTCTAACATAGGTTTTTATTTTATTTTTTAGAGTTTCTTTTGATGAGGGAAACTTTCCATAGAGTGCGAACGCTACAAGAACCATACCTTTGTACAGGTACAACTGGTAGACAAAAAAAAAAAAAAAAAAAAAAACAGCTTAAACAACGCGAATAAAAGGGGAATGCTGTTAATTGAATCTGGAACTCGGGACAACTGACGGAAGGTGTTTTTTTTTTTTTTTTTTTTATTTTTTTTTTTTTTTTTTTTTGCCGAAATGAAAGGGTTGAGGGTTGAAATGGGGTCGCGGATGGGGACACACAAGAAAAAGAGGTTCGGGAGAAATTGGATCCAAGCTTAAAAAAAATATATCCAAGCAAAAAATATAAGATGTGTATATGGGAGACATTTGGTATGCAAATGGGGAGAACAAATTATTATTATTATTATTATTATTATTATTATTATTATTATTATTATTATTATTATTATTAATCAGAATATGATAATATTATTATTATTATTATTATTATTATTATTATTATTATTATATTATTATTATTAATCAGAATATGAAACCCAAAGAATATGGTGTGCGTCGAAAGAAGTAACAGAAGGTAATGGAAAGTACAAAAAGAGATCAGTTATTAGCAAAACCGATATATTAATAAATAGAGTATACAGTAGATTTGACTAAGAGTTAAAGGAGAGATGAAGCAGTGAGGCAGAACTGGATAAATACATGTTAAAAAGCAAGCTTCTAGTGGCGTGGTCGGTATGGTGTTGGCGTACCACCTCGGTGGCCGTGAGTTCGATTCTCGGGCATTCCACTGAGGGATTAGATATGTGTATTTCTGGTGATAGAAGTTCACTCCCGACGAGGTTCGGAAGTCACGTAAAGCCGTTGGTCCCGTTGCTGAATAACCACTGGTTCCATCCGACGTAAAAACTCCTTACAAACAAACAAACAAACAAACGTTAATAAGCGATAAGTAGAGTGAAAAACAGAATGAAGCAGAAATAAGGGAACGAAATAGATAAGAGAAATATGAAAACTCTAAATATGGTCATTAGTACTGAAAATATAATGAGGAAGGGTTTAGATTCGGGGTAATTTGAAGATTAAGGCAAATGAAATCAGATGAAAGTAGATAAAAGAATGACAAAAGGGAAATGAGATGGAAGACAGGAAAAGAATGTATCTTTTTCTTGTGCTGAATAAGTAGCATTTCCTCTTTGTCTCTCACTTTCTTCCTCATTTTATCTTTCTCTATCTCTCACACACATGTTCACATATATATATATATATGTGTGTGTGTGTGTGTGTGTGTGTATGTGTGTGTGTCTGTGTATAGTGGTGTGGGCATATTTTTAATATCATATTTTCAGTGATTTTGATACTTCAAATGTTTTTTTTTTTTGCTTGATTGTTATTTACAAATAAGGGCTTTCTGTTTTTTGGCAGTTTCTTGTTGAACTCCCAGCCCTTTGGGTTGTTGCAAACGGGAGTATATGCTTAATAATAATAATAATAATAATAATAATAATAATAATAGTTTTATTAAAGATAATTGCTGCTCCAGCTGCATTACATAAACAGCCTTATTCTATCACCTACCTCCGCCTTAGAGGATGTCTAGTGTCCCAGACGAAACGTCGCCACCCTATACCAAGGAATCTCATGAATTAAAAATTGACCACTTTTACTTAACAGGTTAACGCTGAAAGTTTAACTAACACCCCAGACGCTATGATAAAACTGACGTTTATGATTACCTTCGGTGCGTTGCTCACCAGTTAAAGCAACAATGAGAAAACCAGAATTAGAAAAATAGAGAAGAACCTCTATACAGTGTATGCAACTGATGCAGTAATTATCTTTGATAAAACATGTTTAAAAGAGGGTTTACTTCCAGCATACACAAATGTATAATAATAATAATAATAATAATAATAATAATAATAATAATAATAATAATAATAATAATGCTTCGCTTTATTAAAATATTCCTGGCCTCTCTGGTACCACCATCTCATCAATAAAGGTATTAGCGGAAAACTAGATAGCAGTAACAATTCATCGATGAAGGTTTTGCATTTTTGCGTTTTTTAACCCTACATCATTTCCTAACAGCATATGTCTATACAGGTACTTATGCAGGGCATTGCAGTTTGGGGTGGAGCTATTGGCACACAAAAGCTAATAATTAAAAAAGGTGCTCTTAGTAGTACGATTCTTACAATGGAGAAACAAATCCACAGTTATGTATGGGTACGAATATATTTAAAAACTAATCTATACAGAGAGCTTTCATGACACTGTTCGATTCCCCTTTTCAGAGAGATTGAAAAGGGAAATAGAACAGATTCCCGGAAGGTCTTTGTATATACTTATTTTTACATATAATATGTACCCATACATAACTGGATTTGTCTCCAGTGTCAATAATGTTATGGGGATCGTGGCCACTTTCAAGAAGCGTAATGCTGCCCTTAGTTAATTTATTCTCCTTTGTCCCGTCGTCACTACCCTTTCCGTGGCCTGACTAAATCTTCATTTTGTCCCGTTTCCTGATTTATTATTCTTGTTCTGCACGACATCAGTTTCTCAGCCCTTCTGTCTTTATCGCTCACGATGACTTCGTCCGAATCTATAGCTACGTGCCCCTGGCTGCTGGCTTCGGGAAAGATTCCCCTCCGGATATTTATTCTCCTCCTGATTAGTATTTATTGCGTTCCCGGATACCCGGGCCCTCGCTGTACCCGCATTACTTCCTCTGGAAGTGCCCCGAGCCACAAAAATTGGGAATTATTATCGTTTTATTGCTTCCGTTAACGGTCGGTCTCACCGGGAGCCTAATTTGGTGTTCACTGTGGAAGGCATCGTTCGTTCTTTCGCTTTTCTGTCTTCTTTTTTTTTATTATTATTCGCGATTCTTTGTTATCTACAAGTCTTGATGAAGCCGTTTTATCTGTCCTTAAATGAAGTATATGAAGTAGTCTGTCTGCAACTTCTTTCATTCCTTTTTACTGAAACTCCGTTCATATTCTGTTTCTTCCATCTGATTTTCCACCCTCTCTAACAATTGCCTCAAAAGGCAGCAGCGAGGTATTCTTCCTGTTACACCTTTCAAACTTTCTTACTGTTGATATCCATTTCAGCGTTGCACGACCTCATAGGTCACAGCGCTGGGCCTTTGGCTTAAATTCTAAATTCCAGTTCTAATTCCTTTAATAAGGTGTGGAAATGTTTTTCCCGATTCGTTGTCTCGTGTTTCCTTCCTATTTTCTTTCTGTAATTTATATTATTTGCACCTCCACCCTCTTTCTAAGTACAAGAGAGAATTTAAAAACCAAATGAACAGTGGAATTTGTAGAACTTCTGGGGGAGATGGAACTTTTACCTTTTTAAAGCCACAAGTATCGTTTATTATCCTATTTACTAATTATCGAGAATAAGTTACGCCCAAGACGGAATTATAATTGATACGTGCTTCGTCGACGGCGGGATTCGAACCGTGCTGTTGTCAGTCGTGAATCAGAAAGATGGGTTAACGTTTAACATTTTCATTTATCGTATAACGAGTATTATGTAGTTTTGTCTGGAACCCACTTGATTTATGTCTTATTTAGTTTTAGCAGTTGTTGACCTGTCATTGTTAGGAGTGTTTGAATTTTCAATTAATACTTATGGTTTTGCTCTGCATTTTTCTAGTTTTTTTTATTATATTTAATTTTAAAGTCATCTTTATCATATTCAATTTTAAATTGTTATTTCTAACCTGTAATGGGGTTTGATCTTATGATAGGATTTAATGATATTTAATGTTATTAAAGTCAGACTTATTGTATTTAATTTTAAGTATGTCATTTCAAACCAAGAGTGGGAATTGTTCTAAGGTCTCTGGTGTCTGAAAACTGTTATCTTTCCTTTTATCAAATGATATCCCCCGTAGGGGGGTAATGCCGTCAGTGCACCTCATGAGGTGCAATAAAGACATTACTTAAGGTTCTTTGCAGCGTCCCTTCGGCCCCTATCTGCAACCCTTTTCATTTTTTACAGTACCTCTGTTCTTATTCTCTTTCTTCCGTCTTACCGTCCACCCTCTCCTAGCAATTGATTCATAGTGCAATGTGAAGTTTTCCTCCTGTTATACCTTTCAAAACTTTTCACTGTCAATTTCCGTTTCATCACTGAATGGCCTTAGTTGCCCCAGTGCTTGTCATGCATGCCTTAAAATCTATATATATATATATATATATATATATATATATATATATATATATATAATATAATATATATATATATATATATAAATATATATATATATATATATATATATATATAAATCAAATGACACCTTTCTCCTCTACCCAGGAACCCTTGATGTCACGGCTGTAAATCTGTTATATCGTCCGCTTTCTTTTTGGGTAAGTTGAAGAATCAAATGTTTCCTTCTCTCTTTTGCTAAGAAAATCTTGATCACACTCGTATATCGGTATGGTTGGACGGTTGGTTGTTATAACTTAATCCAGTGTTAGAGTGAGTGCGAGGCCTGGTTGGGAACTTTGGTCTCGGGGCAACCACCCGAGACGATATTGGAATGATTGATGTAGTTAATTTCTTATTTACACAAAACAACACGTTGGCCTTCGGCCTTTTGTTTTCGTCTACTTTTTTTCCTATTTTATATTTTTTGTGTGCGTAAATTTTTATTTTCCATCTGGATATGAGTTCAATAACAACGTCCATTCATTTTTAGATGCACGTTTTTCGTATATTTGTGAATTCTGATAAGTATAATTTTTTTTTATCTGATATGAATTAATGACTTATCAATTTTAGATGCATATTTTTCGTATAATTGTCAATTCTGATGCGTATCATTTTTTTATCTGATATGATTTAATAACTTTATCATTTTTTTAGATACATATTTTTCGTATATTTGTGAATTCTGATAAGTATCATTTTTTTATCTGATATGGTTTAATAACTTCTTCATTTTTAGATGCATATTTTTCGTATATTTGTGACTTCTGATAAGTATAATTTTATTTTGTGTTTGATCATTTCGAATCGCTTGAACAAATGACAAATAGAATCACTTCTAATCGCTAGAACGAAAGTCCGAATGATAATTTCCAATCTCTAGAAGAGAAAACAAATAGAATCATTTTCATTTGCTAAAACAAAAGACAAATAAAATCATAGCTGATCGGTAAAACAAAAGGCAAATAAAATCATAGTTGATCGGTAAAACAAAAGGCAAATAAAATCATTCTGATAAGTATCATTTTTTCATCTGATATGGTTTAATTACTTCATCATTTTTAGATGCATATTTTTCGCATATTTGTGACTTCTGATAAGTATCATTTTATTTTGCGTTTGATCATTTCGAATCGCTTGAACAAATGACAAATAGAATCACTTCTAATCGCTAGAACGAAAGTCCGAATGATAATTTCCAATATCTAGAAGAGAAGACAAATAGAATCATTTTCATTTGCTAAAACAAAGACAAATAAAATCATAGCTGATCGGTAAAACAAAAGGCAAATAAAATCATAGTTGATCGGTAAAACAAAAGGCAAATAAAATCATAGCTGATCGGGAAAACAAAAAGCAAATAAAATCATAGCTGATCGGTAAAACAAAAGGTAAATAAAATCATAGCTGAGCGGTAAAACAAAAGGCAAATAAAATCATAGCTGAGCGGTAAAACAAAAGACAAATAAAATAATTTCTGATAGCCGAAACAAAATACAGAATTATTTCTAATCTAGAGCAAAACAGAATCGTTTCTAATCGCTAAAAAAAAAAATGAATAAATAAAATCATATCCATTCGGTAAAACAAATGACAACTAGAACAAAAGATAAAATTAAGTATCTTATTTAAATTGAATATTTCAAGGAAACATTTCGGAAAAAACGGAAAGATGAGCAGTACTTCATTATAGCCCTCCATTCGAAAGTTTGCCGATTAAGCGATTAAGTCAGATTGCAAAGAGGGATAATTTCCTCCTCCTGTCGACGATCTCGGCGCTGCATCATTATGGTTGATTAATGAGATTAGATGACTAATAGATATCACGCTTCAGTTTCGTTCCACGGAGGTTCTCTCATCTCTCCTCTCCAGGTTCACTCTCTCTCTCTCTCTCTCTCTCTCTCTCTCTCTCTCTCTCTCTCTCTCTCGCTTTGCTTGTCAGTCTGCCTGTCTTATTAGAGCCTCCGTTTCTCGTGAGACAATCCAGTAGGATGGATTGCTCATTCATACTGGTCTCCTTTTAGTGGAGATTTGGCTCTTTGTGGCTGGGACAAGAAATTGGTCGAGTTGGGGCAAGAAATCGGTCGAGTTGGGGCAAGAAATTGGTCGAGTTGGGACAAGAAATTGGTCGAGTTGGGACAAGAAATTGGTCGAGTTGGGACAAGAAATTGGTCGAGTTGGGGCAAGGAATTGGTCGAGTTGAGGCAAGAAATTGGTCGAGTTGAGGCAAGAAATTGGTCGAGTTGAGGCAAGAAATTGGTCGAGTTGGGGCAAGAAATTGGTCGAGTTGGGGCAAGAAATTGGTCGAGTTGAGGCAAGAAATTGGTCGAGTTGGGGCAAGAAATTGGTCGAGTTGGACCTTACAGACACCTTACAGACCTTACATCTTGTTCGGGTTGCCCAGGTCCCTCAGTGTGAGGCACACCTCTAATGTTTCTACCAGAGAGTTGCTAGTACATCTTCCGGTATATTTTGCATCTTCCAATCTTGGATGGTCTGGGATGCAGTTTAGATATTTGTCGAGCTTATTCTTAAACACATCTACGCTCACTCCTGTATATTCCTCAGATGAGCTGGCAACGCATTGAATAGACGCTGCATTATCGATGCTGGTGCGTAGTGGATTAATGTCCTGTGTGGCTTTCCTTATTTTTCCTGGTATATTTTTGGGCACTATTAATCTACTCTGCTTGCTCTTTCTGATATTTTTAGTTCCATGATATTTTCTGCTATTCCTTCTATCCTGTTTTTCCATGCCTGAATTATCATGTAGTTCTTCTTCTCCTTTCCAGACTATATAATTTAAGAATTGTAGTCTTTCCCAGTAGTCTAGGTCCTTAACTTCTTCTATTCTAGCTGTAAAGGACCTTTGTACACTCTCTATTTGTGCAATATCCTTTTGATAGTGTGGGTACCATATCATATTGCAATATTCAAGTGGACTACGAACATATGTTTTATAAAGCATAATCATGTGTTCAGCTTTTCTTGTTTTGAAGTGCCGTAACAACATTCCCATTTTTGCTTTACATTTTGCCAACAGAGTTGCTATTTGATCATTGCATAATATGTTCCTATTCATCATCACACCAAGGTCTTTACTGCTTCCTTATTTGTGATGGTCTCATTATTAGGTCCCTTATATGCATATAGCTTTCTTTCTCTGTCTCCATAATTTATTGATTCAAATTTATCAGAGTTAAATACCATCCTATTTACCTCTGCCCAATCATATACTTTGTTAAGGTCTCTTTGTAGAGCGTTCCTATCTTCTTCACAAGTAATTTCTCTACTTATTCTTGTGTCATCTGCGAAACTACTCACTACCGAATCCTTAACATTATTGTCTATGTCTTCAATCATAATAACAAAACAGTATTGCAGCTAACACCGTACCTTGCGGCACACCGGATATTACCTTGGCTTCATCCGATTTCCGTCGTCGTTTGCAATAACTATCTGTTTTCTGTTGTGTAAAAATTCTTTTAAACCATCTTCCTACTTTATCCACGATATTGTGTTTTCTAATTTTCTTCGCTAATATATTATGGTCTACTTTATCAAAAGCTTTTGCAAAGTCTAAATAAACCACATCTGTTTTGTTTCATTTCCGCTTTTCATATTTTTGAATATGTTCCCACGGTGGACTAACAGTTGGGTTTGTGTACTTTTTCCGGGTACGAAACCATGTTGTCCTTTATTAAACAAATTATTTTTTATTAAATGTTTCATAATATTTTCTTCATTACCCTTTCATACACTTTCATTATATGTGATGTTAGACTCACAGGCCTATATTACTTGCCTCTAGTCTTGATCCACTTTGAAAGTAGGGGTAATATACGCTAATTTGTGCTCACATCAATATCTTGCCTGTATCTACACTTTGTCTTAATAATATTGCAAGTGGCTTTGCGATAGAATGAACTACTTTCTTTAACAAAATAGCAGGGAATTCCATCAGGCCCTGCAGCAGCTCCATTTTTAATTTCATTAATAGCCTGCACAATATCAGCTTCATTAATATCTATGTCAGCTAAATATTCACTATTTTCATCCCTTACTTCTATATCATTATCTTCATATCTATTCTAGGGGTGAATGAATTCTTCTTATTATCGTTCTGCCAGTATGTTGCAAATTTCCTTTTTTTCATTCGTTAATCTCCCCTTCAATTCTCAGAGGGCCTATTTCTATTCTTCTTTTATTCATTTCTTCGCATATGTGTAATATAAAGTTTGGGGTTTTGCTTGATATTTAATAGGGTTTTTTTTCTTCCAAATTCCCGTTTTTCATTTTCTTTTGATTGTATAATCTTTTTTCTGCATTTTCTATCTTACTTTTTAGTTCTATAACTTTCCATGCATTTTTTTTCTTTTGCAAGACCTTTTTTCCACTTTCTGATTTCTGGAACAAGATTCTTCTGTCTCTTGGGTATGCATGAATGATGTTTACTTTTCTTCTTCGGTATATATTTTTCCACTATTATCTCCAATATTTTATATAATATCTCCGTATTTACCCTTATGTCATCACTTACGAAAAATGTTATCCCAATCTTTGTTTAATTCTTCATTAATTTCTGACCATTTTATATTTTTAGCTGTAGAAGTTGTATTTTCCATATCCTTCCCACTTTTTCATTTCTTGCTTATCTCTATTTTTTCACTTGCTTTGGATGAAACTGTTTTAATTCTATGACATTATGGTCTGAAAAATACTCGCATTATAAACTATTATTTCTTTAACATAATTCATCTCGTTCACAAATACTAGGTCTAAAGTATTTTCCTTTCTTGTTGGCAGGTGATTTATTTGTTGAATGTTGTATTCTAGTAGCATATCTAATAGCTTTTCAAATTGCCTCTTATCTTCTGCACTACTATTACTCTCTTTTTTATATGTATAAGTACACAATCTCCTATTCGTTCTTTCCATTCTACGAAAGGAAAGTTGAAGTCTCCAGATGGAGGGAATAGTCCAGTCCTTGTGATTTCTACATATATCATCCACATTTTTCAATTATAAGTCAAACTCTTTAGATTAGGAGGTCATATATTACTATGTTCATCAATTTTTCAGATTCAAATTCTACCGCTATTAGTTCACATTCTGAGTTACTATATTTCTCATATATTTTTCCTTGTTTTTTTTGTCTTTCCCATATAATTGCGGTTCCCCCTTGATTCCTATTTTTTCTATCTGATCTATAAGTTTGGAACCCTTTTATTTGATCATCATTCCCAGTCCTCTTGGAATACCAGGTTTCACTTATATTCATTATATCTATTTTCTTTTCATTTTGGGGTTAGTTTCTTCTAAGTACTCTATTTTCTTTTTGAGTTACTCGTAACTAAACCCTGCGCATTCATCACTATGATGGTTTGCGTGTTTTTCTCCTTAATTGTAATACTGATAGTAATAAGGATTTTCCCATGTCTCTTTTTTCCTGTTCTGGTAGTTGTTTTTTCCTTTTTTTTTTTTCATTTCCAGAAATTCTGACATTTAAAAAAATCCCAACTTTTTTTTCCATTTAATATTTGATCCTTTCCTTCATCATAATTTATTCATTTTTGGTGTCTGAATCTGCAATTTTCTCCGTTTCTGCAATATCCTCTTGCATAATAAATACAGTTATTATCTCTTGAGTAGAATTTCGGAGCTGATGCTTTGAAATTCTTTGCTGACACCTCTGCATATCTCATTGGTGGTTTGCTTTTCTCTTTTACCTGATATTCTTGATTTCTCTCTTTAATTGTTTCTTTCTTATTTTGGATTTTATTACTTGGTTGGTTATTTATTTGATTATGATTCATGGCTACAGGGTGCATATATTTGCATTTTTTGTCGAACTTACATCCTTTTCCTTCTTTAGGTTTTTACATATTTTTTGGATTGCAGATCTCTGCATCATCCCCATAGCCATCTAAGGTATGCACATTTAACCAATTATTTCATAGTTTTGACATATCTTAGGATGTTTGTTAGTAACATCTTTCTCCAAATCTGCAATTCCCTCTTTTCAAAAGGTTGCAGATTTTGTCTTTCTTGTCTATTTTTTCCTCTTTCCCGTCATTGTATAGATCTGGGTAGAGCCTCTTCGGGATTTGCTTTTCTGTTGTCATATCGTAATTTATTTCTTCGTAGGTATGCTGCTTTATTGCCTCATATGTAGTATCAATGAGTATCTCTGCATCATACTTTTTATCTTGTTCTTTGTTTTCCTTATTTTTTTTCATTTTTTTCTGTCATTTCATTTTTGTTTACTTCTCTTCCGTTTTACATCTTCTTCTCTTCTTCTTCTTCTTCCTCCTTTCTTCTTCTTCATCCTCAACTATTTGTACATTCAATCTTGATTTAATAACATTGTCTATCCATGATAGACATGTTGAACAAAAAATCTTGTATCTTTTCTCAAACTTGTATTACCTCAGCACACTGTGGATGGGTCGGAATGTTGCATGCAGCACATTTTCTGATTAGGTTTGTGGATTGACTATGCTATACCAAACCTTACACAGTTTGCATGCTTTTGGCATTCTTTTTCCTAATGCATCAATTAGTATATTCACAAGATTCACCTTATTCATTTTCTTTGTCGGAATATGTTGGTTTATGTATATTTTCTTTATGAGTCTCTTGACCACTTGGATTTTATTTGGAACTTCTTCAATTATTTTCAAGATGTTTTCATTAGATTTGTTCCAGTTTGAAGGATTATATCCTTCTAATATATCTATGAATGCTTTTGTATCTTTTTGGTTAGGACTGTTGCTGATTTCATAGATGAGAAATGCCAGTTCCCTTCCTGCTACCTCATCGTTACTTGCGAATCTGCTAGACACGCCAAATTACGCCACCTTTTCCCGCAGTTGGAACTTACTGCCATCTTGTTCTGATTTATAGTATTACACTTGATAAACTAACTTAGAAGACGCTTTATCCTACTATTTTCACACTAATCTTATCACCGATAGTTCACGAACACTTCTAGATATTTCTCAAATTCTAGTCGTATGTTAAACTTGTGATATCTGTTGATTATTGTGACTTCACGCGGGTACGTCTCACCAAGCAAGATGGCTACTACGAGTTGGTCGAGTTGGGGCAAGAAATTGGTCGAGTTGAGGCAAGAAATTGGTCGAGTTGGGGCAAGAAATTGGTCGAGTTGGGGCAAGAAATTGGTCGAGTTGAGGCAAGAAATTGGTCGAGTTGAGGCAAGAAATTGGTCGAGTTGGGGCAAAGAAATTGGTTCGAGTTGAGGCAAGAAATTGGTCGAGTTGAGGCAAGAAATTGGTCGAGTTGGGGCAAGAAATTGGTCGAGTTGGGGCAAGAAATTGGTCGAGTTGGGGCAAGAAATTGGTCGAGTTGAGGCAAGAAATTGGTCGAGTTGGGGCAAGAAATTGGTCGAGTTGGGGCAAGAAATTGGTGGGATTGGGGCAAGAAATTGGTGGGATTGGGGCAAGAAACTGGTCGAGTTGGGGCAAGAAATTGGTGGGATTGGGGCAAGAAATTGGTCGAGTTGGGACAAGAAATTGGTGGGAATGGGGCAAGAAATTGGTCGAGTTGGGGCAAGAAATTGGTGGGAATGGGGCAAGAAATTGGTCGAGTTGGGGCAAGAAATTGGTGGGATTGGGGCAAGAAATTGGTCGAGTTGGGACAAGAAATTGGTGGGATTGGGGCAAGAAATTGGTCGAGTTGGGACAAGAAATTGGTGGGAATGGGGTAGGAAATTGGTCGAGTTGGGACAAGAAATTGGTCGAGTTGGGGCAAGAAATTGGTCGAGTTGAGGCAAGAAATTGGTCGAGTTGGGGCAAGAAATTGGTCGAGTTGGGACAAGAAATTGGTCGAGTTGAGGCAAGAAATTTGTCGAGTTGGGACAAGAAATTGGTGGGAGTGGGGCAAGAAATTGGTCGAGTTGAGGCAAGGAATTGGTGGGAATGGGGCAAGAAACTGGTGGGGTTGGGATAAGGAATTGGTGGGAGTTGGGCTAGGGATTTGTGGGGGTTGGGGGAGGAGGTGGCTGGGTAGCGGAGAAACGGGGAGGGATGGGGTGAAATCGTATCCTAAGACCACAGAAAAAATTTCAAGGAAATGGAAGGTCATTAAAGCTATCTGGATAAGGGTCGAATCCTGTCAGTTTGTTTTTTTCTTTTTTTTTGAGTCGGGGGGTGATTTGGTGGTGGGGGTTATCGTTTTAACCTGTGGAAATTTCCATGCTGAAATATATATTTTTCATTTTTGTATCTTGCTTCTGTTTGGAAGTGGTTTTCTTATACGTTAATATAAGACTGTCTTTTGTTGCGTTATACGAAGTGATGAAAATAGTTATTACATTGAATAAAATATGTAACAAAAGTCTTGTTATTTTGAATAATATTGGTTACGAGGTTTTATACTAAATATGATAAAGTATCATGTTATAGAGTTTATCAGGTTATTTTATACGTGAATATATTTCTTCCTAAGTGGAGATGTGCTTGTGAAACTAGGAGGAATGTTTGGTATCTTACGTTATGAATCTATAATACATAACTGACTAAAATCTCATCTCTCTCTCTCTCTCTCTCTCTCTCTCTCTCTCTCTCTCTCTCTCTCTCTCTCTCTCTCTCTCTCAAATGACTTCGGTTCTCATTAATATTCTTCTATACGCTGCAAATGATTCTTGGAATTTTTGAGAACATGCGTAATGAGGTCTCACATAATGTGCTCTAGGCATAATTTCTAATTACCTAATATCCTAAGGTAATTTAGCTTCACTTTGTGGGTGAGGGAAAGTTGCAGACATAACGATATATACGTGGTAAGCAAAGCTTTCAAAGTAAGAGCTGGTTAGGTCAGAACACACTCGAGTTTGAATCAAAACTCTCTCTCTTTCTTTGTATAGAGTCAACTGCTCAGACTGATATTTAACGTATTTGTTATATCGACGTATGCTTTTGTCAGTGCATGCATGCGTTCTTTCCATGCGCAAGCAAACGAGTTTTAGAGCTGTCTTTTCATTGATTTCGTCTCGTCATGAGATTGTAAATTATGAATACAATACGGGGCCTGGTAGCAATTTTTTTCGTAAGCCTTAGGGAAACAGATGTCAGTTCGAAAATAATCAAGTAAAAAATGCACCGAAGTTTCTTCTGTGCAATCGTTTTCTTTACAGCGTATAATACTTTTAGCCATGGAACAGTGATGGCCTGTCCTATAGCATTGCCAGATGCACGATCATGGCTAAATTTAATCTTATATAAAAATACAGACTACTGAGGCTAAAGGTCTGCAACTTGTTGTGTTTGATGATTTGAGGGTGGATGATCGACATCACAATTTGCAGCCCTCTAGCCTCACAATTTGTAGCCCTTTAGCCTCAGTAGTTTTTAAGATCTGAGGGCGGACAGAAAAAGTGCGGACGGACAGACAAAGCCATCGCAATAGTTTTCTTTTGCAAAAAACTAAAAATAAAAAACTTCACGGACAAATCCACATTTCTAACCAAAGGAATATTTGTTATTTGTGGTGGTGGTGGTGGTGATGGGGGGGTTCATGAAGGAGGCCGTGGAACGAGTGAAAGTAAACATGTTTATATTAGATTGTGCAGCTGATGCAAAGGCCTCTTTCGCTTTCATTGATGTTCCTTTTCGAAACTTTTTATTTTATTTTGTTTTATTCTATTTTATATTTGATCGAGGGGTGGGACATAGAATGTTATTTTTCTTTATGTTGTGCTTTTGTTTTTTATTTTGGTTATATGAACACCAGTGGTTTAGGGTGCCGTTTTTTTTATATATTTCAGTTTTCTGATTTTGGATATGGCCTGTTTATCACGTCTTTTAGATGCATTATTTCTTTTTCTATTGTTTTAACATTTCTCATATTTCGTTGTTATTTTAGTTTGGTTTTGCGACTGTAGTCTTTTGTTAGTCTGTGGTCTTGTGGTTTTATGTCATGTAGTCCAGTGGACATTGTAATGTTATTCTGTTATAAATGGAGTGAGTTTGTCCTCCATATATTCCATTATAAATGTAGCGAGTTTTTATTTTAATATACGTTATGGGGTGAGTTTTACTTTCACATATTCAGTTATAAATGAAGTGATTAATTCTCCCATATATTACATTATAAATGGAGTGAGGTTTTCTTTCACATATGACATTTCAAGTGGAGTGAGTTTCTTTACAATATGTAATACGTAATATAATTATTAGAATTCCCAAGTATTCAGAAAAGGAACCGTTATTAGGATTCAACAAAAATGAAAATGACCCGAATTTTTGTTCGCCCTCCTGTATATTTGACTTCAGAACGGGCGTTGTTTGAGCGAGTTGGAATGTTGGCAATCTGACACGGGACCCTGGGAATACTTTTCATTTCTGAATTATGTCCTTCATTTTTCGTCTCCTCCCACGTGGCTGGTAGGAAAAATACAGCACGGCAATGAAAAGACACAGTACAAGACGGGTTCATGTATATTTTTTTTCTTCAGCCGGAAGTTATATAGTTTTTGTTGACGCCGCTATAAAGCTGTTGGAAAAGTAATATCTCGCTCTTGTGATTCGTTTCTATGATGTTGTGATACAAACGCTTATTTTCAATATCATCGCAGCACCAGCAGAGTTTAATTTGTGATGAGGTTTCTTTTATTTTTCTAATGATTCCCTTCTTTATAGTGGGAATCATCGCGTAAGAATGATACAGTCTTTCTCTTAAAGAAAAATTGATTGTTAGATAAATACAGAAACTTTATCATGAATTCAACTCTGCTGATGCATTCATAATTCTTAATGAAACACGGTTGCGAAAAGGTCCCCTTCCTGAATATTTTGAATATTTCAGCTGGTATCATAACCATACAAACGAGGCTTCCAAAATAGACTCTTGGCGAAACTTAGTTAAGTATCTGAGCATATTCACTGAGGACCAATGAATTCGTCTGTGTAAAGTACACGTGAAAAACGCGTCCTTAAATAAATAAGAAAAATGAACGACAAAAACACCTGGCAATGGCGGTGGTCCATTTTTTTTTTCGGGAAGGTTGGTGGGGGCGGTTGGTTTATTCTCCAGAGAGGACCCAGGTTGGGAAGTTCGATATTAGGACTTAGGGAAGGATTCCAAGAAAGAGAAATGTCACGAGTTGGTTGGCATCTGGAAATTCCACTTACGGAAACTGGAATTTATTCACACGCATAAGTAGATATATAAAAAGGTCAGTGTGTTTTATATAATTTTATATATATATATATATATATATATATATTATATATATATATTCATATATATACACATACATAGACTGGTTTGATTCAAACCACCACTTTATTATGTGTATATATATATATATATGTGTGTGTGTGTGTCGTATATACATATACTATATAATATATATATATATATATATATATATATATATATATATATATATATATATATATATATTTACGTTGGGGGGCTTGGTTAAATTATACGTCTTATGAATGTGTATATTTTCGTTACAATTTTCCATTCAGACACTCAAATGCTATGCAATCACCCCTGTTGATACCAAATGAATCCAAACAGCATGTATCCATCTATTAGAAATGCTTTTTATATCAAGGGTATTATTGGAAAGTAAAATAAAAATACGAGGGAAGACGCAAAATAATTGAGAGAGAGAGAGAGAGAGAGAGAGAGAGAGAGAGAGAGAGAGAGAGAGACTTCACTGCGAAGTTACTTGGAATTAGGAAATTAAATCACTTCGGAAGGGGCCCGTTTTCTGCTTATTATTACGGTTCACTTGTTTCAAGGACTCTCTCTCTCTCTCTCTCTCTCCCTCTCTCTCTCTCTCCCTCCCTCTCTCTCTCTCTCTGGGCAGAGGAAAATAGGATGGTATTTAACTCTGATAAATTTGAATCAATAAATTATGGAGACAGAGAAGGAAAGCTATATGCATATAGGGGACCTAATAATGAGACAATCACAAATAAGGAAGCAGTTTAAGACCTTGGTGTGAAGATGAATAGAACATGTTTATGCAATGATCAAATAGCAATTCCTGTTGGCAAAATGTAAAGCAAAAAATGGGAATGTTGTTACGGCACTTCAAAACAAGAAAAGCTGAAACCATGATTATGCTTTATAAAACATATGTTCGTAGTTTCCACTTGAATATTGCAATATGATATGGTACCCACACCTATCAAAAGGTATATTGCACAAATAGAGAGTGTACAAAGGTCCTTTACAGCTAGAATAGAAGAAGTTAAGGACCTAGACTACTGGGAAAGACTACAATCCTTAAGAAATTTATATAGTCTAGAAAAAGGAGAAGAGAACGCTACATGATAATTCAGGCATGGAAACAGATAGAAGGAATAACAGAAAATATCATGGAACTAAAAATATCAGAAAGAGCAAGCAGAGGTAGATTAATAGTGCCCAAAACTATACCAGGAAAAATAAGGAAAGCACACAGGACATTAATCCACTACGCACCAGCATCGATAATGCAGCGTCTATTCAATGCGTTGCCAGCTCATCTGAGGAATATATCAGGAGTGAGCGTAGATGTGTTTAAGAATAAGCTCGACAAATATCTAAACTGCATCCCAGACCATCCAAGATTGGAAGATGCAAAATATACCGGAAGATGTACTAGCAACTCTCTGGTAGACATTAGAGGCGCCTCACACTGAGGGACCTGGGGCAACCCGAACGAACTGTAAGGTTTGTAAGGTAAGGTCTCTCTCGCTAAATATTTATCAAATGCAACAATGTTCTCTCTTTCCACTTAGCACTTTCCACGTAGCATCTCTCTCTCTCTCTCTCTCTCTCTCTCTCTCTCTCTGTCTCTCTGTCTCTCTCTCTCTGGATATTTATTGAATACAATGATGTTCTCTTTTTCCACTTAGTATCTCTCTCTCTCTCTCTCTCTCTCTCTCTCTCTCTCAAGCACATAAGCACACGCTAAAGTGAAACAAGTATTTTGTGTGTGTATGCATATATATATATATATACTATATATATATATAGTATATATAAGATATATACGTATATACGTAGATATAGATATAGATAGATAGATATAGATAGATATTGATATATATATATTTATATATATACATACATCCACACACAAAATACTTGTTTCCACTTTAGCGTGTGCTTATGTGTGTGTGAGTGAGAGTATTTTGTACACCAAACCACTCTATTTCCTTCCAATCAATTGATAGAAACTAAACGGTCAAGTATGAATTATGTTATAAACTAATACGAATGCCTACATTTATGATCAAAGTCTTCAGAGATATCCTTCGCTTGGTGGTACTCTTATCCTACATCCTTAAGGTCTTGACCTTATTAACAGGGAAGAGGAATTTTAAACAACACCCCCCCCCACCTCCCACAATGAGAGGTTTCCCGTCCTGCAATGACAATGAACTCTTACTAAATTTCTTTCAGCATGATTATGATATAATGAAGGTGCGTTGTTTATCAGGAGAAGTCTTTTATCCCTTTCTTTGTTAACACTTTTATTTAAGAAATTTGGGAAAGGAGAAGCAAAGGTTTCATTCTCTTTGATCTTTTACTTGACAACATTATTGTTTTAAAGAAAACTTCTTCGCTTTAATCTTATTTGAGATTCTGGACAACAATTATGAGGAGAATTTACTTTTTTTCAGTTACTAAAGAAGGCAAGTTCCTGAAGCCGAGATTTAGCCGCAAATATCAACCCAGAAAATTAGATTTTAAAATAATTTAGATGTTGTTTTCATTTTCCCAAATTTGGACTGGCGGAAATGGGAGAGCAGCATTGTTTCGAATGTTTAAATTTGATAATCGAGTACGTGTTTTTTTTTTTCTCTTTTATTCTTGTGTTCACATTTTCTTTTAAAAGGGTATCACGAAACCTAGTAACGTTTTGATGCATTTCGTTGACACATTCCCGCACTATAAAGTCATCCTTCCGCTGGTACAATAAGAATCCATAGAATAAAATTCAGCTACTGAAAACACATTTCATTTCAAGGGTATTGTTATTTGACGGTAAAATAAGAATGCCGACGACGGCAGGCAAGACGAACGTGTAGGAGAGAGAGAGAGAGAGAGAGAGAGAGAGAGAGAGAGAGAGAGAGATGCTGAGTGGAAAGAGAGGAGAACATCATTGTATTCGATGAATATTCAGAGAGAGAGAGAGAGAGAGAGAGAGGAGATAGGCTAAGTGGAAAGAGAGGAGAACATCATTACATTCGATAATTTTATTCACCCCAGAGAGAGAGAGAGAGAGAGAGAGAGAGAGAGAGAGAGAGGTATGCTAAGTGGAAAGAGAGGAGAACATCATTACATTCGATAAAATTCAGAGAGAGAGAGAGAGAGAGAGAGAGAGAGAGAGAGAGAGAGAGGTATGCTAAGTGGAAAAAGAGAGGACAACATCATTACATTCGATAAAATATTTCAAAGAAAGGAGAAAGAGAGAGAGAGAGAGAGAGAGAGAGAGAGAGAGAGAGAGAGAGAGAGAGAGAGGTATGGTAAGTGTAAAGAGAGGAGAAGATCATTACATTCGATAAATATTCATAGAGAGAGAGAGAGAGAGAGAGAGAGAGAGAGAGAGAGAGATAGGCTAAGTGGAAAGAGGGGAGAACATCATTACATTCGATATTATTCAGAGAGAGAGAGAGAGAGAGAGAGAGAGAGAGAGAGAGAGAGAGAGAGAGAGAGAGAGATGCTAAGTGGAAAGAGGGGAGAACATAATCACATTCGATAAATATTCAGAGAGAGAAAGTCTCTCTCTCTCTCTCTCTCTCTCTCAATTATTTTGCGTCTTCACTGGTACTTTTATTTTACTTTCAAATAATACCCTTGAAATGAAAAGTTTTTAATAGATGGATACATGCTGTTTGGATTCATTTGATATCAGCAGGGGTGACTGCATAACATTTGAGTGTCTCAATGGAAAATTATAACGAAAATATACACATTCATGAGACGTGTAATTTAACCAACCCCCCAACGTTTTTCATTAACACATTTTCATTTTATTTTTTTGAGGATCGGCGTTTTCTCTCAGATAATTATATACTACATTGGGCCGTCTCTGTTTGTGTACATAATCCTGAGGTTCACACCAGGTCCCCCCTACTCGCAAATGGCTAAGGCCCCTGTTTGGATAAGCCAGCTTAATCCAAACTAGCTAAGAGTTTGAAGTTGAAGAATAGTTCCAATGAGTGAAGTACTGCGAGGTATTCCTTAGTAGTTTTCCATCTGGTGAATCCGACTCTAAATTCTCTTGGTTTCTGGGGCATTATTGTGACACATTTTCTCCGTAGATTTGCATGGGCCTACGTGCTGGTTTCTGGAACCACCGTACGGTGTGGAGTGCCGTCAGTCCACCTCACGTGCTGCACTGTAGGCATTACTCAAGGGTATTTGGGTATTTGCAGCGTCCCTTCGGCCCCTAGCTGCAACCTCTCTCATTTCTTCTACAGCACTTTCATTTATATTCTCTTTCTTCCATCTGACTTCCCACACTCTCTAAAGATTGTTTCGTAGTGCAACTGAGAGATTTTCCTCCTGTTACGCCTTTCAGCTCTTCTTACTGTCAATTTCAGCTTCAGCGCTGAATGACCTCGTGTCCCAGCGCTTGGTCTTTGGCCTAAATTCTATATTTTGTACTATTTTGGTTTCTGGAACAGCAAATTACAAATCTGTAACTTTCTCTAAGAAGAAAAGATTTACGATAAGCTAAATCCGAAAGCGACTCTGAGGAAATGCCTGCAATGAAGGTGTCAGAGAAAATTTCGGTTTCCTAAAGAGAAATCTTATTATGATCATTTGGATTGCATCATGAATGGAGGGACATCCATTCATAAATATGTCTGTTATATGCTTGCTTTCTATATACGCACATATTTATGTATACAAACGAACTGTTTTTCAATGTGTATTCGACAGGATACACCCAGAATCCTCCCTTTAGACTTGAAAACCTTCAGTCAATAGCAAGGACACCATAGTCGGCGTGCGAGTGTAGGTGTATAGATGTGACGCGATCCCAAGTTCTGTTTACCTACCCTCAGGTGTAAACAGGAACGTCCCCATCCGCCTTTCATCACCTGATTGAGGTGAGTGCCATCTATAAAAGTAAAAGGAAAAACTTTCTTGCTTCGGAGGTCAGGTAAATCTGCCCATCGGGTCTGTGAAGGTCACGTGGATCGGTCAACAGCGGTCTTTGGCCTTCTTTATTGTTTTTTCTTGACCGCTTTTCTTTTCAGTTTTTTTTTTTTTTGCATATGTGTATACCCGATTTTTCTCTTAACCTTTTTTATCGTTTTATTTTTTGGGGGGATGCGGGGTGGGGGTATGGGTTCATAGTTTTTCTCGTATGGCCAGAGTCTATCTTCTTGTGTAAGCAAGAATAAATTTTTTTTTTTTTTTTTGTCGTTTATCGCTGACTAAATTGTTCTCAGATCGTTGGTAGTATAACGCTTGATGTTTGTATATTTTATTTTTGGTATAGCATGAAAGGTATTTTTTGTTAAATCGGGTAAGAAATGACATTTCATTATGTAAATATTTCCATGGATTATTAAGCAAAACTAAATATTCCGGGAAAAAGTATCTCACTATTTTATGTGGTCACATGGACATAGATATTATTTTCATCAACGAAAGACGGGAAATGATTGAATATCTTTCGTAATCATTTTCAAGTGACGCATCGCTCTGTCAAAATTTGGAATTCAATTTCTTTTTACATTCCGTACACCTTTCGTCATATTCTTCCAGACCGAAGTGAAAGAGAGGCCGTGTAATGTCACTCCTGCTAATTAGTTTCACACTAATTAACTGTAGATTAATCAGCTCCAGTGTTTTGTACGCCTGTATCTCTCCCCCATACCTCCCCCCCCCACCCCCCGCCTCTCTCTCTCTCTCTCTCTCTCTCTCTCTCTCTCTCTCCCGAGTACTACCGCCTTTGATGAAAACTAATTGATATGGGCTTCGTTCTTTTGTGTTTGGCGCGTTTGATGCTAAATTAGGTTACTAATAAATTAATCCGTTTGGAGATGGTTCGATTTAATGAGCCCTTCTCTTTATATTAGAAAAACAGACAAAAAAACAAAAAAGCGGAAAGTGGGCCGCTGGCTGTACACAATAACGCTTTAATGTTCTTGACGCTAATTGTTTTTATTTGTTGACAAATGCAGTGCGCCTCGAAGCCACGGCTTGTATTTCGCATTTTTAAAAAGTCTGCTCCTTTTTTTTTTCTCCCGGAGATATAAAGAATGCAGCAATTAACCTGAGCATATTGCGTGTATAAGGTTGGAACTGGAAATTAACCCGCTCTATTTACGTCCGTGTTGCTGTTCAAAAAATTATTTTATTTCGCAAGAATATGAGGTCGCCGAATGAAGATTAGTTTATATTATTTTTTATCATGCTTTGAAGCCTGAGAATTTTATTTTATTAAATATGATGTTCTGACATGCCGAGTACATCTGTTTGGCTGTCAAAAAGGAAATATGAGCAGCGATCCTTTGACTGGTGGCTCAAAAGTTGTAAGTTCGTGAGGATATCCTCCCCACATCTGCAGTTAACATTCCGTATTTGCCGAATACTCTTCTATAGATTTGATAGATATAAGTGAAGACTGGCCGTTCAATTAGCTTATTGTGCATTCTGTAAGTTTAAAAACTGAGCATCATTTGCATTCAGACCCCAGATTATACTATCCAACACATATACTAAGTAGTACTGGGTATGCCGTATGCAGTCATCTTTACATTCTTCCATTTATTGTTATTATTATTATTATTATTATTATTATTATTATTATTATTATTATTATTATTATTATTATTATTATTTTATATAATATGGAAGAAGCCCACTGCGGCCATTGACTTGAAATTCAAGTCTGAACAATTGAACATGATGTTCATTAGAAAGAAGTAACGGAAGTAAAGGGAAATATAGAGAGAACAGAACCCACTCATTTAAAAAAGTAATAAATGAGGAAGCTTATTGAAGAAATAAAATGTTGATAAATTGTATTAAGTCAGTAATGCAATGCATCTTCGCTTACTTGAACTTTTGGAGTTTTATTGCACGATATCCTCAAGGAGACTGTTTCAACAGTAATAATAATAATAATAATAATAATAATAATAATAATAATAATAATAATAATAATAATTGTCGTTGTGGTGATCAGTTGCTGGATGACGACCTCCAAGTACCTGACCGTCTTCCCCTTACAATTGGGTTGAATACCTGGTTGCCGACGAGGGCTCCTCTGTTGCCAGAGGTTCCATTTACGCCTAAGGAGGCAGGATGCAACCCGGAACCCCACACTATAAATACCACCCAGTCGAATTGAGGACTGTGATAGAGCAAAAAAAAAAAAAAAAAAAAAAAAAAAAAAAAAAAAAAAAAAAAAAAAAAATAATAATAATAATTAATAATAAAATAATAATAATTTAGCTCTACAGAAGAGCAGCCTTTTTTTAAGGAAACGGACCCGAGTGAGTAGACTATACCTATTATTATTAACCAAACACACATAGAACAAGGAAAGGCAACTCTTCCCCAGTTTGACGAGCTGGCGTAAGCCATTTTTCCCCATCTTGTGATAATGAGCTTGAAAGATGTTGATGTTATTCAGAGCTTCTAATTAGCTCATATTTTGAGGAAATTTGGTTTGAAAATGTAGCAACACAAACAGCTGAAGTTTTAATAAGTTATGGAGTATCAAAAACTGCGATAGTTTGCTTGGAAAACTTTAAAAAAAAATGGGATCTGCCATTTCGTCAAAACAAGGACAAACTGATAGAAAAAAAAAATGCATAACAAAGACAGGCAGAGTGAAAGTATAAATCTTAGGTTATTCCGTACCCATTGTTGCTGCTGCGTTATTTTTGTTGCACAGTTCCAGGAAACCGCAAAGGTCATTTCCATCGTCGCCTTTTGCTTTTGGATTTCCAGAATGTCATTCAAAGGTCTCTCTCTCTCTCTCTCTCTCTCTCTCTCTCTCTCTCTCTCTCTCTCTCTCTCTCTCTCTCTCTTGTTCCTTGCAACATTATGAAGGAATTGTCTGCTTGGGTTTTGTAGGAAGAGGAGCTATGTTTCTAGATACTTATTTTGTTGATTTTTATAAAATTCATAATTGTACTTTACGTGTCAATTGGCAGATATTTAAATTTCTCTTTCACTGCAATGATAAAATCTTGGTACAAATACTAAAGTCGTATCTTTGGTAATGACAAGATTATCTGATCATGTGAGGTTTTCATTGTTTCCAGAATTATTATTATTATTATTATTATTATTATTATTATTTTTATTTATTTTTTTTTTTTTTTGCTCTATCACAGTCCTCCAATTTCGACTGGGTGGTATTTATAGTGTAGGGTTCCGGGTTGCATCCTGCCTCCTTAGGAGTCCATCCCTTTTCTTACTATGTGCGCCGTTTCTAGGATCACACTATTCTGCATGAGTTCTGGAGCTACTTCAGCCCTCTATGGTTTTCCAAGATTTCTTTTCGGGGATCTTGGGATCGTGCCTAATATTCCTATGATTGTGGGTATAATTTCCACCGGCATATCCCATATCCTTCTTATTTCTATTTTCAGATCTTGATACTTATCTATTTTTTCCCTTTCTTTCTCTTCAACTCTGGTGTCCCATGGTATTGCGGCATCAATTGAATGATTACTTTTCTTCTTGATTTTTTGTCAATTCAACGTCATCGTCTGGTCTATTTGCCACGTTACTCACCCTTATCTGCTTCTGATACCATAGTCCCAGAGGAGTTTTAGCCTGCATTCGTTTTCTTCCACGCCTTATTATTATTATTATTATTACATTAGATTAATTAATTTATTATTAATTATTATTGATTATTATTATTATTATTATTATATATTATTATTTATTTATTATTTTACATTCGGACGGGTATTGAACCCTATTCATATGGAACAAGTCTACAGGGGCCATTAACTAACAATTCAAGCTTCCAAAGAATATGGTGTTCATTAAGAAGAGGAAGTAAAGTGAATTACAGAAAGAAGACATGTAACATTAAACAAAATTAATTAGGGAATAGAAATGTATAAAAATGCAGTTAGAGTGACTAATTAATTTTTTTTAAATATTAGTTTTATGGCACGAGTCATCTATCAAATATTTGATTTCTCTTTCGCTACAGTGATTAAAACATGATAAAAATTCTATAAACCCTCATATCTGTGGTAATGGCAAGATTATGATCGTGTTAGGTTTTTATTTCTTCCGAAATTATTATTATTAATACAGGAAATGACCCGGATTCGTATGGAGCCGAGGTACTACAAGGACCAAATGACTTGAAATTCAAACTTCCAAAGAATATGATGTTAATTAGAGAGAGGCAACAGAAGGTATATGAAATACAGAAAAAAGAGATCACTTGCTAAAAAAGAATAAATTAAATAACAAATTAACAAATAAATAGAAACAAGTAAGTAAATTATTACCATACAAGGAGACATGCATATCTTTAGTTATCTTTCACGAATGATCTAGCCCAAGGTCCAGCCTTTATTTCATGGCATTGATTAAACCTTATTACAAATTCAAGGCACTTGTGTCTTTTGCATTTTCTGCTTTAAAAAGCTGCCTCTCTCTCTCTCTCTCTCTCTCTCTCTCTCTCTCTCTCTCTCTCTCTCTCTCTCTCTCTCCCCTTTTCAAATTGAGACTGTAAAGAAAGACTTCGGTCTCCACGGATTTGCTCCCAAGGGGAATTTGTATCTAGAGAACGGATGATATCCATCAAAAGCTCTCTCTCGTCTGCAGGTTTTAAAGGAAGAGAGAGAGAGAGAGAGAAAGAGAGAGAGAGAGAGAGAAAGAGAGAGAGAGAGAGAGAGAGAGAGAGAGAGTGTTGAAGGCAACAGAGAAGATGGGATTGCTTTGTATCCTAGGATTAGTTTCTCTCTCTCTCTCTCTCTCTCTCTCTCTCTCTCTCTCTTCTCTCTCTCTCTCATTGTAGTACATATTACTCCATCTGCTATTAATGTTCAGTTGGTTCTTTGCATGTTGAAAGCACAGATTTCAGCTCATGTGTAGATAACTATTGCCTCTAAAGAAAGGGTTATACAAGTCTTTGAGACATCCTAATCCTTGTAACTCCTTGTAACTACCGTAGGGAAATTTTTGGCGAACTGTTATGTGAACATTTCTGACTATTCAGCCACATTAACCACTGGTTATGGTCGACTGTCGATCATTTATAGTACAAAGTTCAGTGCCCTTACTAAAAAACAAAAGTCTTTTATTTCTTTTTTCCGTGACGTTCGCCTGTTTTTCTTTGATTTTGTTCATTTTTCTGGTTAAGAATAGAATTATCGGAGATGAATTTACGCAAGAACTCGCATTTTTCTTCTTTCTAAATCGGCGGAGACATCATCCTTCATGTTGTGTGCGTACGTATGTGTGTGTGTGTGTGTTTGTTTGATTTTTACGTTCACTTCCGGCAGCATGGCTCTTCATCTGGCCGACAAGATGAGCCGAGCCGCAGTTCGCTAATCTCCCTTTCTGTGTTCCCTTCCCGCAACAAATGGTTCCTTCTACTCAGGCCTCGAAGGCGCGGAGAGAGGGAGGAAATGAAGAGAAAGAAAAGCAAAAGATATAAATGTTTGTGCCATTGTTTCAGTTCCGGGATGAAATGCGAATGTACTGATGGAGCCCCATGTTGTTAATAATAGTCTCTTTATCGTTGCAGTCTCTGTGTAATAAAATGCAATGCTTGTCATTATGTTTTTTTAATGAACCGTAATGATAATGCGGCGCATAAACTCTATGTTCAGATGTCCCTTCTCCATTTGTTGTTTTAGATCGCACTGGCTTTATGTCAGCACGGGCTCTTGCTCTTGTAGGAAACCCACAAGGTGTATCCAGTGCTGAGTCAGCTTTTCACATCACTATTCAGAAAGAAGAACCTTAATCTAAGCTTGGGGACAATATGTAACGCCCCAGGGACCGGAATTACCCAGAGATAATACCACTTCTGTAATTATGGGTTATGATGCAAATTATACATATTAAATTGTAGGAAGGCTAAATCTTGACTTCTTTAGTGTTTGTTCATAGAATCATATTGCAAGAAGCTTTTCGTGATCCCAAAGTCTGATTGATTAGGCTGCCGAATGTAAGGTAGCAATTCAGAAGGAGAAAGTTTAAAATTAAAATAATCATTTGTGTCATTAAGCGCTTCAGTTCTTGGCCTGCCACCTCGGTGGCCGCGAGTTCGATTCTCGGGCATTCCACTGAGGGGGGTTAGAGATGCGTATTTCTGGTGAAAGAAGTTCATTCTCGACGTGGTTCAGAAGTCACGTAAAGCCGTTGGTCCCGTTGCTGAATAACCACTGGCTCCATGCAACGTAAAAACAACAAACAAACAAACAAAAATTTGTGTCATTAGATTCTTGTTCCTTTCCGAATTATTTGCTTTGGCGAACCTCTTCTCAGCCACTCTTGCTGTTTCATATGCTGCTTCATTAATTATTTGGAAACTGCCGTGAATGATTTATTCTCTCAATTTACTGAAGCAGTTATTGTTGCCTGCTTTGGTTGGGAACTGTGACGATACATTGGGTAAGGTTGTGACATTTGCTGTTTGACTCTCTCTCTCTCTCTCTCTCTCTCTCTCTCTCTCTCTCTCTCTCTTGGAAGGCGAAGGTGTCATAACAAGAGGGAAGTGTTTTGACGAGTCAAGCATCGAAACCATCCTTCAGTGTACGTAGTGACTTTGTTGGAAAGTGGAGTGAACTGAACCTTGGAATAAGTTGCTTTTCAAAACGCGGCAGTGAGGCGAGGTCTCGAACGACTTCAAAATGTCAGGATATAGGTCACCTTCCCTGAATGCCAGGAAATAACGCCTGCGAAACTGTTACGATATATGCCTGTTCTTTGATGCATTATAGTGAGCGTGTGCTTCTGAGTTTGGGTGGCTTGACAGGTGACGAATAAGAACTGTGTTTTCCTTCAGAATATAAGAGGAATATTGACTATGGTACCATTGACTATACTCTGTTTTTTTTCATCTGTCCATCCGCCTGTGGTGTTTTTGTATGGTAACACTGCGTCCCGGGCTTTAGATAGTTACGCAATGTGTAAGTTTTAGAAAAATAAAAGGATATCTGGGTGTACATTTATAACTGAAAAGTGTTTTAATAATTTACTGTACGCGAATTACACCGTTAATATTCGAAATAGGATATTATTATAATCGTTAAATGTACGCTGAATGTAACTATCTAAAGCCCGAGACGCAGTGTTACCATACAAAAACACCACAGGCGGATGGACAGATGGAAAAAAACAGAGTATAATCAATTCACTGTAGGCATTACTTGAGGTTCTTTGCAGCGTCCCTTCTACCCCTAGCTGCATTACCTTTCATTCCCTTTACTGCACCTCCTTTCATATTCTCTCTCTTTCATCTTACTTTAAACCTTCCTATAATAATTGATCCATTGTGCAACCGCATTTTACTGTCAATTTCCGTTTTAGCGCTGAATGACTTCATCCCAGCGCTTAGCCTTTGGCCTAAATTCTAGGTTCTATTCAGTTAACTGCTAATTTTTTTCTTAACTTGAGTGATATATTTATTTTGAAATTGAGGCTAAGGTTCTGTTACACTCCACGTCAGTTCTACATCTAAAACTAATTGTAATTTTTATCTTGAAGACACCGTGGCGACGCCACATTATAAAAAGCAGTCGTGAGGGATCATGAATTCTCCACGGAGTTGCTCCTACACAAAAAAAATAGCTCTTACCCTTTTTCAAATTCACAGGAATGTCTGAAATCACTCGGTTTTATTTGACCTTTATTCTTTATCAAGAGAATAGCTTTGCCTTGTTTAGGGATTAGAAATCGCGCCCGGTGTTCGATATATCACACTGGTAAGGTGAGAGATTCAAACTGCAGTTCGTTTGTGCTTCATCTGTCATTCATATTCAACTGGCTTGTTGTCGGTTGTCCTTAATATCGCTCCTGTCATATAGTGGCTTATTTGGTAGTTTGTGATTAGTCACCTTCAAAATTCTTTTTGAGTGGAAGTCAGTACTATAAATGGTGATGTTTAAAATGCCATTTTGAGACACGATCACGTTGTTGATCAAGACTATATACCTACACACACACACACACACACACACACACACATATATATATATATATATATATATATATAATATATATATATATATATATATGTGTGTGTGTGTGTGTGTGTGTGTGTGTGTAAATATTTGTATGTATGTATGTAAATATAAATTATGTATATTCTATATATATATATATATATATAATATACATGTATATGTATACTCGTATACATATATATGAACTGAATAAGAAGTAAAAAGTATGGGTGATATATATTTTGTAATGAGTCTCAGCATCTTAACATTTTTGATACAACGCCACTACCGCCAACCGGTCCAGAAGCTTAGGTAAGCCGAGTGTCAATTTTCACTTTGAAAACTTAGGCATATTTATGGTAGTATCATTACCCTTTAGCTAAACCTGTACATTTAAGGCACAGTACTCCTAAAATAATGATATGAGCTTGGAATGGTAATCAACACAGAATTTTCTAGGATGACTCACTCCCCCCCGGGCCCAAGTCGTGTTTGGAAGCACCAAGTTTATGTCCAAAGTTATAAATTCTAATGGTTCTGTGTTGCTCATCACTGAATCGTGCCGTCAGTGCACCTCGTGCGGTCACTCTAGGCATGACTTAAGGTTCTTCGCAGCGTCCCATCGGCCCCTAGCTGCAACCCCTTTCATTCCTTTTACTGAACCTCCTTTCATATACTCTTTCTCCTATCTTACTCTCCACCCTCTCCTAACAATTAATTCATGGTGCAACTGCGAGGTTTTCTTCCTGTTACACCTTTCAAACACTTTAACTTTGGATATTCGTTTCATCACTGAATGATCTCATTGGTCCTAGCGTTTGGCTTTTATCCTTAGTTCTATATTTTATTCTGTATAATACTATTCTCATCACAGAGAAGTTTCTCCCAGTTTCCGTCTCTGCGAATATGTAAATATACGAAGTGCCAACTTGGAAGAAAAAATAATGGGAAAGAAAAAATGGGGTACTTTTTTGGCAATTTACTGCAATATGCACGAATTCATTTCCAGCGTAGGTGGTGGGTTCCTGATTATGCAAAGAAATTAAGTGGCAGATTCTGCGAACTTGTTAAAAACAGGATCAATTGCAACCAATTAACAACTCGAATAATAATTAGATGCCTTATTCCTTTCGGACTCCTTTGAGCATTGCGAGATCCTTCAACTTGAATTTTCGCTCTGAAGTCATAGAGACAATTTCCTGGGTCAGGCAACAGATTTGCTTTATTGACGGGCTGTAAAGCATAATCATGAATATATTTTTAGAAGCATTTTTGTGAAAGACTTCATTTCCCAGGAGTGAATTCTCTCCCGGGAACTCTATAATCATCTGGGTTTTCAAATGAATTAAGTATCTTTATATGGAAACATTTCCTACATTTTTAGCACTGGCTACAATTATATGTCATTACGTTTCGGCGACGTTCATGTTTCTTGAGAGAGAGAGAGAGAGAGAGAGAGAGAGAGAGAGAGAGAGAGAGAAGAATTACCATAAGGAATACAAACAGGCTTCTAGCATGAGATACGAAAATTTATACCAGCATGAAATCCTTATTGCATAAGGTATCTTCATTTAGGTTTTACTCATTTTGAAGGAAATGGCATAGTTTTGCTTATTTGGGGGTTAAGCCTATAAACTACTTTGTTGTTGTGTTGTTGTTCTTGTTGGGGATGGGGTAGGAAAGGTCTACGTGAGAGCCTAAAAAGGTCTGAAGAAGGTGTTTCGCGTTAAGTTAAAGATACAGGAATTTTAGGATAGGACATTTACGATTTATATATTAGAATAAAAATGTCAAAAATAAATAATGTGCAGGTTAAACAGTACAGAAATATTATTTCTAGTAAAATGTAACGTACTTATTTTATTTTTCATTGGTGAAACAAGTCTCTATTTGACTGTAGATTTTTGCACGTTTTAATTTACTTAGTGTACTGAATTTAGGCTGTTTCTGTTTGATTATTTTGTGTTTCCACTTTTAACTGTGAGTATATAAACGTGTTTAATTGGTGTCCTTTTTTTATCATTGTTGTTAGTATAAGTAGTACTAAGTATAATGAATTTTAATTACGAAGACCACTTCACATTAAGTTAGGAATATAACGTTTACAACTTATGCGTAAGGGGAAAATATTGCATTCGTCCCGAGTAAGCTGGAGATCTCATCACGCCTTTTTGCGACTATATATATGTTTCTAAAGGTTTAGGTTACTTAGTAACGATTGCATGCAGTCGAGAGATTATATATAACTATTATGCGCCACATATACAGCACCAAAACAGTAGAGGCAAGGCATATAACGAAGATACGGTCATTTCATTGTGTTGAAAATAGCATGGCTGAGTTGTTCCCATATATATTTTTGTGGTTATTACTAGAACGCGTCTTTTTAATTATAGATAACATTTGCGGTATCATTGTTTCGAGTAGCGGGTGGTTTTATAGATATGCATCCAGAAACAAGTACAAAATGCACAGAAGTTTCTTCGGCACAATCGAATTTTCTGTACGGCATATAATGGGCCGAGGCGCATGAAACTTTCAGCCACTGCCCGGTGTTGGCTTGTGTTGTTGGCAACTATAGCGTGCCAGACGGACGATCATATCTAACTTTAACATTAAGTAAATGATACACTACCGAGGCTAGGGGGCTGCAATTTGTTATGTTCGGTGACTGGAGGATGGATGATCAACATACCAATTTGCAGCCCTTTAGCTTCAGTAGTTTTTAAGAACTGAGGGCGGACAGGAAAAGTGCGGACGAACAGACAAATAGGTATTTTTGTGTTCAGATAACAGGGTTGGCAATGATTAAATCGAACTGATCTAATGAAGTGATTAGTCATTGATTTTTTCATTAAAAAATCATGATTTTTTTGTATTTTTTCTATTTTTTTCATTTTTTTTCTCTTGAAAGCAAATAAATTGCAAAATATGGTTTGGATGCTAATACAAACATAAGCATAACTGTGCTGCATCTATTTATTTTGATATAAAAAATTTGCAAGACATACTTTAGGCTAGAACTGGAAACCTAAAAGATAAATCAATAGTAATTCTGTCATAAAATACATTTTCAGGAAAAAAAGGATTGAAAAAACATCTAACAAATAAAAAAAAACAAATAAATAGAAAATCAAATAAATAAAAAACCAAATAATCACTGATTTTTTTAATATTTTTAAATTTTTTTTAAATAAAAAAATCACGAACCCTGCTAATAAATGGATTCATTTTTCATTGCTGTTTACGATTCTTCTACAGCAAATGCGAAGCGAAGTTTTAATATGTATTTCTCATGCGAGCCTTTTAGCACGTTTGGTCTTTGAAAAATTGAGGTCTCCGCTTGCCTTGCGAAAAGGAGATAAGCAAATGGAGTGGAAATGTGCATTGCATTTAACAATAGAGGTCTGCCATCTTTTATCCAATGGAAAGAGCATCTGTCTGGTCATGTCTTTGCCGTGGTCCCTTTTTATATCTTATTTTTGTTCTCATGCATTTTAAAACTCTCTCTCTCTCTCTCTCTTCTTCTCTCTTCTCGTCCTCTTCTCTCTCTTTCTTCTTCGCCTTGATAATAATACATTTAATGTTTAAAAGCATTATAATTGAAACTACTATGTTAGAATGGTGAAGACGGGTCCATGTTTACACTCCAGGAGCGTATATCCCAATTTGACAGCATTTGTGCATGAATGACTATAAGATTCACAGTATTAAATGACAAAGACAAAGCAAAACACACACACACACACACACACACACACACACATATATATATATATATATATATATGTGTGTGTGTGTGTATATATATATATAGTATATACATATATATATATATATATATATATATATATATATATATATATATATACACACTCACAATGCATTTCAAGGTGAAAACAAGCAGTGTCAGCCGAAGCTCATATCGCGGCAAAAATAGCTTTTCCTTATTCAATAAAGATCGAGGGAAAGCCTTGGCATCCATTCAAGGGCACGCACAATGGAACGGAATAATTAGATGAGGTGTTCCCCACACATCAGTTAGACTTTCTTACCCGACGATGTCTCCTGTTTTCCCAGACTCACTCTCTCTCTCTCTCTCTCTCTCTCTCTCTCTCTCTCTCTCTACTCTCTCTCTCTCTCTCTCGCACAAATATACCTTTTTGAAATACAGGTCTATTCACATTTCTTTGATGAACACCTAAAATTAGAAACTGCACTTTTTGTCGTATGCTACAGATTGCATCAAAATACCGTAAAGGACTGTATACGCGCGTGGTTGCGTATTCTATATATATATATATATATATATATATATATATGTGTGTGTGTGTGTGTGTGTGTGTGTGTGTGTGTCGTGTGTGTGTGTATGCCATATATATATATATTATTATATATATATATATACATGTGTCGTGTGTGTGTGTGTGTATACATCTATATATATATAGATATATATATATATGTATATTATAGTATATATATATATATCTATATATATGCACACATACATTCATACATGCACACACACATATAAATATAGAATGCTTTGCGAACTGTACCATTTTTGTCAACCATTTTCAAGTTAGAAGTAGCGTATTTCTAATTTTGAAAGCACCCAACAGAATCACACACAGAGACCTTGAAAGACATTTCCATCTCAAAAATTGACAGCAGTTTTATAAATATAGTTTGAAGGCGGTTGAAAACTTCAAAGGAGAAATCTACGCTCAAAATTGTGGTATGGTTATGAGAGTATAACGCCATTCAATCCTGCAATGGCTGCTTAGTGGCGAGCATACCACGAGCAGTAATACTTGATGGAGCCATTTAGTCAGTTCACATATAGTATTGAAATTCTTAATATTAGTCAACTAGCCGATTTCATTGATTAATTACAATTAATAAATTTAAGCAAGACAACTTTATTTAAATTTTTAATCTGGCCTCCAAGTTATGTTGTTACTTGGGGGAAATGCATCAACAAGACCCATAGTGACAATTATATTATTATTACTCCGTAGTGGGTTCGTGCCGTCAGTGCACCTCCAGTTGTGCGATGTGGGCATTACTGAAAGTTGGGTGCAGCTTCCCTTCGGCCCCTGGCTACACCCAATGTTCAGCTTTTTACTGTACCTCTGTTCCCTCTCTTCCATCTTGCTGTCCAACCACTCTGACTTCCTCTTGTTACTGTCATAAGTGCCGAGTGGCTAAATTAAAGCAACCTCTAAGTCCTTCTTGAGAACCTGCAGGGGTTAGTACCATCTGTACACCTCATGCAGGTGCACTGTCAGCATTACTCAAGGTTCCTTGCAGCGTCCCTGCTGCCCATGGCTGCAAACCCTTTCATTCCTTTTACTGTACCTCTGTTCATATTATTTTTTCCATCTTACTCTTCTCCTCTCCTAACGATTGATCCATTGTGCAACTGCGAGGTTTTCCTCCTGTTACACCTTTCAAACTTTTTACTGTTAATTTCCGTTTCAACGCTGAATGAACTCATCGCTCAGCGCTTGGCCTTTGGCCTAAGTTCTATAACCTATTCTATTCTAATATATGAATTAAAAAACGGGGCTATTGAGAAGCAATAATTTAAATCAGATCTGTCCTTCCTCGTCTGTCAGATTCTGTATTGGAATGTAACTGATGTGATCGGGCGATGGGAAGCCTGAATGCCTGTGTCTATATTCTCGTTCGCTGTTGCTTCTCTCGTTCATTTGGGCTTCTCAGATCTTTGACGAGGTCGTTCGTGACGTTGTTGGTTTTTCTTTAGAAGCTGATTCTCGAACGTAATTGAAATTTACATTGAGTTAATTTAATCTTGAAATTTGTTTAATACCAAATTGAAAACTAATTGTCATCGCAGGAAGGCTAATGCACAACACTAAACTGAGTAACTTTATATAAAGATAGATAGTAGAAATATATACAATTTAGGCCGAAGGCCAATGGCTGGGAACTATGAAGTAAGACAGCGCTGAAAGAACAATTGAGAGTAAGAGGTTTGAAAGGTGTAACAGGAGAAAAGCCTCGCCGTTGTACCATGAAACAATTATTAGGAGAGGGTGGAAAGTAAGATGGAAGAACGAATATGAATTGAGGTACAGTACAAGGAATAAAAGGGGTTGCAGCTAGGGGCCTAATGGACGCCGCGTAGAACCTTAAATAATGCCTACAGTGTTCCCCATGAGGTGCACTGACTGTGCTCCCTTAGGGGCATTATCTTAATGAATTGACAGATTTATAATTCGAGTTGGGTATTTATCGTGCTAAGTTTACCTAAGTGGATTAACGTAGTTCTTCATTTATAAAATTTTTGTTACGTCATTTTTGGTAAACTAATTTGCATAAGTTACAATGCAGCTTCTTAAACATGTTATAAATGCAAGGGTCTAAATGAAACAGGCCACGACTTATATTAAAATTACAATGTGAAGTAAGTTGTATTATAGCAGATTCTAAAAGATTTCGTGATAAGACATCTTTTGACCTTGCAATTACTGAACTACCAATCAAATTTATTCGGTGGTTGTTTTCACTTAGATGAATGAATATTGCATTAGATGTTTGCCCAGTTTTTACAGAATATTTATGCTGGCTTAATCTTACTTCTAAGCCCTTGCTCGACTGTCCGAGATAAAAAGAAGGGCAGTCCATACATGGAATTTTATATATTATGTTGTTGCTTTCCCTGGGGCCATTTTTTATTAACATTCCTTTTTTTGTGTTATTATAGGAAAAAACATGGTTGACCTTAAAGGCTTTTAACAATGATTTAATGGTTTCAAATTCGTTAAAATAAGGCAAACTAAGAATGTTCTTAGAATTTTCTTTCTCCCTGTTACTTACACTAAAACTTTTTGTGGGCTTTATTATAACAAGTATCTAATATATGTGAAGGATAACATAAATCTTTCCCTATTTTCTTATGTATTCAATTTCTTGATCCAAATATTGGGGACTGACAATGCACAATGCTCTTAAAAACATAGAAGAAAAAGTTGATATTTTGATGTTAAGATGGTGGCCTGAATAGAAATGAACATAAGTTAAGTTGTTGGTTGGTTTCCTATAAATGCTGAATTTACATTGAAATGGTTCTCTATGTATCAAAACATCTAAGAAAAGGAGGCAATTGTCTTTTTCCAGTTCTAGAGTAAACTTAATCGATGGTAACTGGTTATTTAATTTAGAAGTAAATGATTTACTCTCTAAATTAAATAACCTGTACCATCGATTAAGTTTACTCTAGAATTGGAAAAAGACAATTGCCTCCATTTCTTAGATGTTTTGATACATAGAGAACCATTTCAATGTAAATTCAGCATTTATAGGAAACCAACCAACAACTTAACTTATGTTCATTTCTATTCAGGCCACCATCTTAACATCAAAATATCAACTTTTTCTTCTATGTTTTTAAGAGCATTGCGCATTGTCAGTCCCCAATATTTGGATCAAGAAATTGAATACATAAGAAAATAGGGAAAGATTTATGTTATCCTTCACATATATTAGATACTTGTTATAATAAAGCCCACAAAAAGTTTTAGTGTAAGTAACAGGGAGAAAGAAAATTCTAAGAACATTCTTAGTTTGCCTTATTTTAACGAATTTGAAACCATTAAATCATTGTTAAAAGCCTTTAAGGTCAACCATGTTTTTTCCTATAATAACACAAAAAAAGGAATGTTAATAAAAAATGGCCCCAGGGAAAGCAACAACATAATATATAAAATTCCATGTATGGACTGCCCTTCTTTTTATCTCGGACAGTCGAGCAAGGGCTTAGAAGTAAGATTAAGCCAGCATAAATATTCTGTAAAAACTGGGCAGACATCTAATGCAATATTCATTCATCTAAGTGAAAACAACCACCGAATAAAATGGATTTGTAGTTCAGTAATTGCAAGGTCAAAAGATGTCTTATCCCAAAATCTTTTAGAATCTGCTATAATACAACTTACTTCACATTGTAATTTTAATATAAGTCGTGGCCTGTTTCATTTAGACCCTTGCATTTGTAACATGTTTAAGAATGACCTCAAAGATATAATTACAGACTTAAATACAAATCAGTTGCCTTAGAGATATCTTCGTTGTATATGTATGTTTAATATGTATTGCGAATATGTATTGCGAATAAGTTTTTGTTTACCAAAATTCTGAATAGCTGTCACCCTATATTATCCTTTAATTGTCTTGCCCTTGTGTCTGAGCAGATTGACTTAATCTTTTTGTTTTTCAAATTGTACCCATGTTTATGATTGTTTGGAAGGGTTACTCTTTCTCCAGGTGAGCCGGATTCTAGGTACTAATCTCCTTATAATCCCTATCTGTCAGTTACACGAGCTTTCCTGTACTGTCAATTCCTCATGTAAGTCAGTTTATCTGCTAAGTAAAGGACATTGAACGTCGAAAGATCTTGCGGAAACTCCGTTGTTTAATTTTCCTTCATGGCTTATACCTTTATTTATGGATTTATCACGTTCCAAACTTTCGTGATTCAGTTATACACACACACACACACACACACACACACACATCACATATATATATATATAATATATATATATATATATATATATGCGAGTATATAAATACCCACTCACACACATATAATATATATATATATATATATATATATATATATATATATATATATATACACATATATATATATATGTATGTCTATATATATATATATATATATATATATATATATATATATATATATATATATATATATATATATATATATATGTGTGTGTGTGTGTGTGTGTGTGTGTGTGTAGTAATTCATATACATACATAATATATATATACACACATTTTATGTGCATTATATGTATTATGTATGTATTTATAGGTTATATTTTGAAAGTCGATTCAGTATTGCACGTTTCTCTCTTCCGATTAACTTCTTAAACCGCCGAAGTTTTCGTTCATTGGCAGCGTGTGGATCGGCGAACCTTTCATTTACCGATCTTCAGTCAGTCTTTGAACCCTGGAAAACTTAATTTTCGAGTGATTCTTCTCACGCAAGTCATTATTCATCTGTCTCGCCGGAATGCATAAGGAACGCAAGTTACACGTAGAGAAAGCAGGAAAGAACCGATTTCAAGATCGTTGGTCCTTTGTTCTCCACGTCGCTGTATACAAGACCTTCCGGGGTAAAAGTACCGTCCTCATAAGTGATTAGCTGAGGGAAAAATCCATTTTTCTGGATCAGGAGAAAGGAGATGTACAGTCGACTACATCGTCGGGATTTAGTAGACGTCTTTTGTCAAGTTGGGCCTTTTCGTAGGTTGACTTTTGAGTCTGTGGCCCAAAGACTTGGTTGGGCTACTTTAGCTTTCTGGTAGTCAGTAACTAAAGCGTAAGAGACTAAGCCCAAGCCATCTCAACCCCATAGAATACTGATCACGTCAGGCCTGATAATCAGTAAAAGAATAGAAAACACGAATCTCACAGCCAAATATATAAAACGTTCGATATTTTAGCACCAAATATATAACCACCTCTATAAAAACGAGTCTGCAAGGATTTGTGTATTTGTGTATGGTCTGTAGTTGAAGGACATTATTGTTTTTTTTCTCCAATTCTGATGCTGCAGAGATACTTTGTTATTTCCTTATGCATCTTTGATGGATAGAATTAACCTCTGTGTCTCTGCTCTGTTAGTAAAAGCCCTTCTTATGTCATCCTCACATTGCACAGTTCGCTGATTTTTCATTTCTTCTGTTACGTTTTGGATTCCTCACCGTACTTCTATTCTGCCATACTTTTGCAGTTGCTTCTTTTAACAGAAGGGTCTGTTGTTACTTTCGTGGTCAACCCCAACCATCTTACTAGAATTTAACCTTATCATCAGTTTATTTTCCTAATGAACTTCCAACACGAATTAACAGGGACAAAATTCACTAATATGAAAGTTTGAGTAATGAAAGTCATTCTTTTGCTCATTATGTTTCATGTCCTTTTGCTGAAGGAAAAAATGAGAATGAATTTCATTATAGAGTAAATTTTATTATACCACGATATTTTTCCTTTTTAGTAATGTGTTTTTTTTCTCGAACCCAGAAATAATACAGACTGATGAGGGAAAAATTATCTGGGTTTTCGGTTCGGGGATTAATTAGAAATTTTTTAAATATTTCTAAAAAATTGTATGTTGGTTTTTTTATTTGTAAAACTAAATAATTATACTTTTAAAGGTCTTTTAACGGTGAGTAGTGCGGCTCAATAAAAGAATGGTTTCAGTGCGCATTGTTTTGTGATTTAAAGGCAATAAATAGGATTTTGTTAGTGTAGTTACTTATAGAAGCGGCCATCAGTTTCTCTCTCTCTCTCTCTCTCTCTCTCTCTCTCTCTCTCTCTCGAGTAGTGCCATTTAGCTTGGTGAGACGTACCGGCGCAGTCTGATTAATCAACAGATATCAACATTTAACATACGTCTAGAAATCGAAAAAATATCTAGAAGTGTTCGTGAACTGTCAGTGATAAGATTAGTGAGAAAATAGTAGGATAACGCGTCTACTAAGTTAGTATATCAAGTGAAATATTGTAAATCAGATCAAGATGGCAGTAAGTTCGAGGTAGCAGGAAGGGAGCTGGCATTTGTCATCTATGAGATCAATAACAGCCCTAATGAAAAAGATACAAAAACATTCATAGACATATTAGAAAGATATGATCCTTCAAACTGGAACAAATCATCAGAAAATATCTTGAAAATAATTGAAGAAGTTCCAAATAAAATCCAAGTAGTCAAGAGACTCATAAAGAAAATCTACATCAATCAGCATATTTCGACAAAGAAAATGAATAAAATGAACATTGTGAATATACTAATTGATGCAATAGGAAAAAGAATGCGAAAAGCATGCAAACTGTGTAAGGTATGGTATAGCATAGTTAATCCACAAAACCTGATCAGAAAATGTTCTCCATGCAACATTCCAACGCATCCTCAATGTGCTGAAGTAATGCAAAATATGAGTAAGGATGCCAGAATATTTTGCTCAACATGTCTATCATGGATAGACAATGTTATTAAATCAAGACATAATGTGCAAATAGTTGAGGATGAAGAAGAAGATGAAGAGGAAGAAGAAGAGGAAAACAGAAGAGAAGAAAACAAAACTGAAATGACAGAAAAAATAAGGAAAACAAAGAACAAGACAAGAGTATGATGCAGAGATACTCATTGATACTACATATGAGGCAATCAAGCAGCATACATACGAAGAAATAAATTACGACATGACAACACAAAATAAAATCCAGAAGAGCCTTTATCCAGATCTGCACACTGATGGGAAGAGGAAAAATAGACAAGAAAAACAAAGTCTGCACCCTTTTGAAAAGAGGAAATTGCAGATTCGGAGAAAGATGTCACTACAAACTTCCCAAGGTATGTCACAACTATGAAATCTATGGTAAATGTGCATACCTAGACGGCTATGAGGATGATTGCAGAGATTTACATCCAAAAATATGCAAAAACCTAAAAGAAGGAAAAGGATGTAAGTTCGACAAAAAATGTAAATATATGCACCCTGAAGCCATGAATCAAAATCAATTAAATAATCAATTAAATAATAAAATCCAAAATAAGAAAGAAACAAATAAAGAGAGGAACAAAGAACATGAGGTGAAGGAAAAAAGCAAGCCATCACCGCAATATGGAATGTCAGCAAAGAATTTCCAAGCATCAGCTCCAAGATACTACAGCTCAAGAGATAAATACTGTATGTACGATGCTAGGGGATATTGCAGATACGGAGAAAATTGCAGATTCAGACACAAAATGAATAATTATGATGAAGGAAGATCAAATATTTTGGAAAAGTTGGATTTTTTAATGTCAGAATTTCTGGAAATGAAGAAAAGAACAACATACCAGAACAGGAAAGAGACATGGGAAAATCCTTATTATTACCCATATTAAATGAAGGAGATAACACGCAAACCATCATAGTGATGAATACGCAGGGTTTAGTTACGAGTAACTCAAAATGAAAAATAGAGTACTTAGAAGAACTAACCCAAATTGAAAAGAAAATAGATATATTGAATATAAGTGAAACCTGGTATTCCCAAGAAACTGGTAATGACGATCAAATAAAAAGGTTCCAAACTTATAGATCAGATAGAAAAAATAGGAATCAAGGGGGAACTGCGATATATGAGAAAGACAAAAAACAAGGAAAAATATATGAGAAATATAGTAACTCAGAATGTGAACTAATAGCGGTAGAATTTGAATCTGAAAAATTAATGAACATAGTAGTATATTGACCCCCTAATACTAAAGAGTTTGACACAATAATAGAAAAATTGGATGATATATGTAGAAATCACAAGGACTGGAGTATTCTCCTATCTGGAGACTTTAACTTTCCTTTCGTAGATTGGAAAGAACGAATAAGAGATTGTGGTGGTATTTATACATATAAAAAAGAGAGTAATAGTAGTGCAGAAGATAAGAGGCAATTCGAAAAGCTATTAGATATGCTACTAGAATACAACATTCAACAAATAAATCACCTGCCAACAAGAAAGGAAAATACTTTAGACCTAGTATTTGTGAACGAGGTGAATTATGTTAAAGAAATAATAGTTTATAATGCGAGTATTTCAGACCATAATGTCATAGAATTAACAGTCCATTACAAAGCAAATGAAAACAGAGATAAGCAAGAAATGAAAGAGTGGGAAGGATATGGAAAATACAACTTCTACAGTAAAAATATAAAATGGTCAGAAATAAATGAAGAATTAAACAAAGATTGGGATAACATTTTCGTAAGTGATGATATAAAGGTAAATATGGAGATATTATATAAAATATTAGAGAAAATAGTGGATAAATATATACCGAAGAAGAAAAGTAAACATCAGTCATGCATACCAAGAGACAGAAGGATCTTGTTCCAGAAAATCAGAAAGTGGAAAAAAGGTCTTGCAAAAGAAAAAAATGCATGGAAAGTGATGGAACTAAAAAGTAAGATAGAAAATGTAGAACAAAAGATTATACAATCAAAAGAAAATGAAAAATGGGACTTGGAAGAAAAAACCCTAGTAAATATCAAGCAAAACCCCAAACTATTGTACTCGTATGTTAAAGAAAGTAGTTCATTCTATCGCAAAGCCACTTGCAATATTATTAAGACAAAGTGTAGATACAGGCAAGATTTATGATGAGCACAAATTAGCATATATTACCCCTACTTTCAAAAGTGGATCAAGACTAGAGGCAAGTAATTATAGGCCTGTGAGTCTAACATCATATATTACGAAAGTGTATGAAAGGGTAATGAAGAAAAATATTATGAAACATATAATAAAAAATAATTTGTTTAATATAGGGCAACATGGTTTTGTACCCGGAAAAAGTACGCAAACCCAACTGTTAGTACACCGTGAGAACATATACAAAAATATGAAAAGCGGAAATGAAACAGATGTGGTTTATCTAGACTTTGCAAAAGCTTTTGACAGGGTAGATCATAATATATTAGCGAAGAAAATTAGAAAACATAATATAGTGGATAAAGTAGGAAGTTGGTTAAAAGAATTTTTGGACAACAGAAAACAGATAGTTATTGCAAACGATGAGAAATCGGATGAAGCTAAGGTAATATCCGGTGTGCCACAAGGTACGACGTTAACTGCATTACTGTTTGTTATTATGATTGCAGACATAGACAGAAATGTAAAGGACTCGGTAGTGAGTAGTTTCGCCGATGACACAAGAATAAGTAGAGAAATTACTTGTGATGAAGATAGGAACGCGCTACAAAGAGACAACAGAGTATATGACTGGGCAGAGGTAAATAGGATGGTATTTAACTCTGATAAATTTGAATCAATGAATTATGGAGATAGAGAAGGAAAGGTATATGCATATAGGGGACCTAATAATGAGACAATCACAAATAAGGAAGCAGTTAAAGACCTTGGTGTGATGTTGAATAGGAACATGTTATGCAATGATCAAATAGCAATTCTATTGGCAAAATGTAAAGCAAAAATGGGAATGTTGTTACGGCACTTCAAAACAAGAAAAGCTGAACACATGATTATGCTTTATAAAACATATGTTCGTAGTCCACTTGAATGTTGCAATATGATATGTTACCCACACTATCAAAAGGATATTGCATAAATAGAGAGTGTACAAAGGTCCTTTACAGCTAGAATAGAAGAAGTTAAGGATATTGACTACTGGGAAAGACTATAATCCTTAAAATTATATAGTCTAGAAAGGAGAAGAGAATCTTACATGATAATTCAGGCATGGAAACAGATAGAAGGAATTGCCGAAAACATCATGGAGCTAAAAATATCAGAAAGAGCAAGCAGAGGTAGATTAATAGTGCCCAAAACTATACCAGGAAAAATAAGGAAAGCACACAGGACATTAATCCACTACGCACCAGCATCGCCAATGCAGCGTTTATTCAATGCGTTGCCAGCTCATCTGAGGAATATATCAGGAGTGAGCGTAGATGTGTTTAAGAATAAGCTCGACAAATATCTAAGCTGCATCCCAGACCATCCAAGATGAGAAGATGCAAAATATACCGGAAGATGCACTAGCAACTCTCTGGTAGACATTAGAGGTGCCTCACACTGAGGGACGTGGGGCAACCCGAACAAGATGTAAGGTTTGTAAGGTCTCTCTCTCTCTCTCTCTCTCTCTCTCTCTCTCTCTCTCTCTCAAATTTTCACGTAGAATCCATTTCAGTCTCCTGGTTTTAAGCATATCTCTCTTGCGCGTTAACGGGATCTTTTTCCTATTAATGAATCTCTCTCTCACTCTCTCTCTCTCTCTCTCTCTCTCTCTCTCTCTGTTTGTGTGTGTGAAATGTTCATATAGAGTCCATTTCACAGCCACCTTCTCTTAACCAGATACGCCATCCTAAATTCACGGGTTCTATTTCACTTGAAATTAGATTCTCTCTCTCTCTCTCTCTCTCTCTCTCTCTCTCTCTCTCTCTCTCTCTCTCTCTCTCTCTCCTCTCCTCTCTCTCTCTCTCTCTCTCTCTCTCTCTCTCTCTTAATAAGAGAATCAAAAGGCACATCTCTGTTTTCAGGAAAGAGAGACATCGTGAATAATAAAGGCTCTGCATATCCACCGGTGCATCTCCCGAGGGAATTTCTGTCTCTGGTGAACAGGTGGCTCTTGTCAAAGGCCCTGAAGCGTCTCTCTTATGTCTCTGGAGTTTCTTGGGACAGAGGACGATGTTTCGGCGGGGGTGTCTAAGGGCTGGGTGGGAAGGGAAAGGGAGAGGGAAAGGGTGACTCCGGTCCTCCTTCCAAGTTTTATGAAGTTTTGTCAATTTGAAACCGCCAGATCTTCAATACCAGGAAAGAAGATTATTGTAACTATTACAAAGTAAGCTACAGTATAGGTTTTGTAATTCTTGTGGGGGAGGGCAACTCTGGTCCTCCAAAGGCCCGTCCACACGGCCGAGCTTTGCTCGACGAACTTTGTTCGATGTGACGTCAGAAGCGGAGAAAATGCGGCAAAGTTCTGACTTTTCCCGCTGTTTCTCCGCTTCTGACGTCACATCGGACAAAGTTCGTCGACCAAAGCTCGACCGTGTGGACGGGGCCTTAAGCTTTTCAAAGTTGAAACATCAGATTATGAATTTCGTAAAAGTGGATTCTTGTAGCTAATAGAATACAAAATAAGCGACGCATGGCGGTATCCAGCGTTATATCCGAGTCTCGGTATAACCGTAGCTATAGGTATAGATCATATCAGAGCTGTACTGTAAATGATAACAGGCATTAAGCTATCTCTGATGGATAAATCAATAAAGATAATATAGTTTTCTCTGACCGATAATAATAGTTTTCTCTCACCGATAATAGATTGATTGTTGTAGGTATACGTTGTCTGATCGGTGTGATAGTTACGCCTGACTCAGTTCTATTATCTTAGAGAGAGAGAAGAGAAAGGAAACACTGGCAAAAATCGATAAATATGGAACTTAAAATCTCAATGAAAATTAAAGGAAAGTAAGAGGTAAAGGCAAGCGGGGTAATTAAAAAAGATGATAATAAGAATCTCTTGTCTTTTGGTCTCCATGTCAATAAGAAGTCGGGTTTCAGGATCATGTAGAGCCCCAGAATTGATTAGGTGATTGAAGAACTTGAATTAATTTCCTTTCCCATCTTCGTCGCTCAGAGAGAGAGAGAGAGAGAGAGAGAGAGAGAGAGAGAGAGAGAGAGAGAGAGAGACCTTTGTCAACAGACTTTGTCTTATTAGCCCTAAAGGCAGAAGTCAAAAGTCTTTTGCTTAAGACTCTTCTGAAAGAAGTACATAGTAAGGGGATGAAGTATATTTTAGACATCGTTTTGTTGATTCGTATTTTCTAAGCTATTGTCATTTACGGTCTTCGTTTTCTATGGCTGCATCATTTGATTAAGGAGCTTTTGTACCGTTTTGCAACAGTTGATGTCTTTTAGTGAAAATGCAGTGTGGAGAGTGCGTTCATTGATTTTACTCATTCACTGTATTGGACTAAAGGCCTCATTTTTATGTTGCTGATGGGCAAGGCCTTTCTGTTTATATATTATATATATATATATATATATATATATATATATATATATATAATATATATATATATATATATATATATATGCGCAGTCCAATGCAGTGAATGAATGAAAACAAAAAACGAACTTTCATCTAGGGTTGCAACCTTAAAAAGCAAGCCCATAAAAAAAAAAAAAATCTGGGTTTCGCGAAAAAAGGTACAAAAAACTTTTTAAAAACATTTATCCAAATTCTATTGCTTCTTAAACTACAAAAAATGGCTAACTGTGCTTATATTGTGCCTAGAGCTTGGGTAACAAGGCAATTTAACACCGGAAAGAAAAATCTGTTCGTGTGTAAGAATTAAAATCTAGGGAAAGTAAGGAAAACTAATGGTATCTCAACCACCAACCACTTGTGATTATGATATAAATGTAGTACATAACTACATTTATATCATTAGAATTTCAATACTTCACATTTGAACATTGAAATTTTCAATTTTCAAACATGTTTTACTGTTATTTTTTAATCACATCTTGAAACCATGAGGTACTTGGGTCAGTTATTTCAATTTCAATGCATTTGAACAAGAAGAGAGGTATGAAAACTGTATGATTGGTAACAGTTCGTTAACAGTATGTATGAGACAGTATGATACAAGACATATACGTGTTCAGTATCAAACGTGTTCAACTGAAGCTTGTATCATACATGTATCAGATTCAGACGTGTAAAAACTGTAGGACTGGCAATAGTTACTTAAAAGTATGTATGGTACAACACGTGTTCAGTATCAAATATGCTCAATAGAAACTTTAATCCTCTAATTCCTGTAATCTTGAAGGAAGGTGCGAGTCTTAAATAACATCATAAGTCCATAGTACCTACGAGTAAGGTCTCCAAAACTGGAGAAAATGGAAGCAAGGAAAGAAACCGAAAAATAAAAAAACACAAAAGCATGTTTTTTCCTGAAAAAAAGAGATAAAAACACATTTTTTCATAACCCTACTCTCCACATTGCATTTTCACAGATCTCAACTGTTGCATAACAGTTGAACTAACTTTTTTTAAAATAGACACACCTAAATACTCGTAAACTATAGGCACTGAGGAAACACAAAACATAGTTAACCAGTATATTAACAATATACCAACATACACTGAGAAATTACCCTCAAGTAAACATGAACACCTAATAAAACTCAAGAGGCTCTCGTTACATTAACTGTTTGTGGTCCTGAAGAATTTACGACGACTAGTGATGTACGATGTAGCGGATATACAATATGTCTAATTCAGTTCTGTAATCATCTGAAATTATGATAGGTCATCGTTAAACACGAAAAGCATAATGAAAACAAAACTATGTCTTAAACTGCCTATCAATCTACAAACAGTAAACTAATCACGTTAAAGCTGAATTATCAACGTTTAAGTGATTAATGGCTATCCTAGCATAAATGCATATTACAAACGTAACACTCCTAAAGGTATATAAAATCTGCTAACAGTCACTAGAGTATTAGATGCCAAGACACAAGACACGTAAATTTTGATGCAGTTTGATGATTACTTCAATTTAAGACAAGCAAGGCCTTACTTATAGAATCACTTCAATAAGGCTGGAATTTACAAAGGGCTTAACCAATGACCCGCTTTCAGGTTGACCCTTACCTGTAATGAATTCCAGAGCGGCGGTTGGTTATATTAAGAGGTTATGTTCAGGCTCTTGATCACGACTCATGCCAAGACGATGACGAGCGTTGTAGAACTTCTTCGAACAGACGGCACAAGGTAGACACTGTAGCACACTCCCCAGGAATAAGGTTTACACCACGATCATTGCTGGTAAGTCAGGTTTATAAAAATGCATATGAAAGTCAGCTCCTTCCAGGTCCTATTGATAGAAGGAAAGATTAAAACTCCTGTAGGTGGTTTGCGTTCGAGTCTAAGACAACTGGCTGCCGGACTGCTGCTGCTCACTCCGTCTTAACCGAAGTAAACAATTTTGCCCGATAAACTACGGGTAACAGGCGCAAGGGTCTATTTGAAATGGGTCGAGGGTCAATTATATAAGTGGAGCCTATTTTTTTCAATGATCCACTTTGGGAACCACGTTTAGCCTATTTAGCTGACATATTTGACCAGCTTAACAAACTTAATCCAAAGCTTCAGGGTAAGTACTTAACAAAATCAGTAATTTACATATGTTATCTTTTAACATATAAAATATACATTAATACTGCATATAGTAAATTAAATTTAAATTTAACAGTACAAAAACTCCTTAATTCAAAACTGGAAGCCAGGAAAGAAACCGAAAAAACAAAAAACACAAAAGCGTGCTTTTCCTGAGAAAAAAATGAAATAAATTTTTTTTTTTCATAATCCTACTCTCAACATTGCATTTTCACAGATCTCAAAACAGTACAAAAACTCCTAAATTCAATGTGGTGGCCACAGAACACCAAGGCCGTAAATCACAATAGCTTAGAAAATAAGAACCAGTACAAATTGTCTTCACCAGCTGGTTGCTTCATGTAGACTTAAGCCATAGTACACTGTTGACTTTGCCTCTCTCTCTCTCTCTCTCTCTCTCTCTCTCTCTCTCTCTCTCTCTCTCTCTCTCTCTCTCATTCTGAGCGTCGATGATGGGAAAGGAAATTAATTTAAGTTCCCCAACCACCTAATCTATTCTTGGGGGTCTATACATGATCCTGAAAGCCTTTTTATTGACACGGAGGCCAAAAGACAAGGGATCCTTTTTAGCATCCTTTTCAAAACTCTCTTGCTTTCACCTCTTGCTTATGTATATATATATATTATATATATATATATATATATATATATATATATATATATTTTATGAATTCTTATCACATCACCTTGATTCATATATATGCATTAAGCTACAAATGTCCTTGAATATCCAATTCGCTCTACCTCGGAATTAATATATTAATTATTATCAACTAAATTTTTATCAACTAAATTTTTATCAACTAAATTTTTATCAACTAAATTATTTAGTTGATAATAATTTCATCCACTGACGAAATTGAAAATATATTAATCCCGAGGTAGAGCGAATTGGATATTAAAGGACATTTGTAGCTTAGTGCATATATATATATATATATATATATATATATATATATGATATATGTATATATATAAGTATATACATGTATATATATATCGATATATATATATATATATATATATATATATATACATATATATATATATATATATATATATATATATATATATATATATATATATATATGTGTGTGAATATAGGTAGATATATATCTTCCTGTGCATTCAATAGAATACCAGTTATTCAGATTTTAAGCACTTTGGAAAACAGACAAGTAAAATTTATCGTGCTTCGATTATTTTCCTTTGTCCTTTTTTTTCCACGGCTCGGAAAAGTCAACGAGAGAAAAGAAACCATCGGGTTTGTGAATATTAATCAAGTTTTTAATATAACCTCCGAAAAATGAGGTATTTTTATGTTTGAAATCTCGATATTTTAGATGAGCTTAGTTCGGTTTAATGTGGAATATTGTAGCAGAGTGGCCGTTTGTCTAACATATCAACTTAATAAATGTACGACGCGATTATTCTCTTAATTCTTTTATCAGTATTCGTTCCTCAAACGAGCGATTTAAGATGGATAATTCATTTTATTTGTTGATGCCCTATTCGTCTTTCTCCTCTCGGATGATCTAATAATCAAAGATAAGTATTTTTCTTTCCTTTTGTTAAACAGACGTGTCCCCGTAGTGGGGTGGTACCGTCAGTGGCCCCTTCATCACTGAAGGTTCCTTACAGCGTCCCTTCGGCCCCTAGCTGCAACCCCTTCCATTCATCTTACTGTACCTTCGTTCATATTGTCTTTTATCCATCTTACTTTCTTCGCTCACCTAACAATTCATTCATAAGGCAACAGCGAGGTTTTCCTCTTGTTACGCCTTTCAAACCTTTTTGCTGTCAATGTCTGTTTCAGTGCTGAATGACCTCATAGGTCCCTGCGAGTGGCCTTTGGCCTCGGTTCTATTCTATTCTGTTGTTAAGCAGACATGTTGTATATAAGGGTTTCCTTCCAGCTGTTTGAGTCCCGAAGCAATTTTTCCTGAAGGATGTTTGACGGAATCCTTAATCCAATCCCCTCATCATCTCCGTAGGGCGTAGTGCCGTCAGTGCACCTCACGTGATGCACGCTAGGCATTATTGAAGGGCGTTGGCAGCGTCCTTTCGCCCTCTAGCTGTACACTCTTTATAGCCTGTTCTTGCTTCCTTTCTTCACTCTTGCTGTTCAGCCTCTCTAACTATTACTTCTTATTGCAATTGTGGAGCTTTCTCTGAGTTCCACTTTTAGGGCCTTGCACTTCATCTCCTTTATTTTCTGGATATTTTTATTTTTCTGTCCAACCTCTCCAACTTCCTCGCTTCACTCGCTTAAGCGACCGGAAGTGACCCAGCTGGGCTGTAGGGCCCAAATTGATAAAATCGTAAAACAGACATGCCTTCGTGAGTATAAATACCCGCAGTTATGAACCTTAGTATGAAGCAATTTATGTAAACATAGTAAAATGAGCTATTAAGACAGAGATTATGATGTAGAAATGCATTTTGTATTAATAACTTCTTAAAGATCAGTAAGTAAACTTTTCTGCTGAACCTAACAACTCCTGGTGAATGAAGTTGAAGGGTTAGTCACTGGGAATTACTTACTATCTTGCTGAATGAAATGAATCAGCTACTTATACTGACGTGCCTGTTATCGTGGTGAATGAAATGAGAAATTAATCCATTAGGAGGAGCTGTTATTATTATAATTATTATAATTCGGAAGATTAACCCTATTCATGTGGAACAAGCCCATTGGCTAGAAATGCAGGGTTCCAAAGATATGGTGTTCATTAGGAAAAAGTAAAAGGAGATAGATAGAAATAAATTGCAGAAAGAAGAGATTAAAAAAGGAAAAATATAAATTCATAAATAGACAAAAATGTACTGAAATGCAAGGAGAACAGTACTTAGGAAATAATGCATTTTATCTTCGCTTGTGAAACGCGGGTGAAATCAACATCGTGACGGGGCGAGGGCGTGACCAGACAGAGGACTGGTTGTGTGTTCGGGGGTCATTCATTTAAAGCGACTCCATTCAGTTTTATGCGAGTTGTATGTTATGTGTCGTGGCGCGATCCTGACCTTTACCGTTACCTCTTTCTGTGCTTTGAAAGACTGAAATGTCACGATCATTCTGCTTATTTGAATGAGAAATGCAATTAAATGATTTTTCAGCTGTCTTCACTCCGTTTGTGCACTGGAATGTCAAAATAGTTAGCTTTATAGAAGATACTGAATGATCCCAATATATGCCATGATTAGTAGATTATTTCGGGCATGGTTACTGGATCCTGGATATAAGCCTTATTTGTAAGGACATGGTTCTAGAATATCAGGTCGAGTGACCTTTCAACTCATATTTGTCATTGTTAACGAATCGAGTTTTCAGTGTCCTATTTTGAGCGTTCGGGCCATTGAATCTTATTTCTTTATTGTTTTTTGTTTGACTTCCATGGGAGAATATACTCTCTCTCTCTCTCTCTCTCTCTCTCTCTCTCTCTCTCTCTCTCTCTCTCTCTCTCTCTCACGATTGTTGTTTCATTTAGACAGAATTGTCCTTTTATTTTAATGATATACTTATATTTTTATCTTTATCTATATATTTATCAATTTTAATTTATGTTTTAATAAGTGATCTATTTTTTTTGTATTTCCCATTACCATCAATTAGTTCTTTCAAATGATCTCTTTTGGTCTCGTTCCATATGAATAGGGTTCATCTTCTGAATAATAATAATAATAATAATAATAATAATAATAAAATAATCAATAATAAATCCATAATCATTAATAACAATAATATAGTGTGGCCATGGCAGTATAAGGTTATTTCCAGATAACTGATAGAACCTTTTGTAAAAGAAATAAACCAGATGTTTAAATGTTGTCAGACAAAATTAAGCAAATGATTTTGTATTATTTTATTATCACTTGGCTTACCTTTAGTGTCGTCTGGCCTTCATTGTACCTTAAGCGAAAATAATCCTTGCTTTATTAAATTCCGAATAATTTTGTTTTTCCAAAATCTGCAGTCATTTCTTCGTTGATCAATGCCACGTATTGTGATAGTTCCAGTGACGTGGTAGTGCCGTCAGTGCACCTCATGCGATGCACTTTAGACAGTGCTTGAGGTTCTTTGTGGCGTCCCTTCGGCCCCAAGCTGCAACCCCTTTCATTCCTTGTACTGTACCTCCGTTCATATTCACCCTCTCCTAACAATTGTTTCAGAGTGCAACCGCGAGGTTTTCCTCCTGTTACACCTCTACACCCTCGTATCTCAATTTCCCTTTCAGCGCTGAGTGACCTCAAAGGCCCCAGTACTTGATCGTTGGCCTAAATTTTATGTTGCATTCCGAAAAATCATCGAAGAATTCTCTTCCAAGTGGGATACGAACCCAGGCTGATTAGGAAACTGAGGTCAGTGCTTAACCTTTTATGAACCATTAAAAGTTGTAAGTGCCCAGTTTGAATAATGATAATGATACTATTAACTCCTCTTGTTTTAGGTTCGTGTTAGGGTATTCTGAATAATGATAATATCGAAAACTTCTTCACTCGTTCTGAATAAATTCGTGCACATTTCCAAGAACAATATGAATAATAAATTTTGCCCCGTTTCGTAAAGTATATAATGATAATAACATTCGCCAGGAGGCAAGTAATTTCAGTAAGCTTCTTAGCTCCTTTGGCTACAGTGCTTCGCGTGCGGTGCAGGCTTAGTTGGTAGAAATTCTTAAATAAACAAAGGCATTTTGTAATTACTTTGCGTGCGGGGATACTCATTCCATGTGAAATTACTCCCATAACGTTATGTAAACAATGGATATGCTCCTGAAATCTGGTAGAAATTAATATTTTATTTTTGTTTGTTGCTCACCAAATTTTAAAGGTCAATGTGAAGATATTTTTCTTGCTTTAGGCTGATAATAGCGTATGTCAAATTGCTCTCCGTTTCCTGGGTACAGTATGCAGCAAAACTCGAGTGACCTGATTTCAGTGATTTTCGTTCAAAAAGGGACTAACTGGCAACTCTTACCTTCTTCACATTTCTAATGACACTAAATTGCAACGGCGAAACATTTTGAAACTTCGCTCAAAAAAAGATACAGTTCACTTAACATGGTTTTATAGTAAAAAGCTATATTTTTGTATCAAAATATCAGCTAGATCATTAGAAAAACATTAACACCTTAATCTTAATTATGGTAAATATGAAAAGACGTAAATACTTAACGAATTTTACTTTTAAGCCATCATAGTAGTTTATTTAATGTAATGAACGTATCGGAGATGCAGTTGTGGGCGTGGTCTAACAAGACGTCAATTGTGGTCATTTGCCAAACATGGTTGGAGCAACCCGACAGCGACCGGAAACGTCACCCACACAACAAGGAGAGCTATAGTTGAGCTCCATCTCGACAGATTTTCAAAAAAAAGGCATAGCTAATAGTCTTAATATCAACAAGACAACTGTGTATAGATAGCTAAAACGATACAACGAAGGAGAAGGATTGAATAGCCATCCGATCTGGGAGACCCCGCGGCACAACCGCAGAAGAAGACGAAGTGTTGATTAACTTTATAACCGAACACCCCATTTTCGTCATCATTTTCAGTGAAACGAGAAACAAGAATACAAACATCAGTTGACATTGTAAGACGTCAGTTTCGAGAAGCAATTTTTCCATGTAGGAAACCTGCGCTCAAGCCTCTACTTACACAGACGCATATGGACCATCGTCTCGGGTTTTTGCTCGAATATCTGTCCAAGAGCGAGCAGTTTTGGGAAACTTATATTTTGTGACGAGAAGACATTTTGCAACGACCAACAGAGAAGACTGCACTGCTGGCGTCCAGGAAAAACCAGGTAATGAACATTTACTTATTTTGCTTTATATATTTTTACGTGGTAGCCTAGGTGTGATATACTTTGTTATAGGCCTAGTCTGTATATATGCTAAAGATTTAATGAATGATAATTCCTCTTTCACTGGTTTTTAAACCTGCTGACAAATATCTTTAATGGAAGTTTAGGATGTAATCACGGAGAAATAATACAAGAGAAGATATAAATTAATTTGAGCTAGGGTGGGAGTTGGGAATTGTCATTACTGAAGAAGCAGTTTAAATTTCTGTGAAATCCCGCCTTCGCTTCGCAGTGTTGCTTGGCGGGAAACCAGTTGCAGAGGAAGTTCGTGCTAGCTTTCCTGAGTCTCGTGAATGTTTGAATACACATTGCACTGACTTAAAAAAGACGTGTTTAAGGTTACTAT
>NC_087212.1:40338673-40341173 GCF_015104395.2 Macrobrachium nipponense
AGACCCTCCCCTAATACTAAAGAGTTTGACTTAATAATTGAAAAATTGGATGATATATGTAGAAATCACAAGGACTGGACTATTCTCCTATCTGGTGACTTCAACTTTCCTTTCGTAGAATGGAAAGAACGAATAGGAGATTGTGGTTGTACTTATACATATAAAAAAGAGAGTAATAGTAGTGCAGAAGATAAGAGGCAATTTGAAAAGCTATTAGATATGCTACTAGAATACAACATTCAACAAATAAATCACCTGCCAACAAGAAAGGAAAATACTTTAGACCTAGTATTTGTGAACGAGATGAATTATGTTAAAGAAATAATAGTTTATAATGCGAGTATTTCAGACCATAATGTCATAGAATTAACAGTTCATTCCAAAGCATGTGAAAATAGAGATAAGCAAGAAATGAAAAAGTGGGAAGGATATGGAAAATACAACTTCTACAGTAAAAAATATAAAATGGTCAGAATTAATGAAGAATTAAACAAAGATTGGGATAACATTTTCGTAAGTGATGACATAAGGGTAAATACGGAGATATTATATAAAATATTGGAGAAATAGTGGAAAAATATATACCGAAGAAGAAAAGTAAAACATCATTCATGCATACCAAGAGACAGAAGGATCTTGTTCCAGAAAATCAGAAAGTGGAAAAAAGGTCTTGCAAAAGAAAAAAAATGCATGGAAAGTTATAGAACTAAAAAGTAAGATAGAAAATGCAGAACAAAAGATTATACAATCAAAAGAAAATGAAAAACGGGACTTGGAAGAAAAAACCCTATTAAATATCAAGCAAAACCCCAAACTATTATACTCATATGCGAAGAAGATGAATAAAAGAAGAATAGAAATAGGCCCTCTGAGAATTGAAGGGAGATTAACGAATGAAAAAAGGAAATTTGCAACATACTGGCAGAACGATATAAGAGAGAATTCACCCCTAGAATAGATAATGAAGATAATGATATAGAAGTAAGGGAAGAAAATAGTGAATATTTAGCTGACATAGAAATTAATGAAGCTGATATTGTGCAGGCATTAATGAAATTAAAATGGAGCTGCTGCAGGGCCGGATGGAGTCCCTGCTATTTTGTTAAAGAAAGTAGTTCATTCTATCGCAAAGCCACTTGCAATATTATTAAGACAAAGTGTAGATACAGGCAAGATTTATGATGAGCACAAATTAGCATATATCACCCCTACTTTCAAAAGTGGATCAAGACTAGAGGCAAGTAATTATAGGCCTGTGAGTCTAACATCACATATTATGAAAGTGTATGAAAGGGTAATGAAGAAAAATATTATGAAACATTTAATAAAAAATAATTTGTTTAATATAGGACAACACGGTTTCGTACCCGGAAAAAGTACACAAACCCAACTGTTAGTCCACCGTGAGAACATATTCAAAAATATGAAAAGCGGAAATGAAACAGATGTGGTTTATCTAGACTTTGCAAAAGCTTTTGACAAAGTAGACCATAATATATTAGCAAAGAAAATTAGAAAACACAATATCGTAGATAAAGTAGGAAGATGGTTAAAAGAATTTTTACACAACAGAAAACAGATAGTTATTGCAAACGATGAGAAATCGGATGAAACCAAGGTAATATCCGGTGTGCCACAAGGTACGGTGCTAGCTGCAATATTGTTTGTTATTATGATTGAAGACATAGACAGTAATGTTAAGGATTCGGTAGTGAGTAGTTTCGCTGATGACACAAGAATAAGTAGAGAAATTACTTGTGATGAAGATAGGAACGCTCTACAAAGAGACCTTAACAAAGTATATGATTGGGCAGAGGTAAATAGGATGGTATTTAACTCTGATAAATTTGAATCAATAATTATGGAGACAGAGAAGAAAGCTATATGCATATAGGGGACCTAATAATGAGACAATCACAAATAAGGAAGCAGTTAAAGACCTTGGTGTGATGATGAATAGGAACATGTTATGCAATGATCATATAGCAATTCTGTTGGCAAAATGTAAAGCAAAAATGGGAATGTTGTTACGGCACTTCAAAACAAGAAAAGCTGAACACATGATTATGCTTTATAAAACATATGTTCGTAGTCCACTTGAATATTGCAATATGATATGGTACCCACACTATCAAAAGGATATTGCACAAATAGAGAGTGTACAAAGGTCCTTTACAGCTAGAATAGAAGAAGTTAAGGACCTAGACTACTGGGAAAGACTACAATCCTTAAAATTATATAGTTCTAGAAAGGAGAAAGAGGAACGCTACATGATAATTCAGGCATGGAAACAGATAGAAGGAATAACAGAAAATATCATGGAACTAAAAATATCAGAAAGAGCAAGCAGAGGTAGATTAATAGTGCCCAAAACTATACCAGGAAAAATAAGGAAAGCACACAGGACATTAATCCACTACGCACCAGCATCGATAATGCAGCGTCTATTCAATGCGTTGCCAGCTCATCTGAGGAATATATCAGGAGTGAGCGTAGATGT
>NC_087212.1:40343673-40346173 GCF_015104395.2 Macrobrachium nipponense
CCTGCCGACCCCAATTTTCAGGTCAGGAGACTCTAGGCTTCCCTCCCTGCAAAATTAGTGTCAAGGATTTATTATTCAGGAAATTGTGCCCTTCATAATTAGGCAGCGAGGAACAGGTTTAATTGGTTTTCGTTAGAATGCATATCTTACTTTAGGGCTTTTTTTATTGTGGTTATTTTTTTAAAGTATATTCTGCAGTGTTGCATTCGATTTGGAGATTATGTAAATTACATATACACACGTACTCACACACCACATCTATGAATGTATGCCTTTATGTCTAATGTGTCTATATTGTAATACATTCACAAATTAGATAGACATATATATTGTATATATAAATATATTTACATACATACATAAACACATACATACATCCATACACACACACATATATATGTGTGTGTGTGTGTGTGTATGGATATATGTATATATGTATGTATATAAATATTTTATACATATATAGCATATATGTCTATCTGATTTGTATAATATTATACATATACTTATATAATACCGCGAATGGAAATCATGAATGTATTACAATATACACACATCATGCCAAGCTGATCATAACGTCTTTATAAAACAATTTGTTCGATTCCTTTGACAGTAGTTCTTTGTCTCATCGTTGTTTAAGTATTCCCTTAATTTCTTATAAATCTAATTGATGTCCCTTGTTATCGGGGCGAATTTGTAATTTCAATACCACATGTGCTGCGCTTTCTGCGACAATAATTCTAATTGACGCTTTCACCGTCCCTTCATTCATTAACCCTATGAGGCAGGTGTCACCTTTTCTTCTTCATTTTAACTCTTTGGCAAACCTGGGATATCTAAGGACATTTTGTGGCCCATTCCAACGGCCTCCGTACATGAATGAAGAGACAGTGAAAAGAGCTAGATCCTAGGAATGAAAGTTATGTGGAATGTCGCCAGCGATTTATAAATAAAATGACATAGCATATTTTCTCTGCGAATGATGTCGATTATCGTATCGGAAACTTATTCGGAGATTATCGTTGGAGAATTGTAGAGTTAGCATAGTGAGATTTTAGAGGATACATTCAGGAATGTGTTCTCTAAAATGTATCGCCATGCAATATTATGCCTCAGTGGCGTGGTTGGTTTGGTGTTTGGTTCTCACCTCGCTGGTCGCGGGTTCGATACCCGGCCAGTCCATTGGGGAGTTAGAGATGTGTATTTCTGGTGATAGAAGTTCACTCTCGACGCGGTTCGGAAGTCACGTAAAGCCGTTGGTCTTGTTGCTGAATAACCACTGGTTCCATACAACGTAAAAGCACCATACAAACAAACAATATTACTTGTCTTTCATCTTTTGCATTATGTCGTGCAGTTGGAATTTCAGAAGTTCAAGCGAAAATACAATGCATTGCTTACCTAATACAATTCCTCTTGCATTTTAATACATTTTTATCTATTTATCTCTTTATTAATTTTTTTCTAGTTTAATGATTGGGATCTCTTCCTTCTGTATTGCTCTTTAGTTCCTCTTACTTCTTCCTAAAGAACGCCATATTCTGTGGAAGCTTGAATTTCAAGTCAGTTGCCCCTTTGGTGAGCTTGTTCAATATGAATAAGTTTCGTCTACAGAATAATAATAACTAATAATGATAATTTGTTTGGTTAATAAATATCATTCTGTACTTTATGGTCGCAGCGCTTTTATTTTGTTCTTTATGAATAACGATTTATTTACCGTCTGAGATTATTATTAATCGTTACATATTTATATATATGTTCGTCTCTTAGTTCGTCTTCTTGTCCTTCGTTGCTGAGTGTTATTTCTCTTTACGGTTCCTCTCTTTCTGTTGTGGAGAGCCAGTTCTTTTTTTTTATGTTCCTTTATTGGTCTGCCAGCCTCTGCTCTGTTTGGGGTTTGTCATTTCTCTCATTCCAAATTTTGACCAACCTTCTTCTGTATCCTCTTTCCGTCGGGTTGCTTCTGATGTAGCATCTTCATATTTCCTTATTTTCTTCTCTTGTCCATTTCATCATCTGCTTTGCCTCTGTAGCCTCAGTCTCTGGTTACTGGCTACTGTCGTTGTGGTGGTCAGTTGCTGGATGACGACCTCCACGTACCTGACCGTCTTCCCCTTCAATTGGGCTGCATACCTGGCTGCCGGACGAAGCTCCTCTGTTGTCAGAGGTTCCATTTACGTCGTTGGTATTTGATCTTTCATTTCTTTCCATTATTGCTGAGTTTTGCTATTTACCCCAAAGCTGGACTCTACCCCATCGGGGATTGGTACTCATTTACAGCTTAGTAGACTGAGGAAATTTTGGTAAAGGAATCAAAGCCGAGGTGAACGGTTACCCATCCAACGACTGACCAGCCCCAAAGTTACTTAACCAGTTCATTGATGACCTAAACCACTCAGCCACGGAGCCACATTAGTTATTATTATTATTATTATTATTATTATTATTATTATTATTATTATGCCATTTTCTTTCAATTTTGTTTCAAGTTCCTCTT
>NC_087212.1:40351173-40356173 GCF_015104395.2 Macrobrachium nipponense
ATCTTGAAGACTTTCTTGCGGTGCAGTTCACACCATAATCACGGATGCCCTTATTGCCTTCATTTACTCATCAGTGAGTCCTGATATCGGTGAGTTATTTGCCGCTGTAAATGAGGTCACTGAGTAGTTGATTATTATCAATTGGATCATTTTCCTCTCTGTAAGTTGTATTGCTGGATGATTATGTAAACAACGTGTGTACTATATTTCTTTTACATTTACATACTTTTTCGCCAATTAGTCTTTATTTCCCGTTTTCCTTTTTCGCCAATTTGTCTTTATTTCCCGTTTTCCTTTTTCGCCAATTTGTCTTTATTTCCCGTTTTCCTTTTTCGCCAATTTGTCTTTATTTCCCGTTTTCCTTTTTCGCTAATTTGTCTTTATTTCCCGTTTTCGTTTTTCGCCAATTTGTCTTATTTCCCGTTTTCGTTTTTCGCCAATTTGTCTTATTTCCCGTTATCCTTTTTCGCCAATTTGTCTTTATTTCCCGTTTTCCTTTTTCGCCAATTTGTCTTAATTTCCCTTTTTCCCTGTTACGTAATTACTCGGGTCTTCTTGGTCAGCTGTCTGATTCTTTAATGTCTGTTGTCAGTATTATGAAAATGCAATTAAACTCACGAGAGTGTAATTTATAATTAAAAGTCTTGGCAGAACGAGAGAAAATCATTATTAATTACAGCTTTCAGTGACGGTACTCGCAAGTGCTGGTTCATGAGTGTTGTAGCCCAGTCTGATTATGTATTAGAATTATTGCTCATATTATTTATGTTATTTTCTGTTTTAGCTTATTATTATTATTATTATTATTATTATTATTATTATTATTATTATTATTATTATTATTATTATTATTATTATTATTATTATTATTCTCTTTTTCTTCGCTCGTCTTATTTATTGTTGGAGCCATTTCTACTGTGCTTAACTGAAAATCAGTTTTCAGCCCTTGTGAACTTTTGTCAATAGCACTTTGACGGTGTTAGAAATGACCCGTAACTTTGAATGAAAGTACGAGGAAGAAGAATGAGAGAGCCTAGATAGAAGAATAAGGATGAGAGTATCTGACCACCTGATTCTCTCCCAGACGAAACATATGCTGAAACAGGGAGGCGTCACGATATGTCCGTAATTGTGAGATTTTTCCGCTTCAGTCTGAATTGAATTTGAAACGTTAATTATTCTGGGGCGTGCTGGCTTTCGATCAGCGGTGGCTGACAGACGTGTTGACATTGTTTTGGTATATTTTCAGTCAGTTAATGAAATATGAAGTCAAGCGCCTAAGGATGACTGACTAGGAGTGATTATGTAATGCGATCATTTTGATTGTTCACGTGATTAGCCATCTTTCTGTTTTGTGTATCTGCTGGTTTACACACAAACACTCATGTATATATATATATATATATATATATATATATATATATATATATATATATATATATATATATGTGTGTGTGTGTGTGTGTGTGTGTGTGTGTGTGTATTATTATATATTGCTACTTTTAAAATGCATATATCCCCTTTGTGACTGTATAAAAATGTTATGTAGAATTGTGTAACCTTTGGAGAATCTGTCATCGTATGTGATAAGCCTTCTGCTTCGAGCGATTGAGTAGAGTACGTGTCTGTTGAGCAGAATCGTCTTGTACGTGTATGTCTTTGATCAAAGCCACGTGGGGATTGCACATTTTTTATGTGAAGTTGCGCCAGAGTTCGAAGCTACTGGAAGCATTTGTGCCAAGAACGTTTTGTGTCATCTGCCCAGTCCAGCTTCCGTAAAGGAAGAAATTTTATTATATCTTAGAACCTCGAGGCATTAACATCTCGCTCTCGATCTCTCTCGATCTCTCTCCATCGCATAGCACTTTTGATCTTAAAGTAACGTAACGTAAATTGGTCACTCGTAACTTGTGAGAATTTCATATTTAATATTTCTTAGAGTTTGTTTAGTGTTATTTAGTTTTTGTTTTGTGGAATCTGAACAAACATTGTTTCGTAACGGCGCCTGGTTTTTGTGAATGTGTGAATCAAGCCTGCAGCAAAGAAAGAAAGAAGTTGGTATACCAAGGTAAAGTGTTATATTTTTATTAGTTGCAACTAATAACTAAAAGTTATTAGGAATAGTGGTTAACTAATAACGGATAGGAACTGTGGTTAACTAATAATTGATAGGAACAGTGGTTTGGTAAAAACGGTAGGTTACAGTGTTTTGAGTGAAAAGATTTACACTTTTACACATTGCGTATTTTTTGTGTTTTGTGTTTGTTCCATTGTTTGTGCACTATTTCATTTTCTTATTGAAGTGTGTCTTTTTATTTTATATTTTCATTTGCATTCAGAATTTAATTGACTTAGTTATTTTCATTGCTTAATCATTGCACATTTAATTAAATTTAACATTTGTGAATTAATTTACATTTACTTAGAATTCTTTTCAAGTTTTATTATTGTTTAGTACTTGTGAATTAATTTCAAATTTTCAATTATTGCCTAACACTTTTGAATTTCAATTGAATCAATTTTGTGATAAATTAATTTTGATTTAATTTTACTTAATTTGATTCAAGAATTAATTTAACTTTACTTTGTTTTCAAGTAACAGTAATTTTCCCTGATATTGTGAATTTCACTTATAAATTTTGAATTTGATAATAAATTTGTATTTAAAATTTTTATAAGTGTTTTTATTCTTATACCAGTATATTTGCATTTGATTATATTGATGATAGGTAGAATCATAGAGTGGTAATTGATTTGCTTTCCTTCAATTTACTTGAAGTGACTTAGAACCAGGGAAATACTTAGACTTTTAAAGTTGTTGATGGAGTGATGCCCTTTGATTAATTTAATTACTTACAAGATTACCTCACACCTGTTTTGATGAACTTAGTCTGATTTTCTGCAATACTGGTAAGTTGTTAAGGGATCACTGTTGCCTTTAGAGTATTCAGTCGTTTAATACATGTTATGAGGGTTCAGGTGTCTGGCTTTTGGTGAGGTAATAATTGATGAATGGTAACCAGATACTTGTCACTTCGTAACAATATATATATATATATATATATATATATATATATATATATATATATATATATATATATATATATATATTATAAAGTGTGTGCAATTTTTAGAGAATTTTAGTTTTGGCCTCATATGTTTGAGTTCTTCCAACGTCTTTAAGTAGATGGGAACTCCACAATTAAACTTATTGATGTTAGTTATTATTATTATTATTATTATTATTATTATTATTATTATTATTATTATTATTATTATTATTGGTGTTGTTGTTGTTATTGTTAAAAAATCCACAATTATATATTAGAAAATATATTTCTATGTAAAATTAGAACAAAGACTTTCGAACACCTGAACGGTCTTGGAAAGTCTTTGTTCTATTTTTACATAAAAATATATTTGTTAATATATAATTGTGGATTTTTTAACAATTTGTTTTCACGAGACTGTGAATTTCTCAACAAACATGATTATTATTATTTTTTTTTATGCAAGGTTGATTTTACTCCGATTCATACATTTTCTAGTTTTTTATACTTAGAAATGTATAATTGTTATAGAGTTCGACTTTGTTATTTTCTTATAAGGGGAAAAATAATCTCCATGGGTAATTTTTTGTCACAATCATTTAATTTCCTTGTCTGCGTTCGACGTTCAAATATGCTATAACCCAATCAACAATAGCCATCAGCTGTCTGGGGTTGTCAAGTTATTGCCGAAGGTATATTGAATTTACTTTCCTCTCCTGATGTTTTTTTTCTAATATGTAACAAATGATATATATGTAGTATTTTAAAACTGCGATTAAAATGAGTATAGTTTTAGTTTTTGTCGTATAATTTCAAATCCATAATTCGTTTTCATTTATATTTTACATATATAAATTCCGATCTATATTTACTTTAAATTTTAAAGGGTATGAGATAATTTAATTCTTCTTAACAATTCCGCCCGAATTCCTGGAAGCCTGCTGTTCAAGTTATTGGCTTTTCGACTTATTCGATAAGAATGCGTGTTCATTAAAATCAGTAACTTTTACTATCGATATTAAAAGCATTAAGGATGAAATGACTTAATAATAACTGAAAAAAACTGTAATGAGCAACATCCATTTCAAGAGAATAGCAGAACGGGGCCCTTTTCTGAAAAGACTGGTAATTTTGGATCCCAAAATACCCAAATTGTCCTGTAAATTTTTCTCAGGCCATTGTGATCGCTTGTTAGCACTGATGTTGCACACCCCACTTGCAAAGCCTATCAATAGAGCAGTCAGGTTGATAAGCGCTTGGTATACGGACATGATTCGCGGGAAACAGTCTAAGGCTGGCTTTGGCCCGTCACTCATCTTTTATGAAAGCAGTGTTGCCTTATTAGAATCAATTCACGCTCCTCCGCAACCGCCGTCTGTGGGGGTGTAAATGAGTTTAAATGAGTGTAAATGACTCCTGTCAAACAAACAAATGACAACGAGGGCTCTTGAGTGTAGGTGTGGCATCTTAATGAAGTTGGCCAAATAGGGTGACAGTTTCGTCAAGGTTCGGTTAGGCATTTGGCAGTTCTTCTATTGCTTCACAAATAAAAAGGCGTCGTTACTTGCCATGGCGAAGTGTATGTTATTCAAAACACTGATACCTAGCTTTGTTTTTTTACCTTAGTGCCCAAAGGTTATAATTATTTTTATTTATATTATTACGACCAATTCTTTTAAATTCTGTTATTAATGAATGTACATATTTATTTAAAAAAGGCTTGAAACTAGCAAAAGTTATTGAACAATATTTTCTGCAAATATATACATTACAGTAAATTGTACATATTTATATCCAAGAAGTTTCCGCAAAATAAATCTGTAATTTTTTTCTTTATTGTTTCAATTTATGAATCTCTACGCCATTATTTTACCAATCAATTTTCCCCTCAATGGTAATTTAACCTCACATCCCTGTTTACCCACAATTAAACGATGTACGAGGCAGTAA
>NC_087212.1:40361173-40368673 GCF_015104395.2 Macrobrachium nipponense
AACGAGGTTTTCCTCCTGTTACACCTTTCAGACCTTCTTACTGTCAATTTCCCTTTCAGCGCTGAATGACCTCTTAAGTCCCAGCGCTTGACCTTTGTCCTAAATTGTAGGTTCAATTCTATTCTATTCACTTCCGTGATAAAAACATGTCATTTCTTTTTCTTATAAAAATTACCGTCCAAACCACATATTATTAAGAGTTCGCTGCGTTTTTATAAGCTGTGTTATTTAACCTCCAGCATAACGACTTTTAAAGCGAATTCCTGATCCATGTTTCCATTCACACTTCACAGTGCTCTTCTCCCATCAGTCCTTTTACCTGTCATACTTTCTCAGTCAATGACATTCTTGACTCTTAAGATTTAATGAGTAACGTCTTCCCTGTAAAGCATATATGCCTCTCATCTATGCCTTATGAGCCTTTCTTGAAGGTAATTCATATATAAAACCCTTGAAGGTAATTCAGTTGTAAAATCCTTGAAGGCAATTCATATATAAAATCCTTGAAGGTAATTAATATATAAAATCCTTGAAGGTAATTAATATATAAAATCCTCAAAGGCAATTCATATATAAGATCCTTGAAGGTAATTAATATATAAAATCCTTGAAGGCAATTCAGATATAAAAACAACGTGAAATTTTCTAAAAAGTTGAACCGTGTAGACTTACGCAGTCTGGACCAGCTTTTACCATTAGGGAGATATGTATGCCAATCAATTTAGATTGGCATACATATCTCCCCATGTATTCGGTATATATTCATATATAAGTACGCGCAATGAATCTTATTCTCTTCGATGAGTTCAGGAAAAATGCACAATTTACTAGCTTCTTTTAAATGAAAGCCTCTTTAAATGAATAGGTGCTCACTTGCACTCAGTGTATGAATCAGACTAATAATCATTTATAAGTTTGCTCAGTGCAGACTTACCTACAGAAAGTTCAGAAAATATGGAAAGATTTCCTGAAGCTCCTTTTGAAATGAGCTGATGAATACACACACACATCTGCGCTCTTTAAGAATCCAAGGGCAAAATTCGCTGGTGAATTTGGCTCGGACAAGTGATCGTAATGACGCCGAGGAAGAGAGTCGACAGAAAATGTCTGATACGCAATTTACAGCGATTGCTCGGGAAAAGCCGAACTGTGGATGGGTGGGTTTCTCTCTCTCTCTCTCTCTCTCTCTCTCTCTCTCTCTCTCTCTATCTCCTCCTCTCTCTCTCTCTCTCTCTCTCTCTCTCTCTCTCTCTCTCTCTCTCTGGTCGACAACAAATCAGGTCCTATTCATATGAAATTGGATGCTCATTATTTTGTTTTTCGCGACCTTATTGCCTCGTGTACGCTGATATATCGCCCGATATTAGGGATTCTTGTTGTTACCTCTGATGCAGGATATTAATCCATTCCATTTAATTAACTTAAAGGTTTCATCAATACTCTGACAGAATACATGTTTTCGACTCCAGTGCCGTCTTCTTTTCTCTCTCCTCCTTTTTATCTGCCCGAACTCTTAATTTGTCTAATTGGAACACGAATTATCTGTTATTTTGCGAATGATCTGTGAAATGAACCGGAGCGTCAGATCTAATTAGGGGTGTTGTATATAATTTGAGAGTAGAGGAGATGGGGAATGAGAAAAGGCAGGTGGCAGAAAGCAGTTCTAGAGTCGTGGAATGTGAAAAGGCAGGTGACAGAAAGAAGTTCTGGAGGTGTGAAATGAGAAAAGGCAGATGGCAGAAAACAGTTCTGGAGTTATGGAACGAGGAAAGGCAAGTGGCAGAAAACAGTTCCGAAGATGTGGAATGAGAAGAGGCAATTAGTAGGAAGCAGTTCTGGAGATGTGGAATCAGAAAAGTGAAGTGGCAGAAAGCAGTATTGGAGGAGATAGGTGCTTAAAAGTGTTCATAATCGCAGAGGTGATAGTTGTGATATTTTATGGATATTTCTCATGAAGAATTTATGGTTTGTTCCTGTTTAAGAGAAAATATATTTAAAAAAAGCTTTACACTTTATTGTATCTACCTTGTTTATCTATGTACCCGATGAAGAAATGAACAGTAAACTTGAATTTTCAAGAAACAATAAATGATCTTCAGAAATCAATCCTTTCATTTCGGACATCTGAATAGGGGTCATCTTACGAATAATAATAATAATAATAATAATAATAATAATAATAATAATAATAATAATAATAATAATAATAATAATAATAATAATAATAATTTTGTTCTAGAGGATAATTTTATCCTAGTTCCATTCATATCAGACTTCAAGTGTCTGTTTTAGGGTCCAATGACACTTGGACTGAAGTAAAGGATGTTATTATTATCATTATTATTGTGAAGTCCAATACTTGCACGCCATATATGTTGAACGCCGTAAAACTCTACGGTCTTCAGCTTGAGGATTTCACTACAAGTTTTGAAAAAGTTGAAGGATTTCGAAACTCGATATTGCTGCTGATGCAGAAACCCTGGTACCCCAAAGCTCGGATGACCCCCATAGGATACAATGACGCTACACAAACTTTCTCGTAGTACATCGAGTCGACACTCAATATCACAAACATGGAATATAGTCTCTGTGGTCCAGGTATGTTACTGCAACGGTATAGGGAGCTTAATTCCCGAAAATTTCAGGATCCTTAACGCTGAATGATACAGTTCCGCGTAGGGGGGGTTAATGCCGTCAGTGCACTGTAGGACTGTAGGCATTACTGAAGGTTCCTTTGCAGGGTCTTTTCGGCCCCTTATCTGCAACCCTTTTCATTCCTTAATCGCCTCGGTGGCGTGGTCGGTATGGTGTTGGCGTACCACCTCGGTGGCAGCGAGTTCGATTCCCGGGCATTCCACTGAGGAGTGAGAGATGTGTATTTCTGGTGATAGAAGTTCACTCTCGACGTGGTTCGGAAGTCACGTAAAGCCGTTGGTCCCGTTGCTGAATAACCACTGGTTCCACACAACGTAAAAACACCGTACAAACAAAACAAACTTTTCATTCCTTTTACTGTTCCTCCGTTCATACTCTCTTTCTTCCGTCTGTCTTTCCATTCTCTCCTAACTGTTGTTTCATAGTGCAACTGCGAGATTTTTCATCTGTTACTCCTTTAAAACCTTACAACTCCCAATTTCCCTTTCGGCGCTGAATGACCTCGTAGTTACCAGCGCTTGGCCTTTGGTGTAAATTTTATATTCCAATTCCTTCACAGTCCAAACACGCAGGTTAAGATATGTGAATCAGCATAAACATTGAAAGAACATCTCCATTATTTTTGCCACAAGTCAAACCTTCCTCAGACTTGGGTGATGTTTTCAGGCCTACTTTAAGCGCAGGATTTCTCTCTCGGAAAAAAAAAAAACCTTTTCACCTGAGGAAAATAACGGCCTGTTGACGGCGAGGGTGAGGTGGAACGCCCCCCCCCCCCCTGCCCCCGACCAATGAGGCTAGAGGGTCTCTGGAAGGGGACCAGCGAAATCTGAGATAGAGGAGAGGGTCTTAGGCGAAGGGAGGCCCGGGGAGGGGGTGGCTGATTAGAGGCTTAGGGAAGGTTGAGTGAGGGGCATCCTTAAGACGACGATGGTGGCCTGTGACCAACGCTGCTGTGTGAACGATGGCGTATACAGTCAGCCAAAAGAAATTTATACACACATCGGCAAAAGTAAAAAAAAATACTTCTTTAAATAGAAATACCTCTTTCGAAAGTTGATCAAATTTCGATAATATTGTGTACTGTTGTACGATGTTTTCCATTGCTCTCCTGTGTCATGTGTGTATACATGTTTTTGGCGGACTCTGTATATTGACCGCTAAGACTTCTACTAATCTGCTTCTCCCGGACACACCTTTGTGTTGAAGTTAAGGAGAGAATGACTTTGCACGGCAAGGTGGGGGAAGGCGAAGGGAAATATCTTGTAATCACAACAAATATTCATGCTATTTTGGGTACTGTTGGTCTACGCAACTAATGAGGATACGTTATTTCTCTCTCTCTCTCTCTCTCTCTCTCTCTCTCTCTCTCTCTCTCTCTCTCTCTCTCTCATTTTAACAAGGGACCAAAACTTCTGAGTCCTTAGGAGGAATCGAGGCCCCTGACATGTTAGTCCTACGCCCTCGGGGTGAAAGCCATCGAAAGGTAATAAAAAGGTGATTCTCTCTCTCTCTCTCTCTCTCTCTCTCTCTCTCTCTCTCGCAATCTTTTTGTAAACAATATACCCGATGTATTCTTAATATTTAATTCCTCATGCTTCATTTCTTGTCGGCAATATTTTGCCAAAAAACATTGTATTCGCAAGAGAAATACAGAAACTGCTAAAAAAATCAATATCTTCGAAATTAATGCAGAGATCATCTTCAGTGGCCGAAGAGTGCCCTTGCAGGGTATGGAGATCTGCTGTAAACAGAATTAATAAATTGATATTGCTGATGTTTTTGTCTGATGACGGTGCCCTGATTACTCTTTGTGACTTCAAGGTACTCTTGAAGTTGAAAGAAGGCAGATGACAAATATACTTGCTTTTATTGTTGCAAAGTTAAAGCAGCTTAATTGAAAGGTAATATTTACGTTACTGAAATGGTGATAGGTAAATATTTGCTATAGTGTTTTAATTTTCTGTAAAACAAAAATATTGAGATGGCGTTGTTTGTCCGTCAGCACTCTTTCTGTCCGCCCGTGGATCTTAAAAACTACTGAGGCTAGAGGGCTGCAAATTGGTATGTTGATCATCCACCCTTCAATCATCAAACATACTAAATGCAGCCCTCTAACCTCAGTAGTTTTTATTGCATTTAAGGTTCAAGTTAGCCACAGATCGTGTGTTTATAAGACAGGCCACCACCGAGCCGTAATTGAAAGTTTTATGAGATACGGCTCATACAGCATTATATGCTGTACAGAAAACTCGATTCCGCCGAAGAAACTTCGACACAATTTTTACTCGTTTATTCTTGTAATTGCTCCTGTTCTTAATACTTCCTTTGTCGTTCATATTCTGAACTTAGTTCTTGGATAACACTTATGAAGCTGAGACCACGTCTGGCAAGATTGGGAACGAAAGTTCTAAGGAGCCACTAGTATCACTGATTCCCCTCAAAGGTTTTCATTTATCTGTGAGTTGAATTTGAGTACACCTGCTTGAATAGGTATCCAACTGTCCAGTTGATTGATAGTTGTTATATGAATATTTTGTTACGTACAATGGTCTACAGTAATGAGTTTTGAGAAAGATTTTCTAAACATTATTACTGTTATAGAAGAAATTCACAATGATGTAAGTGTAAATATATATTACAATTATATACAAAATGAACCCTTTCGAGAACTTGCTCAATTTTCCCTCTCAATCAGATTCAGAGGGAGAATCGAGCAGGTTCTGGAAAGCTCTCGATTTGTACATATATTTCTAATATATATATCTACACTTACACCTTACACCTTTGTGGATTTCTTCACCATTTTAGTGACTGGTGCCATTTATTATTGCTGTGGTTGATATTGCTATTACTTGAAGCATTTGCGATATAAATTCACTGTTATTTATGGATACATATATATTTAAAACGGAATCTATAGAGAGAGAGAGAGAGCTTTCGGGATACTGTTCGATTCCCCTTTTGTTAAGAGAAATCGAACAGATTCTCGCAAGCTCTCTCTACAGATTTATTTTTAAACACATTTGTACCCACACATAACTGTGAATGCGTTTCTCCACTTCAAGACTCGTGCTACTATGAGCAATTTTTAACTTGAACCCTTATTATTATTATTATTATTATTATTATTATTATTATTATTATTATTATTATTATTATTATTATTATTATTATTATTATTATTATTATTATTATTACTGTCAACGTTACTATTATGGCGAGGATGATTTTATGAACTTGATTTGAAACGATAACTATTGGTGGTAGTGTGTATTAAATATTTAACTTTTTTTTGGTCCAAAACGTTTCCCTCATCCTCCATTTCATGTCTTCAAAACTCCTGATCCTCAAAGTACGTCCCATTAAAGGCTTTCAGGCTCCCTCACGCACACACGCACATAAACACACACAAACACACACACACACCTTGGAGTTGTGCCTTATACGTTGTGGTTGAGGGGAAGAGAAAATCCTTTTGAGTTTTTGGGGCGCTTTTTATTTTTCCCGAGAGAGAGAGAGAGAGAGAGAGAGAGAGAGAGAGAGAGAGAAGAGAGAAGAGAGAGAAATTAAAAAAAGTGAGTGAGCGAGTTAGTGTTTACATTGATGTTAAGGTGACATATATACTTTGTATATAAAGCTTTCTCTCTCTCTCTCTCGTCCTCTCTCTCTCTCTCACCACTCTCTCTCTCTCTCTCTCTCTCTCTCTCTATATATATATATATATATATATATATATATATATATATATATATATATATATATATACTATATATATAGTATATACACACATACGTTTATATATGTATATATATATATATATATATATATATATGCAAAACTACACATAAATATGTAGGTATATATGTGTATAGTAACTATATCCATACATATATATATATATATCTATATATACATATATATAATATTTATACATACACTATATATATAGATATATATATTATATAGAGAGAAGGAGAAGAGGACCGATAGAGAGAGAGAGAGAGAGAGAGAAGACCGAGAGAGGAGAGAGAGAGAGAGAGAATTTTTATATTAATTTTTGCCGGGGTATCATGCGGCTTAAAACGTGTGAAAATTTTTGTTCTCATATGATTGTTTCTTTGGTAACCTTCGCCCCATATCGATTTTCTGTCTTGTGGCGAGTTCTATTTGCTTCCTCTACGAAAAATACATTCTTTACAGCGATGGCTGTAGAGTTTTGTATGATGATTTTACATTTTCACAGGGAGACGTGTAAAAAAAAAAAATTAAAAAAAATAAAAGATGCGCCGAAGTTTCTTCGGCACAATCTAGTTATCTATACAGCGTATAATGCTGTATGAGCAGTGGTCCAAGACACTTTCAGCCACGGCCTAGTGGTGGCCTGTTCTATATTGTTGCCAGACTCACGATTATGGCTAACTTTAATCTTAGATAAAAAAAAAAACTACTGAGGCTAGAGGGCTGCAATTTGGTAACTTTGATGATTGGTGGGTGGATGATCACAATGCCAATTTACAACCGTCTAGCCTCAGTGGATTTTAAGAGCTGAGGGCGGACAGAAAAGTGCGGACGGACAGACAAAGGCATCTCAATAGTTTTCCTTCACAGAAAACTAAAATGTACATTCTATTGAAAAAGATTTCGCCTTCCACCTGAAGTTTTCTTTCTTCTGGAATTCCTATTTATTTAATAAGTCAGCAGTTTTGTTCTGAGATACGAAATTATTGAACCCCACCCCCACCCCCTCTCTCTCTCTCTCTCTCTCTCTCTCTCTCTCTCTCTCTCTCTCTCAAGCATTATTCTCTTCTAGAGGCAACCGAGAGACCTTCATATCCCTCCTCCCAA
>NC_087212.1:40371173-40386733 GCF_015104395.2 Macrobrachium nipponense
GATGATGATGATGATGATGATGATTATTATTATTATTATTATTATTATTATTATTTATTATTATTATTATTATTCAGAAGATGAACCCTATACAAATGGAACAAGCCCACCAAAGGAACTTGACTTGAAATTCAAGCTTCCAAAGACCATGGTATTCATTAGGAAGGAAATGGAAATAGAGAAAGAAGACATCTTACTTATTAAAATAATGAATAAATGAATAAATAGTTAAAGATATATTAAATTTCAAGGAGAATACCATTAAGTGATGAATTGGCGTTGCAGGTAGTCGTATGTGATTTCATTTCATAGTAAATCTAATAGATACTTAATGTTTTTGTTTTCATTTCATGGTATTGCATTTATTTATTCTTTTTTTTCTGCAGTATATGTTCTCTCCACCTCACTTGTCTTTACCATCAATATTTATTGGTTTCAGCTTTAAAGATTACTTGTGGGCTTTTTAAATCTATTTATTAACCAATTTTCTTCAATATCCTTTAAATGGTGAAACTGCTAACAGATATTTGTTATCAGTCCAGCGCTACATCACGATCCTTCGTACTTGGATTGTTCAGTGTTGTATACTTACGGAGAATCATTTAGCCGACTGTCTTGTTTCTAGGTTCATCCTCAGGGAAATATTTCAAAATAACTTCTATTTTGTTTTCATCACTCAAAATTCTGTCACGTCACCCTGAATCCCAGAAAAGTATTATGCAATAACCTCTGTACTATTTTCATATTTATCAAAATTTGGTCACGTTACTTTTGAGTCACTCTTTCACTAAGTGCCCCACCTTAAAAATACACCCTCTTCTTCTTCTTCTTCTTCTTCTTCTTCTCAGCTTAGTTCCGTTGCTATACGGAGGCGCCGTTTTGTATGAGCCGCTTCCATCGGCCTCTCCGGTGTGACTCTGCTTCGTCAAGTTCCTTCTCTCTCAATTCTTCCTTCATATAATCTCTCCAACATTCCTTGGTTTATCTCGTCGTCTCCATAAGATAATTGTCTTCTAACCTGCACTTCCATCTCCATGATTATTAAATCTGCATCAAACATTCACAATACTGTATTTTCATGGAGCGTTAAACATTCAATGTTAATCATAACAAAGGCCACAGTGAATGTCATACTTCACTACGTTGCCATTTAATCGCCAGATCTGATCAATTTTATTTGCATGTTGCGTCAAAAACGACTTCGACAAGTCCAAGGAGAGGCCGCCGAAATATTATTGTTAATAAAATAGTTTTACCTGACAGCTGAGCCGATTACTAACTCTCACTGGGCTTGTATGAAGGTTTTCTTTTTATTTGTGTGTTTTCATATTTGGTCAATTAAATAAAAATTCTTCAAAATATTTATAATCTCTCTCTCTCTCTCTCTCTCTCTCTCTCTCTCTCTCTCTCTCTCTCTCTCTCTCATGGTAGTGCTGTCAGTGCACCTCACGTGGTGCAATGTAGGCATTACTTAAGTGTCTTTGCAGGGTCCCTTCGGCCTCTAGCTGCAGCCTCTCATTTCTTTTACGCCACCTCCGTTCATATTCTCTTACTTCCATCTGACTTTCCACCTTCTCTAAAAATTGTTTCCTAGTGCAACTGCCAGGTTTTCTTCCTGTTACACCTCTTAAACCTTCTTACTGATTGCCAATTACCCTCTCTCTCTCTCTCTCTCTCTCTCTCTCTCTCTCTCTCTCTCTCTCTCTCTCTCTCTCTCTGGCTGAGAGTTGTTTTTTTGGCTTCAATTCCCTTTACAATTTTCTCTCTCTCTCTCTCTCTCTCTCTCTCTCTCTCTCTCTCTCTCTCTCTCTCTCTCCTAAACAAATAGAAAGTTATTTTAACAATTCGTTCACCTGGTTTAAACATATCGCTAGTTTTTTTTGGTTGGTTATCTCGACCCCTCTGTATCTTCTTTATCAGCTTAATTTCTGAATTTTGGTTCATGCGGAAAATTTAAGATTTTATGTTTTGTGTGTGCGTGTTTTTTTTTTAAATGTTATAAACTTTCTAGCCAGAAAAAACTAAGTTTATGAAGGACCTGAGCTTGGTTCGTGTCTTCTCTAAAGTCGTATGAATAAAGTTGTAACCGGCGCAAGATTCAAAGCTTCCTGGATAATCATTGACTGTAGTTTGATATAATAGCACAATGCGCTGTTTTTATAAAGGTTTGGGTAGCAATTCTAATCAGAGAGCGGACAAACTCCTCGCCATTAATGTTCCTACCTTTTTATTAAATTACTCTTTGTCAAATTGCGTTTTGACATAGGATTTTATGAACCCAAGAGACATGCGTAAACGGAGATAAAATCATGCCATTTCATCTTTATAAAAATTTGGTTAACATCTCCAACTAATCCTTGGTAGCCTTTGTTGCTGTTGCGTCTCCGCTTTTATATGAACCTGTTCGTCAGTAGACTGTGACCCCCATCATATAAAAATGATGGGAGACAAAGTATTGGCACTCTCACTCACGAGTGTCATGAGTTTCATGTAGGCACCCCAACCTCTCGAGAGGAAAACCAGAAATATCGGTAATAGAATGATTTAGATTTCAACTTAACCGCAGCCCTGATATTCCAAAGCAGAGTACAAATATATGGTGCGTGTTTCTTAAGAAGCAAAGGCACGATTGGTCGGGCATAGATTTTATTTACAACCGAAGCCCTGCTGTCCCACACATGGATAATTTCTTACGAGATACATATGCGCGAAGTGAATATTTATCTAAAGATAGTGTAATCATGAGATGACAAAAAGAGCATATGGAAATGAATGATTCTTAAGCAATAGGATTTTTATAAATTAATTTGATGGAAATTCCTTGAGGAGGAACAAATGGGGGAGTTTTGATAGTAACAGAGCGTATCCTGCAAAGAATTAAGAAAACAGTAATAGTTTGGGAAGACTCTTATCACGAGAGTTCATAAAATGTTCTAAAGGGTCCACAATGATATAATTGTTAAAAGTTCTTGTAAAATTTATAAAAGCTTTCGAATCCTTCTCTGGGTTCATCTTCATCTTTTGGACAGAAGATGAACCCAGATAAGGATTCGAAAGCTTTTATAAAGTTCTATATTATTGTGCACCCTTTAGAACAAAACAATAATTATTGGTTGGACAATCAGCAGCGTTAGAACAGGTACTCTTTTATATAACGAAAATATTTCAACAGGGAGCTTGTGGCTGGATATTGCCAGAATACATTCTTTCTGAAGTCACATCTCGGAAGAATTCAATAAAAAAGCTCGCGCAAGTGTCAAAAATATTTTATCTTATTAAAAAAAACACCTTTCGTGTGTGAGTAAAAACTTTAATGAGTAAAAAATCGAGGGACTAAATTGACAAACTAATTATCATTACTGATTACCTTTGCAATCTTTTCCCCCATTTTTTATGATGCGAAGAAACTAATAATTGGGCCCTTTATTATTCAATGATAGGACGTCAAGTATCACAAGAGAATGTTTTAAATTGATGAAGTAATAAATCTTGTGTTTTTAATTCATTGTTTTCACTGACATGATTTTTTTTCGCAAGTAAAATTTCTCTTGTTTCCGTAGGACATTATTATTATTATTATTATAGATTATTATTAGTATTATGAATTAGTTATTATTATTATTTATTATTATTATTAATTGACTATTAGCTTATTATTATTATTCTTATTATTAACTTATTTATTTATTTAAATTACTTTATTTTTATTATAATTATTTTAATGTTTTTATTATTATTTTACTTATTTCCCATATTTTTTATTTACCATATTTATTTACTTCCGATTTTTTATTTACCATATTTTTCCCCAATATTTTTGGCCATATTGTTTTATTTACCATATTTTTTCCCATTTTTTTTATTTCTAATCACTTTTATTTCCCCATATTTTTTTATTTACTATATTTTTTATTTCCCATACCTTGGTCATACCTACGTAGGCGCTGCTACAACCGCGGACTGGTCATGTGTCCTAGTATACCACATCTATCTTCTTTAAGGGGTCTCGTACCTGTGGGAATGGGTTATTTTTCATTATGTCTCCCTTCATCCGATTCTGGTAATATATGATTATTATTAATTTTAACTTAAACGCAGCCCTGATAATCCCAAGCAGAATACGAATATATGGTGAGTGTTTCTTAAGAAAGTGAGGCTAACCGGATTATTGAGACTGTTAATGCAGCTTCCAATGCCCTTCACTTGCTGCCGATAGTAAGGGACCACGACCTTGGATACATATACAGGAATGTTAAAACCCTTAAGCCAGGGAACCCGTTACGCCCCATTATTAGCCAAATTCCCGCTCCTACGTACCAGCTTGCTAAGAAATTGAATACGATTTTCAGGTCCTGATACTTATCAATATTTTCTCTCTTTCTCTTCTACTCTGATGTCCCATGGTATTGCGACATCAGTGAATGATACTTTCTTCTTAATTTTGTCAATCAACGTCACGTCTGGTCTGTTGGTTTATTTTCTTTTATCACAGTCCCTGAGTATATTTGCTTGATCGTTTTCTATGACTAATCTCATCCCCATTCATACTACGCTCATCATCTTTCATTTGTCATTAGTATATTTTAAATTTTTTTATATTCTCATTACGTTTTTATTATTTCTTTTATTATTCTATTATTTTATTATTTTTTCCTTTATATTTTTTCTACTTGTGCATATGTTCATAATTTTTATTATTATTTTCAAAATTACTACTATTAATGATTTATATTGATATGTATTTTCTTATGTTTTATTTTGAATTTTTATTATTATTATTATTAATTGTATTTATTTTATATTATATTTTATTTTATTTTCATTTTAATGTGGATGAAATTTACTTGTATTTTTTTAGGTTACTATTTTATTTTTAGTTTGGTAATTTATATAATTATTTTTATTACATTTGTTTTTATTTTTTATTGTTTATGTTTTTTTTGCTTTTTCTATTTTTAATTGATATTATTTTTAGTCTTATTATTATTATATTATATTATTATTATTATTATTATTATTATTATTATTATTATTATTATTATTATTATTATTATTATTATTATTATTATTTTATTATTCTCATTATTATTTTCCCCAATACTTTTCTTATTATTGTTGTTAGCTTTGTTCCTATTTTTATTTTTCTTATGTTTTATTTTTTTATTGTTTTATTTATATTTTTAATATGTTTTTTCCTTATTATTTCATTATATTTTCTTTTGTTGATATTAAATTTAATTTTAATTTAAACATTTTTAATTATTTATAATTTTACCATTATTATTTTGTTTTTATTTTACCAATAGTTTTTAATTTTTATTTATATCTAATTTTATTTATATTTTTAATATTATTTAAATTTCATTGTTATTAATATTTCTATCTTTATTATTTTTCTGTTTTACCTGATGTTTTACCTTTTTGTTATTTTTATTTTTAGTTTTATTATTTTTATTCTTATTATTATTATTATTATTATTATTATTATTATTATTATTATTATTATTATTATTATTATTATTTATTTCTATTTTTATTTTTTATTTTATTGTATTTTTAGTATTATTTTATTTTTATTATGATCATTTATATTATATTGCTTTTGTTTTTTATGTCTATGATATTCATTTTTATTTATATTTTTCATTTTTAAGTCATATCTTATTTAATTATTTTTATTGATTTAATTTATATATACATATATATATATATATATATATATATATATATATATATATATATGTTACTGATATTTTTTACTATTTTTTATTATTATATATTTTCATTTATATTTTTTCTTTGCTTTACGGTTATTATTATTTTTTATTTTTATTGTGTTCTATATTTTTATTATTAATATTTTCCTTGTCATCATTTCGTTATTTTTATTTTACTTTTTATTAATTTTATTTTTTTATTATTTTTAGGTAACTAGTTTTATTTTTATTTTTGTTATTATATATTTATTTTTATTACTTTTGTTTTTATTTTTAATTCTTTTATGTTTTTTACTTTTAATTTTCATTTTTTATTGATATTGTTATTATTATTATTACTATTTTGTATTGTTCTCATTATTAATTTTCTTAATTTTTTGTTTTTATTGCTAAGCATTGTTCGTATTTTTTTTATTCTTATATTTATTTTATTATTTTTTCTTTTTACTGTTTTATATATTATTTTTATTTTATTTTAAATATTTTTAATTTATTAATTATAATTTTATCATTAATATTTTATTTTCATTTTTACCAATATTATTTTCATTTTTAATATTATTCTTAATATTTTATTATTATTTTCTTTTTTTATAAATTTCCATTATTATTATTAAAACAATTATTACTATTATTTTCTTACTTTTATTTATGTTATTTTTTATATTTTATTATAATATACTTTATTATATCTTTATTCTTATTTTGATATATGATAATTTTTTTCCCAATTTATTATTATCATTTTACTATTTGTATTTATTGTTTTTATAATTTTAATGTTCTTTTTATTTCTTATTATTAATAATATTACTTTATTATTTTCATTTTTATTTTTTTTTAATTTTATATATATTATTATTTTATTTTTTTATCATTTTAAAATTCTATTATTTTCATTTTACAAATTGCGTTTATATCTTTATATTTTATTATTTTCCTATTTTTTATATATTGATATATTTATTAATTTTATTTTTATTTTTATCACTATTATGTTATATATATGTAATTTTTCTTATTTTTACATGTATGTTTTTTATTTTTTTATTAATATTTTATTATTATGATCTCTATTCTGGAAGTAAACTCTCTTTTAAACATGTTTTATTAATAGTTATTGCAGCCTCAGCTATGTTAAGTTTATATGGGTATACTTTCCTAATTATGGTTTTCTTTGGGAAATATCAAATAGGTAATTATAAAAGACAATTATAATGTCATGCAAACAAGCCAGTGGGTGTAGTTAAACATTCGTTGTATACCCCGTAGAGTTTTTCGAGCGTAACATTAAATTCTATATATGGGTTCTAACTATTCCTTGGTAAAGTCCCCGACGTATCCTCTGAGACTTCAGACGTCCTCTTATGCGGAGGTAGGTGATGGTGTGAAGCAGGAGGGTAAGTCCGTCTACCTCTGTACTGGTGGTGTATGAGAAGCTCGATGCCATCCTGTCCGACTCCTCAAAGTCCGATCGTCTCACACTGAACCCTACTGAAGACATCAAAAGCGACGCCAGCCAGATCATCAGGGCCATGAAGGCGGCAACTAACGCAGTCCATCTTCCGCTCATACAAGGGGACTTCAGCATTGGTTATCTCTAACTTAATGTGAAAACCCATAAGGAAGGCAACCCCATTCGCCCGATTATTAGCCAGACACCCGCCTCGACTTACCCCTTGGCAAAGCGCCTCTCTCAAATTGTGACTCCTAACGTCTCGACCTGCTATAGCCTGAGTTCATTGGCGGAGTTCCTTGAAGAAATTCGCGCTTCCCCCGGCACTGGCATCATAGCGTCCCTCGACGAAGAATCCCTCTTCACCATCCTGCCCTTCGACGAGACGCATCGACGTTATCTTGGATCGCGTCTATCGAGACCCTTCGATGGCTTCAGTCAATATCCCAGAAGCCTCTTTACGTATTTTGCTGGACATCTGCATAAGAAGTCTCCTGATGTTTGTTGTGGGCGTGGTTCTTGATAGCCCCCTCCTGGGCGCGGCAGGAGAGTCTCTTAGACAGGCGCAAGCTGGTTATACCTACGTAGGCTCCGCTGCATCAGCGGACTAGGCATGTCTACTGGTATACCACATCTGTCTTCTTCAAGGGGTTTCGTACCTGTGGGGAGGGGTTATTTTTTATTATTAGGTCGCGCTCCATCCGATTCTGGTAATATATTATTATTATTATTATTATTATTATTATTATTATTATTATTATTATTATTATTATTATTAATTTTAGTTTTATTTTTTATTTTTATTTATATTATACCAATTATTTCATTTTTATTTAAATTACTTTAATCAATATTATAATTATTTTAAAGCTTTACTATTATTATTTTCATTATTTAATTTTAATGTTCATTATTTTCTTTCCCATTTTTTTCAAAATTATTATTCGACATATTATTTTACGATTATTATTATTATTTATATTTTTATTATTATTATTATTATTTTGAATTTGTATTATTATTTCTTTAATGTTATTTATATTTATTTTATTTTTATCATATTTAAATTATTTTATCATTATTATTTTTATTTTTATTTAATTTTACTTCTGTGTTTATATTTTAAATTTTCATTAACAAACTTATTACTATTATTTCATTATTATTATTTGTATTATATCTATTATTATTTTTATTTTTAATTTTTATTATTTATTATATTTTTATTTTAAGTTTTTTATTTTTATTTTATTTTTAATATTCCATTTTATTATTTATATTATTTTTATGTTTTTTATTTTTATTTTCTTTGTTTCAATATTATTATTTTATTTTCTTTATATTATTATTATTTTATTATTATTATTATTATTATTATTATTATTATTATTATTATTATTATTATTATTATTATGTTTGTTTGTGTATTATATATATTGTTATTTTCATTTATTTTTATATTATTTTTTTTTATTTTAATAATTTTTATAATTATTTCATTAATTTTATTTTTTAAATTATATTACTGTTATTTTCCTTTTTATATAATATTATTCTTAATTGATGTTTATTATTATTATTATTTCATTTTTTCATTATTTTTATTTTTCATTTTTTGTATTTATTATTGTTAATAGTATTATCGTTATTTTTATTTTTTACATTTATTTTATAATTGTTTATTTTTATTGTTTTATTTTTAATTTATTATTTATATTTTCCCTATTTTCATTATTTGTATTTCATGTTTTTATTTTTATTTTTATTTAAGATATTTTTATTTGATTTTATTATTTTATTATTATCATTACTGTTATTATTGAACTATTTTTATTTATATTTATATATTTTTTTATTATATCTAGTATTTTATTAATTGTTAGTTCTATTTTTATTCATTTTATTTTTTCATTATTTTTATTTAAAAATTATTACTATTATTTTCTGGTATTATATATTTTTTCATTTTTATTATTAATAATTGTACTTTGTTATTCTTACTTTTTATTTCTATTTTCATACTTTTTATTTATCTTTTTTAAATTTTATTAATATTTTAATAAATGTAATTATTATTTTTATATTTTATTTTATTTTTTATTTTTATTATTAATATTATATTATTTTTATTTTCATTTTTTCTATTTTTTATTGTTATATTTAGTTTTTATATTTTGAAATATTATTATAAATATTTTACTAGTTTATTTATTTATATTTATACTTTATTATTTGTTATTTTATTTTTTGTTCTTATTTTATTTTTTTTATTAATTGTATTTTTTATTATCATTATTCTTATTTATTATTTTAATTGCTATTATTATTATATTATTATTATTATTATTATTATTATTATTATTATTATTATTATTTTATTATTATTATTATTATATTATTATTATTATTATTATTGTACTTGTGAAGCATATGTTTACTTAAGCATACTTTATTAAAAAGTAATAGCTACCTCAGCAGCTTTACACTTCTAGAGATTCTTCTCGGATTTTCGAATAGCGGCTTTTTCAGTACTACTTAAACAGGCTAGTAGAGTGTCTATGGAGGTCCTTTTTAAATGCAGGGTCAATATCAGTGTTTATATTCATATTTCAATTTAACAGATAAACTATGATATCAAGGTCTTCTCTCTCTCTCTCTCTCTCTCTCTCTCTCTCTCTCTCTCTCTCTCTCTCTTGTTGCGAGCTCTCGTCTGGAGGTGCCAGACATCCTCTAGACTACGACTCTCTCTCTCTCTCTCTCTCTCTCTCTCTCTCTCTCTCTCTCTCTCTCTCTCTCTCTTGTTGCGAGCTCTGTCTGGAGGTGCCAGACATCCTCTAAGACTACGACTCTCTCTCTCTATCTCTCTCTCTCCTCTCCTCTCCTCTCTCTCTTCTCCCTCGTTGTCTCTCATCTTCTCTATCTTGTTGCGAGCTCCTTGTTTCTGGGGTGCCAGGCATCCTCTTACGACTACGACTCTCCCTCTCGTCTCTCTCTCGGCTCCTCTCTCTCTTCTCTCCTCCCCTCTCTCCTCTCTCTCTCTCTCTCTTTCTTGTTGCGAGCTCTCGTCTGGAGGTGCCAGACATCCTCTTGACTACTGCTTTTGGTGTAACAGACAGACAGTAAGATTTAGCCAGCCTTATGCTGGCACGGGCTCTTGCTTTTCAGCAGCCCGTAACTGTTAATTTAACAACTGTATCTGTTAACACAGCATTCGGCACATTTTTAACACAACATTCGGCTCAATTTAACCACTGGTCCGGAAATGAAAAGGTATTAGTGGGAGAGAAAGTGTTACAGCAGCGAGTCCAGTAAGAAAGGGATGTGGGAATGAAAGGATAAAATTTAAAGTCAGAGGAATAGGATGTTTAAAAAAGGAATACAGGGATCCTTGGTGCCTACTATGGATCGATCGTGAAGGTACCAGTAGAAGAGGACAGCAAGGGAGCAGGACAGAGAAAGGAGACAAGTGATGAGAATGAGTATTGAATGATGAGATTTTTGCTTATACTGTTGATGCCTGTATGCCATCAAGGACTAGCTGATATAGTAGTCATTAGGTGAGATTATGAAAGGAGCGTTATGAAGATGAGGGAATGGTGATTTAGCCAGATTTTTGTAGGAGACAAGTCTGTATACCTGGGTGGTTGGTAAGAACAGGGAAAAGCTGAAAGTGTTTCAGTGTTTTCAATTATGTGTATCACCATTTTGGTGCTGATTAAAGGGACCTCTGTGAAATTCTGCCTGAGAGGAAGTCTCAGTGCAGTGTTATAGATAATGCTTTAGTGGCTGAGCACCTACCTGTTCGCAGCACTTGCATGCTGTTTTATGAATCAGTCATTTGACAGGTGCACAGGTATCCAAGTCGTAGCCGGCTGATGATGTCAGGTAGTGTTCTGGAGATATTTCTGGAAAGGGAAAGACTGTAATTTAGTACTTTCTATATAACATTTAGCAGACCTTGATTCTTGAAGAAAAGTTCGAATGATTTCACTGTGTGCTTCATTCTGGCAGTACCTGGAAATGTCGTTTTTTATTTGATTGAGGGACAGATTAATGGTGATTCCTATGAAACTGGGGATCCAGTTTAGAGTGATTTGTCTTCCATTGCTATGGTAAGCGAAGGCAGCAGATATTATGCTGGTGAGTATGTGTACATTTTCTGTGTGATTGATTGTTTATAGAAAGTAACGGGCACTTTGAATCTGAGTGAATTGTAGTATCACCTTCGTCGTGATTTATTGAATCTTCAAATGATTTTTGGATGGCAATTAATGTGGTCGCATAGTTGGATAGTCTCCAACCACTTTTAAGGGAAGTGGAGGCTACTCCTGCAGCTGCTGCTGGTACGCCTCTGTTAACCGAGCCGTTGGGAGCATTTGTGATGTCTATGGCTATTTGTGCCGCTTGTCTGATTTGACTAGGTGTGCAGAGTGCTTTATTCATTGGGAGCAGAGTTTCTTTCTTGGTTGCCACATCTTCGTTTTGCATATTTGTTCCTCTCAACACCGTGAGAAGATTTCCCATATGGTTTTTGGGAGGGTCTATTTCTTCATGGAAGTGTAGAATTCTTGCTAATTTGTTTTAAAGGGAACAGTCACTACCAATTTACAGGGTTTTGAAAATTATAAGAGCGTTTCTTTGATCAGTTCTGGACTGGAGGGAGAGAGAGAGGGTTAGTTTCTGTTCTAAGTAGTAATAGTCTTGTCCACATAGGGGCACCAGCAATGATCCGCATTGCGTTGTTTAGAGTGATTTGAGGAGGTGACATCTTTGGTTTTGAGTGATTTGAGGAGGTGACATCTTTGGTTTTGAGTGATTTGAGGAGGTGACATCTTTGGTTTTGAGTGATTTGAGGAGGTAACATCTTTGGTTTTGAGTGATTTGAGGAGGTGACATCTTTGTGAGTGGAGGTGCAGCATAGTCAATTAGTGCATGAGTTGTTTGAATGTAAAACATTCTGAGGAAATGACTTTTGCACCTTGTCGAAGTGAGGTGATTCATTTCATCGCAGTTAATGAACATAGGGCTTTGTGTTTCAGGTGATGTATTTCTTGAACGCGGGACAGTTTGTCATTTATATTGACTCGCAGGTATATGAAGTAGCTTACCCATTCAATGGATTCACCCTTGATGAACAGATTGTTGGGTGTTCGCGGATGCTTGATGGCCATGGCTTCTGTTTTGTCTGTGTTGATTTTCAATCAAAGTTCTTTGCACTTTTCTTCAATCATAGAGTGATCTTTGGGCTTTTTGCAGTTGAATATCTCCAGGTTCTTGGGGACACACCAGGCATAAATGAATATTTCTACTTCCTTGGGTAGCTTCAATGTAGCGAGATTTTATACGAGGACATTAAAAAGAAAGGGACTAAGAATTTCTCCTGGTTTTGTTTCGATTTCATATTCAATAATTTCTGAGTACGTTCCTTGAAAAAAAGTGCTCTAGCTGCTCGGTTTTCTGAGTACCTTTGTGTCCATACCAAAAGGTTACCTTTAATACTTTTTTTTTTGCAAGAGAGGAGAATGTTACAGTGGAATTTGCCAACTCATAGGCTTTTTCTAGGTCAAGGAAAACTACCAAGGCTTTCTTATCGTTGATTGTAGAAAACACATCTGATATGCATTCTTGAGTGCCAATGTTCTTCGTGTATGCATGGATGCGGGGATGCAAAGGTCCTGCTTTCCAGAGTAGTCTATTGAGAACCATTCTTTCTGCTACTTTCTCAGTGCAGCTAATAAGGGCAATGGGTCTGTAGACTCAAGGTTGTTTTAGTTTGGGTATTCAATTCGTGTCCTGCTGGTTCCATTTTCTCGGTCTGACTCTTTCAACATAAGTTTTGTTGACCAGGGTGCGAGACACTGTTTTTGCAGCTTCGCTCATATTCCAGGTGCAGTGTCATTTGCTTTCTTAAGTCCAAGGTTTAGTTCCTCCTTGGTGAAAGGAGTGTCTGTTTGATCATGAGCGTTGCAAGCATCAACAATTGTTCTGCTTCTAAGGGGTTCTAACGATCTTAGGCATCTCTGGGTTTCGAGGATAGGTTGACAGATTTGGTTCTGTCAGCAAAAAGCTGCGTAATCCTGTCAGTTTCACTTTGTGGGTCAGAGTGAGGATTTCTGATGAGTTTCTTCGTACCAGAGACTTTGTTGAACCAATTCCACATTTTTTCTTCAGCTAAAATCATAATTATAAAGTACATCTTTAGATACCAAAGAGAGAAATAAAGAATGTGACTTCTTACTTATGAGGCCAAAATCAACATAAGGTAGTCTGTTATATGCCTTTCGTGAATAGCCGACTGACTGAAAATAAATGATATCTGCCTCACAGAAGTGCGATTTTGATGCTATGCCACATTTCATTATGATCGCTAACTAAAAGATAACTCTAAAATGAAAAGGCAAATGAAAGGGAAATGAATCCATTTAATTGCATTTTATAAATGAAAAAAAAAATGAACCATATCAGTGCCTTTGACAACATTCCCTAAGGTATTTTACGCATTGCATAGACTTGGGTACTTGTCATCTTCCGAGAATTAGTTTAAGATCATGTGTTTCACTCCATAAAGAACGAACAACTGTTCGGGATGATAAACTCCCTGATTCACATGTCTTATTATTACTTCTGATGAAAACTATCTCCACCACCTGGACTGCATGCCATTAAGAGGTTTCAGTCAAAGGATTTTGGAAATATGTCGATGAAGGAAATTTTGTCAGAATCTGCTACATTTTCAGTCATTTCCATTTTAACATTCATGAAGAGCTGTAATTTAATGGATAAAATATAAAAATTAGTAAATAATGAAAATACAGAATCCCTTAGGGCATGTGAAAAGAATATTTTCAAATGTTACTTAACTTATTCCGAATCTTCTTATTTTTCTTGTATATATGGAAACCTGAGAAAATGTATTTAATGTTTGCATGTGCATGTATTCTAGTGTAAAAGAATATGCCGTGTACAATTTTTATCTTAAATTTCATTTTCATTCACTCATCACCACGCGAATGTCCAATTTGGTCCCAGTTCTTGGCCTGTGCCTTAGACCTGGTATTTCTTCCTAATCCTTCGGGCCAGTCCTGTGAGAACTGATAGTCAGCTCATTGGTCTGGTTTAACTATTTTTAATAGCAATAATAATCTAGAACTTCCCGTACAGCTATGTGGGTTCTTTACATGTTTTCGGTCCGCTGCTTCTCTATCACGTCTTTAACACCATTTCTTTATAACTACCCGTCCAATATTTCTAAAAGGGTCACAAAGTTCTAAGTGTCTTACTCTTTTGCCAAATTTCTGTCACCACTGGTACATAGCTACACACATTTTATACATCGCCTGAAGGACTATAGCTCAACAACTGCCTCCCTTTGTTTAAAAATATATAATAATAATAATAATAATAATATAATAATAATAATAATAATATAATAATAATAATAATAATAATAATAATAATAATAATAGTAGTAGTAGTAGTAGTAGTAGTAGTAGTAATATAATAATAATAATAATAATAATAATAATAATAATAGTAGTAGTAGTAGTAGTAGTAGTAATAATAATAATAATAATAATAATAATAATAATAATAATAATAATAATAATAATAAGAGCTGAATATTCCCAATTTAAAGTCACCTTCTCCCCCACCTCCTCTATCAATGTCCAATGTTTCCAATAATATTGTGTTTATCACAGAACAAGTAAATCCATGTGCCTTGTGTCAGAATATATGGCATTGTTGTCAAGTAGTATTTCCTTTATCACAAGACAAGTGAATTTTTTATCATGAGTCACATTCTTTAAAAATTCGTGCCTTTTTAGGAATCAACAAAATATGTACGAAAATTACTTGTGTAATCTGTTAGACTCAACTAACTTTTTCGTTTCTCTATTGCAGGTCTGAATCCTACGTAAGTATTATTAATTTCAATTTTATTTTTATTTCTATTTCTATTATTTTTATTTATGGTATTATACAAATATTTTATTTTCATTTAAAATGTTTTTATTTTTATTGAAATTACTTTGATTTTTATTGTGATTATTTTATTGCTTTTATTATAGTTTTTATTATTTTTATTTTTGTATTTACTATTTGTATTTTGAATTAAATTATTGTCGTTTTACTAACTATATATATGTACAATTAGTAAAATGATAATGATTTAATTTAAAAATACAAATTATAAATACAAAAATGAACATCAAAATAAAATAGTAATGTAATATTATTAATAAAGATATAAATGCAATTAGTAAAATTACCATATATATATATATATATATATATATATATATATATATATATATATATATATATATATATATATATATATATGTGTGTGTGTGTGTGTGTGTGTGTGTGTGTGTGTGCGTGTATAT
>NC_087212.1:40387233-40399733 GCF_015104395.2 Macrobrachium nipponense
GGGCAGTCATGGTCCTCCAGGCTTCGAAAAAATAAAAAATCTCCCACAGGACACCTTTTGAATAATCGATAAGAACATGTAATGCCATCACCATTAAAAAGGATACAGAATTCTGATTAAAGAAATAATGAAATGAGATTTTGCGCTTTTTTTTTTATACCACTAATTACGGCCAACAATGCTCTAAATGACGATTTTATCATGAATATATCAGGAGAAAACAAAAAGATCCAGAGGCATCAAGGCAAAAGATTCTCTTTCATTTGAACTCGACTGCACGACTGTTTTACATTTTCTCAGCGGCTCAATTAACAGGCCGCAAAAGATAATCACAAAAGCATCAAAACTACAAACAATTTGACATGAACAGGTGCAACTCACAACTATCGAGTGGTGGTCCAATATATATTTTATAATCAATATGATGCATTATAACCCAACGTAATTGAGGAATTTTTATTTCTTATTTTGTTTGTTTGTTTTTTTGCTCGCTCTCTCTATCTTTCTAACAGTTTCTCTGCTTCCGCAGGCTATAGTCACCCTCCTCAAATTGATATGCCGGCTGGTTTGTGTTAATGAGTCGATGCAGATTCCTTTTACAGTCTGGATAATCAAACTTTTCTTCTCTAGAAAGACGATATCTCCACGTGAAATAATAATCAAAATCATTCCAAAACAATGAAGCAAATTGATTTCAGGGAAACTTTAAATATTATTTATAAGTTTACAATAAATGTCGTGATCTCACTATATATGCTATATATATATATTATATATATATATATATATATATATATATATATATATATATATATATATATATATATATATATAAAATAAAAGGAGCCCATAAAAACACCAAAATATAGAGAGAAAAATACCATATTTCAGAGACTGCTGTCTCCCTCTTCAGGTAGATGAATGAGAAAAGTTTACAGAAAAGGTGGTATTTATACCAAGAGATCCATCCACAGGTAAGCCAATTTAGGTCACCCCCGCTGATAATCCTCCTTTAACTTAAGCGTTGGTTGAATGAAAATCTTGTCGATCACATCTGAATCCCATACTCCTTTTGAGATGTTCATTACCTGCCTCTCTTTTATTAAGACCGATTCCATCAATATTTAGACTCTTGTACTGGCAGTTGCTGCTATAAATTATACGTGATAAATTCCAGTTTATTCTATGGTTATGTTCATTTATATGGTTGAGAATAGCTGAGTTATTTTGTCCATACCTAACTGACCGTTTGTGTTGTATTAATCTCTGGGGAAGTGATTTTCCTGTAAATCCGATGTAAGATTGGTCACAGTCCTGGCATGGGATTTCGTAAACCCCTGTGTCTTTGGGGGATGTCTTTTGTTGAACTAATTCGTAAGCAACTTATGTCTTTAAAGTATCCTGACCATATAATTGAGAAAGCAATTCACAAAGCAAACGTAATTTTCTACCGACTCCCTAAAGACAAGACCAGAGATACACCCAACAATAAAATAAAAATTCCCCACATGGACAGGATTAAGACGGTGACTCAGACCCTCAGAAAATCTAACCCTTTAGCATATACTTACCCAAATACCTTACCCAAATCCCAGATTAACCTCCAACAAAAGACATCCCCCAAAGAAACAGGGGTATACAAAATCCCATGCCAGGACTGTGACCAATCTTAGATCGGATTTACAGGAAAATCACATACCTAACAGTCAGTTAGGTATGGACAAAAGAACTCAGCTATTTTCAACCATAAAAATGAACATAACCATAGAATAAACTGGAATTTTTCACATACAATTTATAGCAGCAACTGCTGGTACAAGAGTCAAATGATGGAATCAACCTTAATAAAAGAGAGGCAGGCAATGAACATCTCAAAATGAGCATGGGATTCAGATGTGATCGACAATATTTTCATTCAACCAACGCTTAAGAAGATTAAAGGAAGATTATCAGCAGGGGTGACCTAAATTGGCTTACCTGTGGATGGATCTCTTAGTATAAATACCACCTCTTCTGTAAACTTTTCTCATTCATCTACCTGAAGAGGGAGACACCAGTCTCTGAAATATAGTATTTGTCTCTCTATATTTTGGTGTTTTTATGGGCTCCTTTTATTAGATGGAATTCTGTTGTAACAGAACATTTTTACCTGTCATATATATATATATATATATATATATATATATATATATATATATATAGATATATATATATATATATATATGACTGGTAATTTACAGGAAAATCACTTCCCCAGAGATTAATACACCACAAACGGTCAGTTAGGTATGGACAAAAGAACTCAACTATTTTCAACCATATAAATGAACAGTAACCATAGAATAAACTGGAATTTGTCACGTATAATTTATAGCAGCAACTGCCGTACAAAGAGGTCAAAATGGTGGAATCGACCTTAATAAAGAGAGGCATGCAATGAACATCTCAAAAGGAGCATGGGATTCAAGATGTGTATCGACAATATTTTCATTTAACAACCTTATTATTTCTTTTAAGATTAAAGGAATAAAGATTATCAGCAGGGGTGACATAAATTGGCTTACCTGTGGATGGATCTCTTGGTATAAATACCACCTCTTCTGTAAACTTTTCTCATTCATCTACCTGAAGAGGGAGACAGCAGTCTTTGAAATATAGTATTTTTCTCTCTATATTTTGGTGTTTTTATGGGCTCCTTTTATTAGAGGAATTTTGTTGTAACAGAACATTTGTACCAGTCATCTATATATATATGTATATATATATATATATATTTTAACTCACTGTATTCATTCAAAGACAACATAAACAACAGAAATCTCTGCTCACGATGCCAAGATAAAACACCAACCACATCTATCTAAGCGAGTACTAATTTCCCAGCTTAAGAGAACTTGATTTTCAAAATGGCAAACTGGATTCAAACATTCTGAGGTCTAAATACCGTGACCTCGTTGCCCTCTACTGACCAACCAACCGCCACTGCTGCTGCGTGGTCTCACACGCGACAACGATCGTCTCACTGAGAGCTCTTCAAAGGCCTCTCCACATTTCAAGAAAGGAATTCAGCGGATCAGCTTCCAAAAGGGGCAGGCAAAGAACCTTATCACGGGTGATCTCGTGTGGATGCTAACCACACATCTTCGAGGGATGCTTCCTCTCTCTCTCTCTCTCTCTCTCTCTCTCTCTCTCTCTCTCTCTCTCTCTCTCTCTCTCCTCCTTATTTCTGACATTCTAAAAGTATAGACTAACAATAAGGGTGCGACAGTTGATTCTCTCTCTCTCTCTCTCTGTCTCCCCTTAATTCTGACATTCTAAAAGTATAGACTAACAATAAGGGTGCGACAGTTGATATCTTTCTCTCTCTCTCTTTTATTTTTGACATTCTAAAAGTAAAGAGCAATAATGGCAGTGAGAAAACTGATCTCTTTTCTTTCTGTCTTGTCTCTCCCCTCTCTCCTCTCCCCCCCCTCTCTCTCTCTCTCGCTCTCCTCTCTCTTCTCTCCTCTCCTCTCTCTCTCTCTCTCTCTCTCTCTCTCTTTCTATTATTTTTGACAATCAAAAAGTAAAGACCAATAATAAATGTAAGAAGGTCTATCGTGCACTGAAGGCCCCTCTCTGTAAATCAATCATTATTTACACTCGCTACAACCCTTAGCCCTTGGGGGCAAGCGGGAATGTGTCATAAAGAAACTCGAAAGATGACAATCTTTATAAAAGATTTGCAGGAGACACAAATAAAAGAATAAACGGTAAATAATCGCTATAAAAAGGTATAAGGGAAAATTCAACATCCTTTAGAGAATTAAACGAAATAAAAAACATACAAAGTCTGGGAGGGAATTCAATATCCTTTCAGGAGGATAAAGATAAAAAAAGATCTGAAGAGCCTCCCTACACTCTCTTCAGAGTAAACAATGGAAGATGGTAAACATTCCCTTACCTGCACACTGGACTAAACAGCGGATCAGTAAAATCGGTTTAATATCTTTACAGCACAGTAGATTGAATCGGATCCCACAAATAAAGCTTTTACCAATAAAGAGTCTTTAGTTTTCCACCCCCCCCCCAAACAAACCCCCCCCCGACCCTCCCCCCCCCCTCCCACCCCCCTCCCGTCCATCCCACCAAGTCGCTTATAGCTAAGGTGGCATTAGATCCACCTCTGCCCTTCTCAATACTATCACAATATCCTTAAAACCGTAAAATCGTTGTTCGATTTGGGAGCGTTGTATTATATTTCCTTTAAAGATGATATACCTTTTATGATGTTTCTGATGCTTTTCTTTTATGTTGTAAATGTTGTTTTCTTTCCGTAAGTCAAGAATGTTAACGTAACTAATTCCTTATGGTTTCCCTTCACTTTAACGACAGAAACGGGCAAAAAGGCTAACTAGAACTTGATTATATTAACGTCAAAAGACGAGTTAACTTGGATATAAAAAAATGGTCATGTCTTCGAAAACACCACTACCACTTCCACTTCAACAGAAAATGGATAACGATGTAAATAAACAGATAATTTGAACAGGAAATCCATTATTTATCAGACATTAACAAAATTTTTAATAGCAGTAGAATCATCGGTTGGGATAAATTAAGTTTAAAAAAATTCTATTAACAAGACGAAGGTCAATTTCTCGAACAAATTCAATAACTAGAAGGAAATATTTATATTGACATAAACAACCAAAGAGTAAAATAATGCAATCTAAAATAAAAAAAAAATACTTTAAAAAATCCTGCCCTTAACAAGTTATTTTGGAAAAAGACTAATTCAATTTCACAAAGTAAACAAGAAATGGGTTACGGAATGCAATAAAATTCACGAAAAGGCTGATAAGTAGTTCGAATCAGTAACTAAAATGCCACTAAAAATCTGTAAAACTTATTAAAGATTCAACAGAACACATGGGAAAGGTGCTTCATAAGAATATAATAAACTTTTTCAAATAGTACTTATTTCATTGCATTTAACAGAGATAAGACAAAACTCTGATAAAATCACAACCGGAATGAGGACACATTCTGGTGTAAAAATAGCCAAAGTTTTAAAGAAATGACAAACTCCAGTGAACAAGGCAGATTGACACTGTTAAGAGAGAGAGAGAGAGAGAGAGAGAGAGAGAGAGAGAGAGAGAGAGAGAGAGAGGATGTAGTAATTATAAAATCACAAAAATAATCAAAATCTAATAAAGACTCTCAGATTAATATGAGAAATAATAGAGGCTAATGAAAACATAGAAAAGAAAACTTCTACAAGTAGCGCATTTAGGTTTACAGTTAAGAAGAAAATGGAGCGAATGAGACAAGACACATCCAGGAGGTGAAAGTATTCCCAAGCCATTTTAAAATTTCAACAGAAAGGCCGACCCGAATCTCCTGTCAAGGTCGGGACACCAACTACCATCTCCCATCTCTCCACAAAAGTCTTCATTATAGTTTTCATTATCTCAGGCTTGATAAGGTAGCACTAAAAGTGCGGTATCTTTAAAAAATTAAAAATTTCCCATGTCATTTGCATAATTATTCCGGTCGGGGCGACTTCCTTCCACAACAATCTCGTCTTCTTACAATTAGATTTAACTTGAATTAAAGAACCTCGAAGACGGTGCGTTGCTTGCTGTCAATAACACGTTTATTTTTCTCTTTTTTTTTGAGGGATAATAAGTTTGATAGCAAATAAATATGTTTGCGTGCTGCTTGTATTTCTGTTAATGAGGTACACTTGTGATGAATTTATTTTTCTTTTTGCCATTTATGATTTTCCCATTGAAAGAGGGTCTCCAGAGAAAAAAAATAACACAATGATTACTATCACTCACATTCATACTCTATACTGTTAACTACTGAATTGTAGATGAACCCCTAGCACGTGGGTGCCCGCGAGTGTATAGATATGTATACTATATATAGTGTATACATATATAGTGTATATATATATATTATATAACTACATATCATACATACATATATATATATATATATTATAGTATATATATATATATATACCTACCGGTATACACACATATATGTGTGTGTGTATAAATATATGCGTGTATGCATGTAGGTGAGACTGTTAGTCTCCTCTTCATAAAAACATCTACCAGACTACTTGAAAGGGTAATTAAGATTTTGAGGAATCGACATCAACAAATAAATCATCTTTCATTCTGAATACAACAAACTTACAAAGATTATATAAAACGACAATGATATAAATATATAATGCACTGAATAAATTAGGCAACTCACGGAAAGCTAAGGCAGTAAACAGAGAGAGAGAGAGAGAGAGAGAGAGAGAGAGAGAGAGAGAGAGAGAGAATCACTTAGCTTCATAATCTACATCAGATTCACATTATAGTTTTTACGCCTCTTTTATAAACCTTTCTTATACATATCACTTGCAATTTCACCCTTTTAGTTTCAAAGATTGTTTATGTTTATATTCTTGTCTATAGCCATGTGTGCCGAAATAAAACTTTTGAATTTGAAATATTAACAAGAGGCTTCGTAGATTTTCTGCAGGGCTTTCAATTGCTGATCATCAGGTGGTCTTTCAAAAGACTATGAACCCAATGACCAATTAAGTAACTGCACTGAGACGAAAATACAAATTGGAGTTGGAGAGTGTATGCAGCAAATATTGCTGTACAAGCATTATTCGGCCAAGAATCGAGTCAAATATAACCTCCTTGACAGCACTAAATCATTTCTTTGAAAGACAAAGCAGTTCCAGGGATGACGTTCGTTTCGGAAGAACAAGAACAGCTTACAATCTAATGAGCTAGAGAACTGAAATGAAAACAATGAGAAAAGAGCTTTCAGAAATGATTTTCGAAACTGAGAAATCTAAAAGCCAATTCCGGTTTATCTATTAACCGAGTGAAATAATGAGATGGAGTCAACAATCAAGTATTTATACTTGGAAAGCTAGGAATGATTTTTAAGAATGTTAAAAAATAACCACCAGAATTAAATATTTAGTCTTTAAATTCAACTTAATTCAATTCACTGATTCATATACGAGTGATTACATATATATAAATATATATGACTATATGAATGTGTATATGCATATATATATGCATATATATATAAGAAATAAAAAAAAATACTAGAAATAAATATCATTTAACTTAATTCTACTCAGTAATTTATGTATGAATGATAATTATATATTATATACATATATATATATATATATATATAATAGTATGAATGAATATATATATATATATATATATATATATATATATATATATATATATATACATATATAAGTTATAAAGAAAAGATAAATACTTGAAAGCAACGCGCCCTGCGAACAGCTGATCTCCAAAGGACCAACCTGGTGTGCAGTCACCCCTGCCGAAGTGACGACAGTGGACCACAGAAAGTCACGTGCTAGGTACATCGAAATGAATAGGACTCGTTTGTCGCGACGTTTCACTCGCTACCTCGAAGAAGACGCCATTATAAGTCGCCTAACTAGAGAGGTTTAAATACAATACAATAGAATAGCATATGGAATTTAGGCCAAAGGCCAAACACTGGGACCTACGAGGTCATTCATCGCTGAAAGGTGTAACAGGAGGAAAACCTCGTCATTGCATTATGGGACAATTGTTAAAGAGAGTGGAAAGTCAGATCGAAGAAAGAAAATATGAACAGGGGTACAGAATAAGGAATGAAAGAGGTTGCAGCTAGGGGCCGAAGGAACGCTGCAAAGGCCCTTAAGCAATGCTTGCAGTGCACCACTTGAGGTGCACTGACGGCACTACTACCCTACGGACCCAGAGACCTTTTACCGGGAAAGAGATTAGTTATGGTGTTAGAACCTGACCTCATAAGCCTCTCTGTACTTGAAGCCATCTGCATAAAAGAGGAAGTCCCTCCAGCAACCTCCTGCAGGTGGAGTAATAATTCATCCTTCTAACTTTGCAACAGCAAAAGAGCATCTCTGAGACTCTAACTGAGACACTCCAACTTGAGAGTCTCCCTGAGACTATCACCTCAGACTCTTACCTAAGATTCTAACCTTAGACTCTCACCTGAGATTTTTACTTGAGACTCTCTCCTACCTGCGATTCTTACCTGGGACTCTCACCTGAGATTTTCACCTGAGACTCTCACCTGTGATTTTCACTTGAGACTCTCTCCTACCTGAGATTCTCACCTGAGATTCCCAACTGAGATTACACTGGGACCTTCCCCTGAGACTCCCACCTGAGATTTAACTGAGACCTTCCCCTGAGACTCCCACCTGTGATTTTCACTTGAGACTCTCTCCTACCTGAGATTCTCACCTGAGACTCCCACCTGAGATTCAACTGAGACCTACCCCTGAGACTCCCACCTGAGACCGATGCCTTCTCCCCTGCAGTTTGGTCAACGCTTTAGACTACTGCTGATGAAACCTCTCTCCAGATCCTCGAGTCGTTAACAATCAAACAACTGGCCTCATTTTGGATAGTCAGTCTTCTATATATATATATATATATATATATATATATATATATATATATATATATATATATATATATATATATATATATATATATATATATATATATATATATATATATATATATATATATATATATATATATATGTATGTGTGTATATATACGTACATATATATGCGTATGTGTGTAAATGAATGCGTCTTTTAGGACACATAACATATACCTAAATTTGCTAGCCTGGCTCTAAACAAGCCTTAACTTAAGGGAAAAAAAAATTCAAGCCCTAAAAAAAATAAATAAAATAAAGTAAATAAATAAATAAAAAAACTCACAGTTCTCTAAAAACTGGAATCCTCACAAGGAGGGCAGGAAAATGTTATTTCTGTGTGACGTAAAAAGGAAACATCAAGCTCAGTTTAGTATCCCCCTCTCCCTACGGAACAAAGCGAGGCAAATCCTAGCATCCTGTTGTAATTTGTTTCTGTGCAATACAAAGTCACATGCGAAATGACTGGAGTCTATCTGTCCTTCCATGGTTGCCTGCCTGCTTTTTACTCATACTACTGCTAATGTTCCGGCTGATATTGCTATTTATTTATGTATGACTGATACGATGTTAATTCTCCTGATACTTTTGCTGCGCGTGTATTTGCCTGATTGTTGATTTTGTTTGTCTTGATATTTACATGCAAATATAAATACATACATACATACATACATACATTCATATAATATGTGCATATATTTAAATGTGCGTGTAAATGCGTGTGTTGTTTTCATTATTATTATCCTAAATTCAGCTTTTTGCTCTAAATTTGATTGTTGAATCTTTTTTTACCGTTTACATTACAAATATTGTGTGTGTGTGTGTGTTTTACTTTCATAACAATGTTTCTATACTATGATAATTGTTTTTTATTTCAAGTAAACCGCAAAAAAAGGGAAAGTGTACCCATTCTGAATGACACCTAATATCTTAAGAATCAGATTTTTACCTTGAAACAAGTTTTATCATAAGCAAATGCTTTTAGATCGCTAACGAGCAGCAAAGGCAAAGAACAGGCCATTATCCAAAGGCAGGTGGTTGCTAACGATCCATCAGGTTGACGCATGGTTGGATATATTTAAGCAGCGTGTCCCTGGCATGTTGCTATCACTGTTCTGGGCAATATTAAGAAAACGATCTAAAGCCAACGCCATGACGGTCATTTTACTCTAAAAATAAAGCCTGAAAAATGAATCACTTAGGCATCTCATCAAATTTGTGTGAAATGTGACCATATTAGCATAGTTAATGTAGATACTGTAATATAGATTATACATACACTCAAATACGTTGTTAATTTCTGCTAAGGTTGCCACCATTAACAGAGAACTTATTTTTAAAACCCCGACCAGATTTTCCCACGCAGCATAACACACACAAACCTCGCGAGACTGACAGAGCAAGAACCTAAACCATTAGTATTTATTTATGTTATCAAGGACCTTCGTACGAGAATTCAAGTGCAAACGGCAAGGATTACTTTACAGCTGACCGGAAATGCCCACTACCAAGTGATACGGTCATCTACGAGCGTGTGGAAAATGTCAATAAGTATGTGAATGATCGTATTACTTGACGATATTGCATTGACAGGAACAACGACAATGTTACAAATAAACAATAATTTTGATATCTGTGAAGTGCAAATAATACCCTCACTGCTGGTACTAAAAATGATATGAATGTCAAAAAAAAGTATCCCCATGCTAAGAACGTGGAATGGTTAAGCCTAACTTCTATTTGCAGAAATAGTATGTGGATAGTTAAATGACCTCATTTAATGTATAAATTATAATGTGCGTGTATGGGTATCTATACAGTACATTCTCAGTAAATCTTGTCCCTAAACTTGGTGCGTTAACCAGCCATTCTCCTAAAGCCGAACAGTTTGTTGAAGCTCTCAGCCAAAATCCATAACGATTCCTAAGAGATTTTGCTGTGATAATTATGCAACACAGCTCTGCAACAGTCAGTTTCAGGGCAACAAATGCATTTCGTATTTCGTCTGCAGTCGTATTTCGTCTGCAGTCGTATTTCGTATGCATGTATTTATGAGTGTGCGTATATATGTATTTTGTATATGTATATGTAATATAAGATATTAATATAATATATATGGTATGTATATATATGTATATATATGTATATATATATATATTATATATAAAGTTATATATATATATTATGATACATATATACAGTATATATATATTATATATATATATATATATATATGATATATATATATATATATATATATATATATAGATATATATGCCAATACCTCTGTAAACAATGTAAACAAGCTTCCATAGCAGGTTCTATTCGTGTGGAAAGAGATACAAAAGGAAAATAAATATTGCTAAATCACCATCCTCACTATTTTCGGAAAGGACGTATGATATATGAGAGGCCCCATTACATGCGGACCGTGCACTGCGACAGTAAAACCGGCAGGGGATGGGGGTCCATAAATATCCGTGAGTGGATCGTAAAGATGGAAATGAATTCGTGATAAGAGAGTCAAAGTCTCGCAAAATAAGGAAATAAGTCAAAGGAGTGATATATCGGTCATGCGAGTCAGATATATCACTCGCAGGATTGTGGCGACAGGATTCTAATTGTAACGAATTCCTGATCGTCGCTTGATATTTCACGCGTTGGTGAAGGAACCAGAGTATAAATGTCACTGCTAATGAAGTATTTAAACAGGATGATGAATTCTATTGAAGAGTCCAACGATAACAATGGAAGTGAGTGAAAAAGCAGGTATATAATGCACTCGTAAATGAAACTCAAATACAATGTGCCTGAATCGTTTTTGGCCCAGGAAGGTAACCAAGTACCTCTCACATACACATATACATGCATGCATCCTTCTCCCTCTTCTCCTCCCAATTATTCAGTTATTACGAAGTTTTAACTTATTCCAGATTTACAGGTCAGAGGTAAGATAAGTTATAAATTACTAATAAATTGAACTACAGTAGGCAGAAATTTCATATATATATATATATATATATATATATATATATATATATATATATATATATATATATATATATAGATAGATAGATATAGATATAGATATATATATATATATATATATATATATATATATATATATATATTGTGCATAATGAGAGAGAGAGAGAGAGAGAGAGAGAGAGAGAGAGAGAGAGAGAGAGAGAGAGAGAGAGAGGGCGCCGGGTATAAAGGTCACCTAATACGGGAGATCCATTCGTCACCTACAAGCAACATGGAGCCCCTCTAAGGTCTGAAGCCAACACTTGAATACGACGCCCCATAAATGGGGAAGAAACTTCAAAGCATAACAGAAGGGGGGTGATTGAATTCCAATTCCAATCAAACTATTCCCGAGATCTGTCCATCGCTCCTCCTCCACCACCACCACCCACACAGCATAATGCCCATCCCCCTTCCACGTGGGCCTTCAAGTGATGCCATTTCCTGGGTACTCGAAGCCTTCCCCCTTTCCAAGTTGCATTCAAGAATCTCCTTTCCAGAAAATTACCTTTCGGAAATAGATCAGTCATGGAGCAGTGATTCAATTTCATTATTATTTTCATGTAATGAAAACCATATCTTTTAGAGGCTTGAATTTCAGGTCGATGGCCCCCGTGGGCTTGTTCCATAGGAATACGGTTCATCTTTTGAATAATAATAGTTATTGAATAACCCCATTACTGATAAATTTTTATAACATAAGAGAAAAACAGAAAGAGATCAGTTGAAAAATAAAAATAAATTAACAAATTAATATCTAATTATATGAAAACGTGATTAAATCATGAAAATGGAGAATTGTATTGGGGAAGCAATGCAATGCATCATCGCTTGAACTTTTGAAAATCACATTGCACGAATTCCTCAGGGAGGCTGTTCCAAAGTCCAAAGGTGTAAGGAATGAAGGACCTCTGGAACTGAGAAGTTCGACAGCGAGGCATATTGACTGCAGACAGGTG
>NC_087212.1:40404733-40430232 GCF_015104395.2 Macrobrachium nipponense
AATTTTAAATTTATTTCCATGGCGGGGAGATGGGGAGAGAGATAGCCACACTCGCGCCTCTCGTGCAGAAATATGATAAGAGTCTTCTCTTCTCTCACCCTACCCCTCCCCACCTAAGGACACCTCCCATCATCCCCCTCCCATATCACGACACCCTCACCTCCTGCCCCCTACCCACACCCTTACCTCTCTCCTACCCCTTCCCGAAATCCTAGCCCCTCCCCTGACCCAACAACAAATCCCTACCCTTCTCCAGCCCGCTCACCCCTTACCCTGGCCCCAATCCTCACCCCTACCACCACATGCCCCATCCCCCACCCCTATTACCTCCTGCCCCATTCCCAACCTTTACCACCTCCTCCCACCCCGCTCTAACCCCTGCCAACTCCCGCATCCCAAACCCCTGCCCACACTCCCCCCCCCCCCCCAACAAACTTTCTTTCTTATCGCCCCATCAGTGCCACCGGATTCGACCGCGTGTGGCACCAATGACCGAAAAGCAACTTCATGGAGGAACTTTTTCCATCATTATTATTATTATCAAACCTGGGCGTGTTCCTCCCGCCGCGCAAAATGGCATCTAATTAATGAGTGGCGATGAAACAGATTCCTCCGAGTGGCTTCATTAATGCGATCATTAATGAGGGAAGGAAGAAGAAGACCCGTATCGATCGCCTGGCTCTCTCTCTCTCTCTCTCTTTCTCTCTCTCTCTCATTTCATCTTGATTTCTTACTTTTCTTTTGAAAGCCAGAAGTCCTTTCGCTCCCTCTACTCGAAATAGCTAAATTGAGCGCTCTCCAAACTAAATATGAATGAGGCGCGAACAGAGCCTTTACTCTTCTCAGAAAGGTTGAAACAAAGAACTTCAGTGAATGCTCTCTCTCTCTCTCTCTCTCTCTCTCTCTCAAGTACGCTACTAGTTCCAATCACTAAGAATAATCATGATGTATTGCAGAATTCTAATTAAAACGTATCTTTTTTTTTATCACGGCAGTTCTCATTACATGCGTATAGTTATAAAAAGTATACAACTATTTATTATTAAAAATTAGCAAATTATTACTATTAAACCAAACCTAACTCTTCCGACTTGCGAAGTAGATTCTTTAGAATAAATAAAATTAAAAAAGTACCATAAACAAGGAAAAAAATGCGCCGACGAATCAAGTTTCCTGTACAGCGTATCATGAAGGCCACCGAAAATATATCTATCTTTCGGTGGTCTGGGTATAATGCTGTATGCACCGCGGTCCATAAAACTCTCAGGCGGTCGTGGTGGCCTGTGTTGTTGCGTTGCAAGAAACACGACCATGGCTAACTTTAACCTTAAGTAAAAAATAAAAAACTACTGAGGCTAGAGGGCTGCACTTTTTTATGACTATTTTTTATGACTAGAGTGTCTATGACCAACACACCTATTTGCATCCCTCAAGCATCAGTAGCTTTTAAGATCTGAGGGCGGACAGAAAAGGATTTTGAAAGATGTTTTCCCACAAGAGTAATATAGGTCGGTCTCTCTCTCTCTCTTCTCTCTCTCTCTCTCTCTCTCTCTCTCTCAAATACACAGAAGCAGTAGCCTAAGAAGCAGAACGTCAAGCACATAATATGGATCAACTAATAGGGCTCACAGAGCGTGGTATATGATGAGGAACTCCTTACCAAGGTGTAACTATGGACATTCATCTGTTTCAAGATCACCATAGTACGTGCTCTTACACAATGCGAGAAGCCAGATAAATAAGAATGAAGACTCGTTGACGAAAAAAGGGAACCGTGACTAGACAGCACTTCACTTTCAGTATAAAAAGGCCAATTGAACACGCTTTCATGGGTTCTATAGACCAACTGAACCCGCTTTCATGGGTTCTATAGACCAACTGAACCCGCTTTCATGGGTTCTATAGACCAACTGAACCCGCTTTCATGGGTTCTATAGACCAACTGAACCCGCTTTCATGGGTTCTATAGACCAACTGAACCCGCTTTCATGGGTTCTATAGACCAATTGAACCAGCTTCCATAGGTTCTATAGACCAAATGAACCCGCTTTCATGGGTTCTATAGACCAATTGAACCCACTTGCAAGGGTTCTATAGACCAATTGAACCCGCTTTCATGGGTTCTATAGACCAATTGAACCACTTTCATGGGTTCTATTAACCAATTGAATCTATTCTCATGGGGTTTATAGGCCAATCGAAACCGCTCCCATGGGCTCTTTGAACCAATCAAACCTACTTTCACGCATTCTATTGACCAATCAAACCCCCTTTCATAGGTTCTATTAACCAATTAGCCCGCTTTCATTGGTCCTATATATAGAGAAAGTTTGAATTTGCTGGGCAACTGTTTAGCTGAACTGTGAGGACAAACAAAGTTCTTCCAGAATGCAAATGGAAGTTTGAGTGTTGGGTCAATACAATAATAATGTTAGTATGTGCGATGGTGGACAAAACTTTGTGATGGATATCTGAGGGACATTACTATTATTATTATTATTATTATTATTATTATTATTATTATTGTTGTTGTTGTTGTTGTTGTTGTTGTTGTTGTTGTTATTAGTATTTTGTCTATCACACTCCTCCAATTCGACTGGGTGGTATTTATAGTGTGGGGTTCCGGGTTGCATCCTGCCTCCTTAGGAGTCCATCACTTTTCTTACTATGTGCGCCGTTTCTAAGATCACACCCTTCTGTATGAGTTCTGGAGCTACTTCAGCCTCTAGTGTTTCCAGATTCCTTTTCAGGGATCTTGGGATCGTGCCTAGTGTTCCAATGATTATAGGTACAATTTCCACTGGCATATCCCATATCCTTCTTATTTCTATTTTCAGGTCTTGATACTTATCCATTTTTTAACTTTCTCTTCGACTCTGGTGTCCCATGGTATTGCGACATCAACGAGTGATACTTTCTTCATGATTTTGTCAATTAACGTCACGTCTGGTCTATTTGCACGTATCACCCTATCTGTTCTGATACCATAGTCCCAGGGGATCTTTGCCTGATCGTTTTCTATCACTCCCTCAGGTTGGTGCTCGTACCACTTATTACTGCAAGGTAGCTGGTGTTTCTTGCACAGGCTCCAGTGGAGGGCTTTTGCCACTGAATCATTCCTCTTTCTGTACTGGTTCTGTGCAAGTGCCGGACATTCGCTTGCTATGTGGTTTATGGTTTCATTTTTCGTATTGCACTTCCTACATTTAGGAGAGATGTCATTTTCATCTATCGTTCTTTGAACATATCTGGTTCTTAGGGCCTGACCTTGTGCCGCTGTTATTATTATTATTATTATTATTATTATTATTATTATTATTATTATTATTATTATTATTATTATTATTATTATTTAAAAGAATATAATAATAATAATAATAATAATAATAATAATAATAATAATAATAATAATAATAATAATAATAATAAATAAAAAGCCAAACTGGAAAGCCCCAGGTCCCGATGAAGTCCATGGATACTGGCTCAAAAACTTCAAGGCCCTACACCCACGAATAGCAGAACAACTCCAGCATTGTATCTCAAATCACCATGCACCCAAATGGATGACCACAGGAAGAACATTCTTAGTACAAAAAGACAAGAGTAAGGGAAATATAGCCAGTAACTACAGGCCTATCACCTGACTACCAATAATGGAAGTTACTAACAGTATCATCAGTGAAAGGCTATACAACTACCTAGAGGAGACAAGCACCATCCCCCACCAACAGAAAGGCTGCAGAAGGAAGTGTAGGGGCACAAAAGACCAGCTCCTGATAGACAAAATGGTAATGAAGAACAGTAGGAGAAGGAAAACCACCTAAGCATGGCATGGGATAGACTATAAGAAAAGCCTTCGACATGATACCACACACATGGCTAATAGAATGCCTGAAAATATTTGGGGCAGAGGAAAACACCATCAGCTTCCTCAAAAATACAATGCGCAACTGGAATACAATACTTACAAGATCTGGAATAAGACTAGCAGAGGTTAATATCAGGACAGGGATCTTCCAGGGCGACTCGCTGTCCCCACTACTCTTCGTAGTTAGCCATGATTCCCATGACAAAATACTACAGAATGATATGGATGCCGGGTACCAACTCAAGACAAGAGGCAACAGAATCAACCATCTGATGTTCATGGACGACATCAAGCTGTATGGTAAGAGCATCAAGGAAATAGATACCCTAATCCAGACTGTAAGGATTGTATCTAGGGACATCAGGATGGAGTTTGGAATAGAAAATTGCGCCTTAGTCAACATACAAAAAGGCAAAGTAACGAGAACTGAAGGAATAAAGCTACCAGATGGGAGCAACATCAAACACATAGATGAGACAGGATACAAATACCTGGGAATAATGGAAGGAGGGGATATAAAACACCAAGCGATGACGGACACGATCAGGAAAGAATATATGCAGAGACTCAAGGCGATACTAAAGTCAAAACTCAACGCCGGAAATATGATAAAAGCCATAAACACATGGGCAGTGCCAGTAATCAGATACAGCGCAGGAATAGTGGAATGGACGAAAGCACTACACCCAAGAGCAAATACGGACAGACTATACATAACACGAAAGGAAGGAGGGAGAGGACTACTAAGTATAGAGGACTGCGTCAACATCGAGAACAGAGCACTGCGGCAATATCTGAAAACCAGTGAAGACGAGTGGCTAAAGAGTGCATAGAAGAAGGACTAATAAAAGTAGACGAAGACCCAGAAATATACAGAGACAGGAGTATGACAGACACAGCAGATGGACTGGCACAACAAACCAATGAACGGACAATACATGAGACAGACTAAAGAACTAGCCAGCGATGACACATGGCAATGGCTAGAGAGGGGAGAGCTAAAGAAGGAAACTGAAGGAATGATAACAGCGGCACAAGATCAGGCCCTTAGAACCAGATATGTTCAAAGAACGATAGACGGAAATAACATCTCTCCCATATGTAGGAAGTGCAATACGAAAAATGAAACCATAAACCACATAGCAAGCGAATGCCGGCACTTGCACAGAACCAGTACAAAAAGAGGCATGATCAGTGGCCAACAAAAGCCCTCCACTGGAGCCTGTGCAAGAAATACCAGCTACATTGCAGTAATAGTTGTCATGGTACGAGCACCAACCTGAGGGAGTGATAGAAAACGATCAGGCAAAGCTCCTCTGGGACTATGGTATCAGAACGGATATGGTGATACGTGCAAATAGACCAGACGTGACATTGATTGACAAAGTCAAGAAGAAAGTATCACTCATTGATGTCGCAATACCATGGGACACCCCAGAGTTGAAGAGAGAGAGGGAAAAAAAGGATAAGTATCAAGATCTGAAAATAGAAATAAAAGAAGGATATGGATATGCCAGTAGTGGAAATACGTACCCATCAATCAATAGGAGCACTAGGCACGATCCCAAGATCCCTGAAAAGGAATCTAGAAAAACTAGACGCTGAAGTACCTCCAGGACTCATGCAGAAGAGTGGTGATCCTAGAAACGGTTGCACATAGTAAGAAAAGTTATGGACTCCTAAGGAGGCAGGATGCAACCCGGAACCCCACACTATAAATACCACCCAGTCGAATTGGAGGACTGTGATAGAGCAGCAATAAAAAAAATAATAAAATAAATAAATAAATAAATAAATAAATAAATAATAATAATAATAATAATAATAATAATAATAATAATAATAATAATAATAATAATAATAATAATAATAATAATAATAATAATAACCAAGGCAAAAAGGAAGAAATGGACAAGAGAAGAAAATAAGGAATATGGAGATGCTACATCATAAGCAACCCGACGGAGAGAGGATATAGAAGAAGATTGGTCCAACATCTGGAATGAGAGGAATAACACCCCCCAAACAGAGCAGAGGCTGGCAGACCAGTAAGGAACATAAAGAAAAAGAACTGGCTCTCCCCAACAGAAAGAGAGAACTGGAAAGGGAAATGTCACACGACAACGAATTACCGAAGACGAACTGAGAGACGATGCCACAAGACGACAGGGAGGATGAGGTATCAAACAACGACACACGAAGAAACACCGACGAAGTAACAGAGAGGACGGAATGGGTAGAAAAGATTAGACAATGGATGGAGCCAGATACAGAGAGAACAAAGATCCCCTCCATGAAAGCCTACAACACCAAGAAATTAAGGGAGAAAACAAGTGAGGTCATGAAATAATGGGCTAATACACCACCAGTATCACGAAACAAATAACTTGACATATGCAGGAGCAAGATTAGTAGTAGAACTGATGGGAATTCGAACACCAACACCACCAGCACAACCAACCCAACAGAACCAAAACAGCAACCTCCTTGGAAAAGGCGCCTGGAAAAGCAAATCATGGTGATGAGATCTGACTTGAGTAAACTGAAAGAGATGGCAGAAAAAAAGGCTAAGAAGCAAAGAAAAACAAGGGAGGAACTCCAACCGCGGACACAAATACAAAGTACAAGAGAGGGGATTAAACAACACAATAGAAGATGTAAAAACAGAGGCTTAAGGCCAAAGCACATAAGATCCAACGGTACATGAACAGGAATAAGGGATACCAACAGAACAAACTATTCGGAAACAACCAGAAAAGACTATACAGCCAACTAAGAGGGGAAGCACCACCCAGAAATTCCAGAAGCCGAACCAAGTAAGAGACTCTGGGAAACATATGGAGCAATCCGGTACACACAACAAACATGCAACATGGCTCCAGGAAGTCAAGGAAGAAGAAACAGGGAGAATAAAACAAAGATTCACAAAGATCACGACAGACACAGTCAGACACCAACTAAAGAAAATGCCAAACTGGAAAGCCCCAGGTCCCGATGAAGTCCATGGATACTGGCTCAAAAACTCAATGGCCCTACACCCACGAATAGCAGAACAACTCCAGCATTGTATCTCAAATCACCAAGCACCCAAATGGATGACCACAGGAATGAACATCCTTAGTACAAAAAGACAAGAGTAAGGGAAATATAGCCAGTAACTACAGGCCTATCACCTGCCTACCAATAATGTGGAAGTTACTACAGGTATCATCAGTGAAAGGCTATACTACTAGCCTAGGAGAGACACACCATCCCCCAAACAGAAAGGCTGCAGAAGGAAGTGTAGGGGCACAAAAGAGACCAGCTCCTGATAGACAAAATGGTAATGAAGAAACCAGAAACAGTAGGAGAAGGAAAACCAACCTAAGCATGGCATGGATAGACTATAAGAAAGCCTTCGACATGATACCACACACATGGCTAATAGAATGCCTGAAAATATATGGGGCAGAGGAAAATACCATCAGCTTCCTCAAAAATACAATGCGCAACTGGAATACATACTTACAAGCTCTGGAACATAACGACAGCAGAGGTTAATATCAGGAGAGGAGGGATCTTCCAGGGCGGGGACTCACTGTCCCCACTACTCTTCGTGGTAAGCCATGATTCCCATGACAAAAGTACTACAGAAGATGGATGCCGGGTACCAACTCAAGAAAAGAGGCAACAGAATCAACCATCTGATGTTCATGGACGACATCAGCTGTATGGTAAGAGCATCAATGAAATAGATACCCTAATCCAGACTGTAAGGATTGTATCTGGGGACATAAGGATGGAGTTTGGAATAGAAAAATGCGCCTTAGTCAACATACAAAAAGGCAAAGTAACGAGCAACTGAATGGGATAAAAGCGTACCAGATGGGAGCAACATCAAACAACACATAGATGAGACAGGATACCAAATACCTGGGAATAATGGAAGGAGGAGATATAAAACACCAAGAGATGAAGGACACAATCAGGAAAGAATATATACAGAGACTCAAGGCGATACTCAAGTCAAAACTCAACGCCGGAAAATATGATAAAAGCCATAAACACATGGCAGTGCCAGTAATCAGATACAGCGCAGGAATAGTCGAATGGACGAAGGCAGAACTCCACAGCATAGATCAGAAAACCAGGAAACATATGACAATACACAAAGCCTACACCCAAGAGCAAATACGGACAGACTATACATAACACGAAAGGAAGGAGGGAGAGGACTACTGAGTATAGAGGACTGCGTCAACATTGAAAACAGAGCACTGGGGCAATATCTGAAAACCAGTGAAGACGAGTGGCTAAAGAGTTGGCATGGAAGAAGACTAATAAAAGCAGACGAAGCCCCACCCACATATACAGAGACAGGAGAAAGAACAGAAAGAACAGAGGACTGGCACAACAAACCAATGCACGGACAATACATGAGACAGACTAAAGAACTAGCCAGCGATGGACAATTGGCAATGGCTACAGAGGGGAGAGCTAAAGAAGGAAACTGAAGGAATGATAACAGCGGCACAAGATCAGGCCCTAAGAACCAGATATGTTCAAAGTACGATAGACGGAAATAACATCTCTCCCATATGTAGGAAGTGCAATACGAAAAGTGAAACCATAAACACATAGCAAGTGAATGCCCGGCACTTGCACAGAACCAGTACCAAAAAGAGGCATGATTCAGTAGCAAAAGCCCTCCACTGGAGCCTGTGCAAGAAACATCAGCTACCTTGCAGTAATAAGTGTACGAGCACCAACCTGAAGGAGTGATAGAAAACGATCAGGCAAAGATCCTCTGGACTATGGTATCAGAACGGATAGGGTGATACGTGCAAACAGACCAGACTGACGTTGATTGTCAAGGTCAAGAAGAAAGTATCACTCATTGATGTCGCAATACCATGGGACACCAGAGTTGAAGAGAAAGAGAGGGAAAAATTGGATAAGTATCAAGATCTGAAAATAGAAATAGAAGGATATGGGATATGCAGTGTAAATCGTACCCATAATCATAGGAGCACTAGGCACGATCCCAAGATCCCTGAAAAGGAATCTAGAAAAACTAGAGGCTGAAGTAGCTCCAGGACTCATGCAGAAGAGTGTGATCCTAGAAACGGCACACATAGTAAGAAGAGTGATGGACTCCTAAGGAGGCAGGATGCAACCCGGAACCCCACACTATAAATACCACCCAGTCGAATTGGAGGACTGTGATAGAGCAAAAAAAAAAAAAAAACAAAAAAAAAAAAAAAAAAAAAAAAAAAAAAAATAATAATATAATAATAATAATAATAATAATAATAATAATAATAATAATAATAATGAAGAAGTTAGTAACAGGTATCATCAGTGAAAGGCTAGACAAATATCTTGAGGATATAAACACCATCCCCCGCCTACAGAAAGGCTGCAGAAGGAAACGTAGGGGCACAAAAGACCAGCTCCTATAGGCAAAATGGTAATGAAGAAATAGTAAAGAAGAAAACCAAAACCATGCATGGATTGACTATAAGAAAGCCTTCGACATTTTACCACACACATGGCTAATGGAATACTTGATAATATTGATGATATGTATGGGGCAGAGGAAAACATCAGCTTCCTCATAAATACAATGCGCAACTTGAATACAGTATACTTACAAGCTCTGGGATAAGGCTAGGAGAGGTTAACATCAGGAGAGGGATCTTTCAAGGTGACTCACTGTCCCCATTCCTTGTCGTAGTAGCCATGATTCCCATGACAAAAGTACTACAGAAGATGGATGCTGGGTACCAACTCAAGAAAGGAGGCAACATAATTAACCATCTGATGTTCACGGACGACATCAAGCTGTATGGTAAGAGCATCAAGGAAATAATTAGAACCTTAATCCAGACTTGTGAAAGAAATAAGTATATGGGGACACCTCAGGATGGATGTTTGGAATAGAAAAATGTGCCTTGGTCAACAACAAACAACAAGGCAAAGTAACAAGGACTGAAGGAGGATTAAAGTCTACCAGATGTGGGAATAGCATCAAACAAATAAATGAAACAAGATACAAATACCTGGGAATAATAGAAGGGTACGATCCGGAAAGAATATATGCAGAGAATTAAGGCGATACTCAAGCCAAACCTCAACGCCGGAAATATGATGAAAACCATAAGCACATGGACAGTACCAGAAATCAGATACAGCGCAGGAATAGAGGAGTGGACGAAAGTTGAACAACGCAGCATAGACCAGAGAACTAGAAAACACATGACAATACACAAAGCACTACACCCAAGAGCAATTACAAAGAGACTCTGCATAACACGAAATAAAGGAGGGAGAGGGCTACTAAGCATAGAGGACTGCGAGAGCTGAGTGCTGGGGAAATATCTCAAAACCAGTGAAGAAGAGAAGATAAGGAGTGCATGGAATGAAGTACTGATAAAAGTAGACGAAAACCCAGAAATATTCAGAGAAAGGAGAATGACAAGCAGAACACAGAAATGGTACAACAACAATGCACAGACAGTACATGAGACAGACAAAAGAACTGGCCAGCGATGAAACATGGCAATGACTACAGAGGCGAGAACTCAAGAAGCAAACTGAAGGAATACTAACTGCGGCAGAAGACCATGCCCTCGGAACCAGCTATGTCCAAAGAACGATAGATGAGAATAACATTTCACCCAAGTGGATATAGGAAAGGTGGTTGCATCTGGAGCCATGGAAATTGACTAGTCGGCATTCCTTGCCTGCCTAGGCCACGCCCCTTTAAACCAGGGGTGTGCATTGACGGCACGGTTGGTGTAATTGTAATTTAATTGAAATGTTATTCATTACACATTCTTAAGGTAACTATAATTTAAATTCTTTAAAGAAATCGCTATTTAATATTCATTTTAGTTGTAATTAAAATTTGCTAAACGGATGAAGACGCCATACTAAAGATATGACGTCACCTGCGGAAATGTGTTTTGGAAAACAATGAAAATTTAAAAAAAAAATCGTATGTTTCCTGATTTATGTGGCACAAGACACCATAAATTAACCATAAATATCAACATAGTTAAAATGACCGCATTCCCTCTTTGACAACTGAAAAATGACGAGCGTAGTATAAATGGGGAAAGGCTTAGTCATAGAAAACGACCAAGCAAATATCTTCTGGGACTGTGGTATCAGAACACAAAGGGTGACACATGCCAATAGACCAGACGTGACGTTGATTGACAAAATTAAGAAAAAAGTATCACTCATCGATGTCGCAATACCATGGGACACCAGAGTAGAAGAGAAAGAGAGAGAAAATATTGATAAGTATCAGGACCTGAAAATAGAAATAAGAAGGATATACGATATCTCGATGGAAATTGTACCAATCATAGGAAAACACTAGGCAACGATGACAAGATCCCTGAAAAAGAACCTGGAAAAACTACATGCTGAAGTAGCTACAGGACCATGCAGAAGAGCACAGTTAGAAAAGTGCTAGGACTACTTAGGAGACACGATGCAACCCCACCTCACACTAATTTTACCCATGAAAAAACACTACGGGTTATCAACGAGTTTAACTACAACCTCTGGCATCTTTCAATAATAATGAAATTGTCTTTCATAATTGCCTATTTATGCCAACACTCGGTGCGTTGTTTACCAGTTTAAGCAACAATGAAACCACCATAATTATGAAAAAAGACCTACATAAAATTACTGCAGCAGAGGCAGCAATTACTTTTAATTTAACATGTTTAAAAGATGGTTTATTTCCAGAATAAAGATAAAAATAATTAAATAATAATAAATATTAAAGTAAAATATAAAATTAGAAATAAAACAAATGAAACATATATAAAATAATAGTTATAAAATAAAGATGAAATTGATATATATAAATAATAAAAATAAGAATAAAAAATAAACTATAATAAAACCAATAGAATATAAAAATATACAAAAATAAATGCAAGGAGTAAAATGATAATAATAAAAAAAAAACATATATAAAAATAAAAAATAATAAATATATATAATAATAATATTAAGAAAAAAATTAAATATTAAAATATAAAAATAATAATTACAATTGGCTAAATGATAATAAATTTCAAAAAAATATATAATAAATATGAAAACAAAAATAAAATAGATATAATAAATGGGAAATAAAAGAGTATCACTCATTAATCTCGCAATACCATGGGATACCAGAGTAGAAGGGAAAGAGAGAGAAAAGATTGATATGGTATCAGGACCTGAAAATAGAAATAAGAAGATATACGATATCCCAATGGAAATTGTACCCATAATCATAGGAACACTAGGCACGATCCAAAGATCCTTGAAAAAGAACCTGGAAAAACTACTTGCCGAAGTAGCTACAGGACTCATACCGAAGAGTGTGCTCCTAGAAACAGCACAGAGTGAGAAAACTGCTGGACTACTAAGGAAGCAGGATGCAACCCGGAACCTCACTAACTTTACCTATGCAATACTCTACGGGTTATACAACGAATGTTTCACTACAGCCTCTGGCATCTTTACATAAAATTAAAATTGTCTTTCATAATTACCTATTTTAAACATGCCAACACTAATGACAATAACAATAATAATGAAAACAATAAAATAAATATAATAATAAACATAAAATAAGGAATACTATAAAATATAAAGTAAACATATTGCTAATATACATAATAAAGAATAAATAAAAAATTTTAAAATGTTAATTAAATAATGAAGACTTCAATAAAATAAAAAAAAATAAAGATAATACACATAAAACTAAAAATAATAAAGATAAAAATAATGATGAAAATAAAATTATACTAAAGATAAATTAAAAAAAAAATAAAAATAAATAAAAATTTAAATAATAATACATAAATAAAAAATAAATAAAAATAAATAATAGAAAAAATAATAATAATTTAATGAAAAATAAAATTTTAAAATAAAAATAAAAAATTAAAAATAAAATAATTTATGTAAAAAACAAAAAACAAAAATAATAAAGATAAAAGTATTAATAACAATTGGCAATTAAATAAAAATATTAAAGATAAAAATAAAAATTTTAAACAAAATAATAATATATAAAAAAATACAGGTAAAAACACAAATAAGGATAAAAGCATTAATAGCAATGTCAATCAAATACTAATATTAAAAGTGAAAAATTAAAAAAATAAAACAAAATAAAGGAAAATAATAAAAAATTAAAGTAATAATAATAATAATGTAAATAAAATATTAAAATTAAAAATAAAAACAAAACAAATAAAAATAAATAAAATAAAATAGTAAAAATTTCAAATAAAAGGGATAAGAATAGATATAAATAAAATAAAAATAATAAAATAATAGGAATAATTTTCATAACAAAAATTTATATTATGAACATAGAGGTAAAAGAATTATAACTACATAATAATAATAAAAACAGAAGATAAAAATAAAATAAAAATAATAATCATCATAATAATAATAATAATAATAATAATAATCAATAATAATAATAATAATAATCTAATAATAATAATTGTAAACAATATATAGTAATAAGTGAAAAATAATAATTATAATAATAAAAACGAAAATAAAAATATTAAAAGGAATAATAATAATCATAATAAAACCTTAAAATAATTATAAAAAGGAATTCACAAATGAAAATAATAATAAAAAAATAAATATAAAACAAATAATAATAATAATAATAATAATAATAATAATAATAATAATAATAATAATATAATAATCAATAATAATATAATAATAATAATAATAATAATAATAATAATAATAATAATAATAATAATAATAATAATAATAACAATAAACTACCAGAATCGGATGAAGCGAGAACCTATAATGAAAAATAACCCATTCCCACAAGTACGAGACCCTTTAAAGAAGACAGATATGGTATACCAGTACACATGACCAGTTCACAGATGTGGAAGCCCCTTCTTAGCGATGGCTAGGGTTTGGGAAATAAAAAAGTATCACTCACTAATCGCAATATCATGGGAAGGGGAAACAGAGTAGAAGGGAAAGAGAGAGAAAAGATTGATAAGTATAAGGACCTGAAAATGGAAATAATAAGGATATAGGATATGCTAGCGAAAATTGTACTCATAATCATAGGGACACCAGGCACGATACAGAGACTCCCTGAAAGGAACCTGGAAAAACTACATGCCGAGTAGCTAAAGTAGTCATGCAGAAGAGTGAGATCCTAGAAACAGCACACTTAGTGAGAAAAGTGATAGACTACTAAGGAAGCAGGATGCAACGGTGAACCTCACTAACTGGCCTCTTTCAATAAAAATGAAAATTGTGGTTTCACAATTATCTAGTTTATACATGCTTACACTCACTGCGGTATTTACCAGTTTTAAGCAACATGACAAAAACATAATTTAGAAAACATACCTACATAGAAAACTTACTGCATTTCTGAGCAGCAAAAATTACTTTTAAAATAAAACATGTTTAAAAGTTTTGGTTTACTTCACGGAATAAAGATAAAAAATAATGAAATAAATATTAAAATAAAAAATAAAATTAAAAAATAAAACAAATGAAACATAAATAAATAATAGTAGTAAATATAAAGATGAAATTGATATATATATATATATATATATATATATATATATATATATATATATATATATATATATACTAAAAAATATAAGAATAAAAAAAACTAAAAAATAAAAAATAAATAAAATTTAAATAAAAAACCAAAAATTTATAAATATAATACAATGAGTAAAATGAAAATAGAAAACATCAAAACAAAAAACCTTCAATATAAAAGATAAATAAAAACAAAATATAATTATATGAATAATAAAAAATTTAAAAGTTAATAAAAATATAATATATAAACAAATTTTCTAACCATAATAATAAAATTTTAAAAAATTTGTAATAAATATAAAAACTAAAAAAAGAATGAATAGTAATATCATTATTAACAATAAATATGAAAATGATAATATAAAAATAAAAGTACCAGAAATAAGAGTAATGATTTTGTAAATAAAAATAAAAATAAAAACAAAATTAATACAAAAATAGAACTAACAATAATAAAATAATAAACATAACAAAATAAAACATATAAAAATATATAACATAATAATAATATATTAATAATAATAAAAAATGAAATAAAAATATTTAAAAATAAAAATAAAATTAATATAAAAATAACCCCCCGAAATAACTAATATAGAAAATATAAATAAACAAAAAATGTAAATAAAAAATAAAAAATAATAAAATGAAAATAATAAAACAACCGCACTAATAAGAATAACATATAAAACTAACAATTAAAAAAATAATAATAATGAGGACAAAAAATAATAGTAAACATACAACTAAGAATAATGTCAATAAAACAATAAAAAAAAGAGTACAAAATAATAGTAATACATATAGGAAAATTAAAATTGAATTATAACAATAATTGAATAAATTGCAAAAAATAAAAAAATTATATATAAAAATAAGAAAACAATAATAACAATATAAAATTTAAAAATAAATTGAAATAAAAATATCTAACATAAAAATACAAATAACGAATAATAATAAGAAAAGTATAAATAATAAAATGTAAATAAAAACAATAGAAAATAATAAAATAAAAATAAAAATAAAATAACAACAGCACTAATAATAACAATGATAAATATATGAAAATAAAAATAAAAAATGAAAATAGCGATGAGAACACTGATAAAATTTAGTCAAAATAAAACACATAGAATATCAATAAAAAATATACGCTTAAAAAGTAAAAATAAGTAGTATACATGCTAGTATATTAAAAATTCATTAAATTAGTAACATAATTAAAGAATGCTAAAAATTAAAAAACACAAATAAAAATAAAATAAAAAAATAAATAATAAACATAATAAAAAAAAAAAATTGTTAAAATAAAATACCTATAAAATAATGAAAACAATAATAAAATTAAATGAAAAAAATTCAAAATAACGAAAATAAAAATAATAAAAAAAAAATAAAAATAAGACAACTAAACCTGAATAAAATAATAAGAAAATAATAATAAAAACGGAAAAATTTTAAATAAATTATAAGAAAAATATGAACAAAAATCACTTAATAAAAAATAAAAAATGGATTAACAAAAAAAAATAAATAAGAAAACAACAAAAAATTAATAATAAACAAAATAAAATCAATGATAATATCCAATAGAATAATAAAATTAAAAATAAAATAAAAAAAAACCAAACAAAATAATGGTAATATAAGACATATAAATTAGGATTATTGAAAAATTTTAATAAAATTATTAAGATATGAATTATAATAAAAAAAATAACGAAATAATATAAATGAAATACACTTATGAAAAAATAATAGAGATAAAAATAATAAGAGTGAAAATACAATAATAATACTAAAAATAAAAGTAAAAATGAAAATAAATAAAATAATTATAATAATAATAATAAGTATATGAAATGAATGAATAATAAATAAATAAATAGATATAATAATGATATAAAAAAAATATAAAAATTAAAAATGAAATTAAAAATAAAATTACACTTAAAACATAAAAATCATAAGATAAAAATATTAAAAAGAATAACAATTAAATCAATATTAAATATAAAAAATAATAATTATTAAAAGAAATAAAAAGAATATAAAATAGTACACATAATAAAATAAAATATTAGGGATAGAAATACTAATAATAATGTTAATTAAATCCTATTAAAAATGAAAAATAAAATAAATAACAAAAAAAAAATAAAATAATGAAAAATTAAAGTAATAATAATGAAAATAAAATATTGAAATAAAAAATAGAAAATAAATGAATAAAATATAAATCAAAATTAATGAAACAATACAAAATTTAAAATGAAAATAACATGAATAGATATATATATATATACAATAAAAAATAATAGTGATAATTTTGATAGAAAAATAAATTTAAATTCTAAAGTAAAAGTAATAAACGATAAAATAAAAATATGAATAAAATAATAAATAAATAAAAGTCAAAACAACAACAACAAAAACAACAACAACAATAATAATAATAATAATAATAATAAAATAATAATAATAATAATAATAATCAATAATCGTAAAAAATGTATAGTAATAATTTTGATAATAATATTGATAATAAAATGAAAAAAAAAAATGAAAATAAAAAATGAAATGAAAATAATAAAAACCTAAACATAATTATCATAAGAAAAGTAATTCAAATAAAAATATTCAATAAATATAAATATAAAATAAATATAAAACTTATATTAATAATAATAATAATAATAATACTAATAATAATAATAATGATAATAATAATAATAATAATATAATAATAATAATAATAATATAATAATAATAATAATAATAATAATAATAATGGAAAAAAACCCATTTCCACAGTATGAGAACCCTTAAAGTAAAGACAGAGGTGGTATACCAATGAACTGACCAAGTCTGCAGTTGTATAAGTGCCAACTTAGGTATGGCCAAGGGTATGAGAAATAAAAAACTATCACTCACTGGTCTCGCAACAACAAGGGACACCAGAGTAGAAAGGAAACAGAGAAAAGATTGATAAGCATCAGGACCTGAAAATAGAAATAATAAGATGTAGGATATGCTAGTGGGAATTGTACCCATAATCATAGGAACACTAGGCACGATACAAAGATCCTTGAAAAGGAACCTGGAAAAACTACTTGCCGAAGTAACTACAGGACTCATGCAGAAGAGTGTGATCCTAGAAACAGCACGCAGAGTGAGAAAAGTGATGGACTACTTAGGAAGAATGATGAAACCGGGGAACCTCACTAACTTTACCCATGAAATCTCTACGGGCTATGCAACGAAAGTTTAAACTACAGCCCCTGGCATCTTTCAATAAAAATGAAATTTTCTTTCATAATTAACAATTTTAAACATGCCAAAACACGGTGCGTTAATTACCAGTTTAAGCAGAATGACAAAACCATAATTATGAAAACAGACCTATATAAAATTACTGCAGCTGAGGCAGCAATTTCTTCTAATTTAACATGTTTAAAAGATGGTTTACTTTCACAATGAAGTTTAAAATAAGGAAATAACTAATACATACTAAATAAAGATAAAAATTAAAATTGAAACAAATGAAACCATAATAAAATAATAGTAATAAAATAAAGATGTAATAGATATAAATAATAATAAAAATCAATATAAAAATAAACAAAACAATAATAAAAATTTAATAATAAAATATAAAAATATACAGATATAAAGTACAATGAGTAAAATGATAATAATAAAATTTCAAAATACGAACCATAAATATAAAATAAAAATAATAAATATATATAATAATATTAATAATAGAAAATAATAAAAATATAAGAATAATAAATAAGATTGGCTAAATAATAAAATAATAATAATGAATTTCAGAAAAAAAAATATATATATATACTATATATATATATATAATATATATATATATATATATATATATATATATGAAAATAAAAAGAAAAAAGACGAAAAAGTAATATTCAAACAAAAAATGAAAATAATAATATAAAAATAAAGGCAAGAAAATAATGTTATTAATTTTTGCATAAGAATAATAAAATAAAATTAAAATAAAAAGATAGAACTAACAATAATAAAATAAGGAATAATAAAATAAAACAGTATAAAATAAATATGAAATAACAATCATAATAATAATAATAATAATAATAATAAAAATAATAATAATAATAATAATAATAATAATAATAATAATAATAATAATAATAATATAATAATAATAATAATAAAAACATTTAAAATAAAAATAACTGAATAATTATAAGGGAAATATAAATAATAAAATGTAAATAAAACAATAATAATAAAATTAAATTAATAAAAATAAAAATAACAACAGTACTAATAACTATATATAAAAATAACAATAAAAATAACAATAAGAATATTAAAAAATTAATAGTAATATAAACAAATTAAAAAGTAAAAATAATAGTAATAAACGAAAGTAAAATATAATTAATAACAGTAATATAAATAAAAATAAATAATAAAACAATAATAACTAAAATAAATGTAAAATATTAATAACAATAATAAAAGAAAATAACAATTTAAAAAATATTAAAAACAGGAATAAAATTAATTTTAAAATATAAAGAAATAATAATAAGGAAAATAAAAAATAACGAAATAATAATAAAGAAAATAAAATAAAATAGTAAAAATAACATTAAAAATAAAATAAATTAAAAATAATTATGATGAAAATAAATAAATAAATAAATAAAATAATAATTGAGCTTAAAATATTAAAATGATTATAAAATAAAATAATACACGTAATAATAAAAAATAATAACTACAAAAATATTAATTAAAATAGAAATAACAATAATAAAATAAAAACATAGTAATAAAAATAAAAATATAAAATGATATAAAGAATAAGAAGAATAATATTTATAAAAATGAAATAATAATTGAAATAAGAATATTTTATATAAGAATAAAATAAAAATAACGATAAAATAATGAGGAAAATATAAACAACAAAAACACTTATAAAAATAAAAAATGAAATAAAAAAAATAAAAAGGACAACAGTACTAATAACGAAAATTATATAAAACCATAAAAAATAAAAATAAAAATGAGAACAATAAAAGATAATAGTAAACATAAACTAAGAACACTATCAGTAAAAAAAAAAAAAAAAAAAAAAAAATATATATATATATATATATATATATATATATATATATATATATATATATATATATATATATATATATATATTAAAATTAAAATATTAATAAAATAATTAAATAATCATTAAAAAAAAATAATAAAAACAAATATAAATAATAATAAAAATATAAAATAATTTCTTTAAATAAAAATATTAAAAATAAAAATAAAATAATAATAAAATAGAAATAATGAAATAATAATTAGGAAAATATAAATAATAATATGAAAACAATAACAAATAAAGAATAAATGAATATAATAAAAATAAAAAATAACATTACTAATAACAATAATATAAAAATCAAAATCAAAAATGAAAATATAATGAGGGATAAAATACGATAACAATATAAACCAATGAATAATATTGATAAAAAAAGTACAATTAAATAGAAAAGTAAAAATAGGAGAGTGACATGAATGTACATACTAAATTATTAAATATAATCAAAGAAATCATTAAGACATAAAAAATAAAAAATAAAAATAAATATAATACACATAAAAATTAATAAAGATAAAAATAATGATAATAAAAAATAAAACAATAATACTAAAATAGAATTGAAAATAAAAAATTAATAAAAATAAACATTAATAAATAATAAATAAAATAAATAAATATATAAAATAATAATAATAATGATAATACTGAAGATAAAATGTTAAAAATAAAAAATAAAAATAATATGCGTAAAAAGCAAAATTAATAAAGATAGAATTATTAATAACAATCACAATTAAATAATATTAAAAATAAAAATAAAAAATAAAAATTAAATTATAAAAATAATACACATAAAAAATAATAAGGATAAAAATATTAAAGACAATATCACTTAAAAAACAATATTAAAAATTAAAAACTAAATAAAAATGTTATTCATAAAACTAAATAATAATAACGAAAAATTAAAGTAATAATAATAATGAAAATAAAATATTAAAAATAAAAGTAAAAATAAAGTAAATAAAAATATAAAATAAATAAATAAAATAAATAAAATAAAACAACATATAAATAAAATAAATGATATAATAATAAGAATTTCAAATAAAAATAAGAATAAATATAACTATAATAAAAAATAATATAATAATAGTATTTTGATAAGAAAAATTAAATTATAATATATAAAGTAAAATTAATAAAAATAAACAAAAATAACTAAAATAAATAATAAAATAAATAAATATATAAAATAATAATAATAATGATAATACTGAAGATAAATGTTAAAAATAAAAAATAAAAATAATATGCGTAAAAAGCAAAATTAATAAAGATAAAATATTAATAACAATCACAATTGATTAATATTAAAAATAAAAATAAAATTGAATATATAAATATAAAAATAATACACATAAAAAAATAATAAGGATAAAAATATTAAAGACAATATCACTTAAATAACAATATTAAAAATTAAAAACTAAATAAAAAATATTATACATAAAACTAAATAATAATAACGAAAAATTAAAGTAATAATAATAATGAAAATAAAATATTAAAAATAAAAATAAAAATGAAGTAAATAAAAATATAAATAAAAAAATAAAATAAATATAAATAAAATAAATAAACATATAAATAAATAAATAATATAATAATAAGAATTTCAAATAAAAATAACAATAAAAAAATAACTATAATAAAAAATAATAAAATAATAGTATTTTTGATAAGAAAAATTTAAATTATAAAGCACTAAAAGTAAAAATAACAAAAATAAACAAAACAACTAACTAAAATAAAATAATATAAATAAAAATTATAAATAAAATAATAATAATAATAATAATAATAATAATAATAATAATAATAATAATAAATAATAATAATAATATACTTATTAAAGTAATGGCTACTTCAGCAGCGTTACACTTGTAGAATTCTTCTCTATTTTCCGAATAGCGGCTTTTTCCGTGCTACTTAAACAGGCTAGTAGAGCACATATAGAGTCATGATCAAATACAGAGTAAAAATTGGTGTACATATTTGAATTTTACAGATAAACTATGATACCATAGTCATCAAAGTCATTAACGATTTTCTCTCTCCCTCTCTTTCTTGAAGGAAGCGAGCTTTCGTCTGTAGCTGCCAGACATCCTTGGGCTGGGAAGCTGAGGGTGGACTGATCTTGGTGTGGTGTCCGTCCTCCTTATATCTGGGGTCAACAACAGGGGGTCTGCCCCATGGTGATCTCCTACTGGCTGGTGGCGGTAAGTCTTCGTTTCCATTGGTGGCTTGAGCCAGGTCTCAAGACACTTTCTCCGAGTCGATGGTTGCTGTGCTGCAGGTCTGCAGCCGTCTAGACCTCGAGGAAGGGCGGTTCCCCTTGCTGGGAGCCAGGAGAGGACGGCCGCTTCTCTGCCATCGTCTTGAGCCAACAAAGCGAGCTGCTCAGATTATGTAATGGCCAATAGTATTGCGCAAGGATGACGTAACGTAAAACGTTCGCGAAAAGTACTCCGAGGGGAGAACCCATCGCTACGGGAATGTTAAAACCCATAAACCAGGGAACCCGTTACGCCCCATCATTAGCCAAATTCCCGCTCCTACATACCAGCTTGCGAAGAAATTGAATGCTATTTTGACTCCTTACGTTCCAGATGACCACAGTTTGAAGTCCTCTGCCGAGTTTATAGAAGCCCTGAAAACGACACCGTCCGGAGGAGTTATTGCATCGATGGACGTGGAGTCCCTGTTCACGAACGTTCCCGTGGATGAAACAATCCAGATAATTCTGGATCGTGTATACAGAGACGACTCCACGCCCCCATTAAACATCCCTGAGCATGCCCTCCATAAACCTCCTTGAAATATGTACGAAAAGGGCCCCTTTCTCCACCCACATAGGCCATATGTACACGCAAAAAGACGGCGGGTAGCGATGGGTTCTCCCCTCGGAGTACTTTTCGCGAACTTCTACATGGGCACTGTGGAACGTCGGTATTCGCCACCATCGAGAAACCGTCTATGTACGTCCGATATATTGACGACACCTTCATCAGTGCCAACACGGTGGAAGAAATTAGAGCGCCTGCGACAAGCCTTCCACGACCACAGCAGACTCAACTTCACCATCGAGCATTGCCGTGACCGTCGCCTCCCCTTCCTTGACGTTCTCGTCGGGCAACAAGAAGAACGCTTCGTAACACAAGTGTATACGAAACCCACGAACCTGGGCATGTGCCTGAACGGCGAGAGCGAGTGTCCAGAGAGATACAAACGCACTGCAATCAGCGCCTTCATCAAGAGAGCTCTCTCACACTGCTCTTCGTGGAAGGACACGCACACTGAATTAGAACGTGTTGCCCAAGTTTCTAATTAACAACGGGTATTCCAACCGGGACATCGAAAAAGCCATTCGCAGAAACATCGATAAGTGGTACCAGCAGGAGCCTCGCCCCGTCGCCCTTGAAGACGTCACTCTCTTTACAAGGGAGCATTTCACAAGAAATACAAAGAGGATGAACGAGCCCTTCGTAACATCATCGAAAAGAATGTCTCCCCCACGGAACCCTGCGAAAAAAGTAAAATTGATCATTTACTATAAAAGCAAGAAGACCAGTGGCCTGATTATGAAAAAAAAAAACAACCCAGCCCCTGTGATGCAGGACCCTCTCAAGAAAACTAACGTTATCTACCAATACAAATGCCCTGTCCGGGGAATGCCCCGGCGCCTACATTGGTATGACAACGATGCGATTTTCCAAGAGGATATCCTGCCACGCTCAGGAAGGCGCCATCCATAATCATGCAAAAAACGTCCACAATACCAGGATAACTCGGAAGGACATTATTCCTAATATTGGTATTATCGATAAGGCAGCACAACCACCGTCGCCTCCGCCCCTCTTAGAGGCCCTACACATCGGAAGGAGAGACCCAGCCTTAACACCACTCAAGAGACTTCACTCCTCCCGACGGTGGCAGGTAGGGCGCTGCCCGCCGGCACCATAGAGCCGATCGAAACGGACCAATCAGGTGCCCCTGCCCAATACTATGCTCCCAGTCTCCAGCGTCCTGCACAACGAAGAGCAGTGCGAGCTTCCACCTCTGCAAGACGGCTTGACTCAGGGATTTAATCCTCTGTTCAGCCAATGAAAACGCAGCGCCCATCAGACAGAGCACCTGGGACACAATAAATACCGCCGAACGACCCCATTCCAATCAGTTCACGCTCACCTTTCCTTGAAAATGAACCGATGATACGGTTGGAAACGTTGGAATTCCATTACTAAGATTTGTTTAATCACTTTTGTTATCATAACAATAAATTAGTATTTTTAGAAAACATTTCTTTAACCAAGATATGAACATCGGCCAGAGCCTATTAGCAAATATCAGCCCTGATGGAGAAGAAGAATAATAAGAAGAATTGAAAAGACCATATATAAAATCAATTCCACTGATGCTGCCATCATCTTTAACAAAATAATAATAATAATAATAATAATAATAATAATAACAAAATCAAAGTTGTAGTAATAAAGCTCAACCTAGGTGTCGACTTGCAACAATATATCGTCTATGTAACGGGCTTATTTCCACGGGCACTGGTAGGGGCAAAGAACTTCTCTTACACTGCACCCACATAAAAGTAGGCAAAAGAGGACTCCCACAGGAGAGCACATTGCAACTCCATCTATCTTGCGGAACTCTGTCATCGGTGGTTGAGAAAGGAGCCCTTCTTGTACAGATGTCCAACAAAGAACGCCAAAGAGGCTTTTGGGACCGTCGAAGGGTCCCGGTAAAAGAGATCCAAGATAATGTCGATAGTCTGGCCGACGGGCACGTTGGTGAAGAGGGACACTACGTCGAGGGACGCTATGATGCCAGTGAAGGGGAGTCGCGAATTTCTTCAAAGAACTCCACCAATGAACTCAGGCTATAGTGATTCATGGCGTAGGGAGTCCAAAATGTGACTGAGGCTCTTGGTCAGGGCGTAAGTCGGGGCGGGAGTCTGGCTAATAATCGGAAGGAGGGGTTGCCTTCCTTATGGGGTTACACGTAAAGGTAGAGGTAACCAAAGCTGAAGTCCCCTTGCATGGTCGGAGGGTGGACAGCGTTAGTTGCAGCCTAAATGGCCCTGATGACCCGGCTGGCGTCGCTTTTGATATCATCAGTAGGGTTCAGTGTGAGACGATCGAACTTTGAGGAGTCAGACAGGATGGTATCGAGCTTCTCATGCACCGCCAGTACAAAGGCAGACGGACTCACCCTCTTTCTTCACCCCATCACCTACCTTCGTATAAGAGGATGTCTGAAGTCTCACAAAAACCGTGGTGGCCGTTACCAAGAAATATTCAGAATCCAGACGTAGAATTTAACTTTACACATGAGAACCTCTACGGGGTATCAACAAATGTTTAACTACAGTCTATAGCATCTTTGATTAAAATTAAAAGTACTTTCATTACTACTAGTATAATGAAAGTCAGTTTTAGACATGCCACCCTACAGCGCGTTGCTCACTAGTTTAAAAAGCAACAAATAAGAAAACCATAATTACGAAAATAGACCTATATACAATTTAATGCTGGTGATGCAGCATTTATTTTTAATAAAAAATGTTTAAAAGAGGGTTTACTCCGGAATAAAGATAAAAATAAAATAAAAACAGAAAAATAAAATAATAAAAATGAAATATAAATAATAATAATAAAAATAATTATGCAAGTAATGAAAAATAAAAGTAAAAATTAAAAAATAAAATAATAATATGTAAAAATTAAGTAATAATACAAATTAAGTAAAATTTATATCGATATATATATATATATAATATATATATATATATATATATATACACGC
>NC_087212.1:40430732-40450732 GCF_015104395.2 Macrobrachium nipponense
GCGTGTATATATATATATATATATATATATATATATATATATATATATATATATATATATATATATATATATATATATATCGATATAAATTTTACTTAATTTGTATTATTACTTAATTTTTATCATTATTATTTTATTTTTGTTAATTTTTACTTTTATTTTCATTACTTGCATAATTATTTTTATTATTATTTTATTTATATTTCATTTTTATTATTTTTATTTTTCTGTTTTTATTTTATTTTTATCTTTATTCCGGAAGTAAACCCTCTTTTAAACATTTTTTATTAAAAATAAATGCTGCCTCACCAGCATTAATTGTATATAGGTCTATTTTCGTAATTATGGTTTTCTTATTGTTGCTTAAACTAGTGAGCAACGCGCTGTAGGGTGGCATGTCTAAAACTGACTTTCATTACTACCTAGTAGTAATGAAAGTACTTTTAATTTTAATCAAAGATGCTATAGACTGTAGTTAAACATTTGTTGTATACCCCGTAGAGGTTCTCATGTGTAAAGTTAAATTCTACGTCTGGATTCTGAATATTTCTTGGTAACGGCCACCACGGTTTTTGTGAGACTTCAGACATCCTCTTATACGAAGGTAGGTGATGGGGTGAAGAAAGAGGGTGAGTCCGTCTGCCTTTGTACTGGCGGTGCATGAGAAGCTCGATACCATCCTGTCTGACTCCTCAAAGTTCGATCGTCTCACACTGAACCCTACTGATGATATCAAAAGCGACGCCAGCCGGGTCATCAGGGCCATTTAGGCTGCAACTAACGCTGTCCACCCTCCGACCATGCAAGGGGACTTCAGCTTTGGTTACCTCTACCTTTACGTGTAACCCCATAAGGAAGGCAACCCCCTCCTTCCGATTATTAGCCAGACTCCCGCCCCGACTTACGCCCTGACCAAGAGCCTCAGTCACATTTTGACTCCCTACGCCATGAATCACTATAGCCTGAGTTCATTGGTGGAGTTCTTTGAAGAAATTCGCGACTCCCCCTTCACTGGCATCATAGCGTCCCTCGACGTAGTGTCCCTCTTCACCAACGTGCCCGTCGGCCAGACTATCGACATTATCTTGGATCTCTTTTACCGGGACCCTTCGACGGTCCCAAAAGCCTCTTTGCGTTCTTTGTTGGACATCTGTACAAGAAGGGCTCCTTTCTCCAACCACCGATGACAGATGTTCCGCAAGATAGATGGAGTTGCAATGTGCTCTCCTGTGGGAGTCCTCTTTGCCTACTTTTATGTGGGTGCAGTGTAAGAGAAGTTCTTTGCCCCTACCCAGTGCCCGTGGAAATAAGCCCGTTACATAGACGATATATTGTTGCAAGTCGACACCTAGGTTGAGCTTTATTACTACAACTTTGATTTTGTTATTATTATTATTATTATTATTATTATTATTATTATTATTATTATTATTATTATTATTATTATTGTACTACGAAGCAGACCCTCTCTCTAGCATACTTTAATAAAAGTAGCGTTACGCGAATAGAGATTATTTTCTGTTTTTCGAATAGCGGCTTTTTCAGTACTACTTAAATAGGGTAGTAGAGCGTCTATGGAGGTCATTTTCACATATAGGGTCAAGATCAGTGTATATGTTTATATTTCAATTCTAACAAATAAACTAAAATATCATAGTTATCAAAGTCTCTCTCTCTCTCTCTCTGTTGTAGCGGGATTCCGTCGTGATTTTCCAGACATCCTTATGGCGGTACATCTGGCCACGGTGGTTGGAGAAAGGGGCCTTCTTGGTGCAGATCTCCAGCAGCGTACGGAGCGAGGCTTCGGGTATGTTTATGGGCGCCGTCGACTGAGTACCCCAGTGGGCTCCCCACTGGGGGTACTCTTCGCTAACTTTTACATGGGCACCATGGAGGAACAAGTCTTCGCCAGGATGCAGCAACCCCGCAGATATGGACGTTATATCGAAGATATCTTTGTTCAAGTCGACGCCGAGGATGAGGTAGAAGGCCTCCGTCAGGCATTTCAGCAGTGCAGCGTGCTGAATTGCACAGTTGAATACAGCACCGACGATCAACGCCCATCAACGAGGTCTAGACGGCTGCAGACCTGCAGCACAGCAACCATCGACTCGGAGAAAGTGTCTTGAGACCTGGCTCAAGCCACCAATGGAAACGAAGACTTACCGCCACCAGCCAGTAGGAGATCACCATGGGGCAGACCCCCTGTTGTTGACCCCAGATATAAGGAGGACGGACACCACACCAAGATCAGTCCACCCTCAGCTTCCCAGCCCAAGGATGTCTGGCAGCTACAGACGAAAGCTCGCTTCCTTCAAGAAAGAGAGGGAGAGAGAAAATCGTTAATGACTTTGATGACTATGGTATCATAGTTTATCTGTAAAATTCAAATATGTACACCAATTTTTACTCTGTATTTGATCATGACTCTATATGTGCTCTACTAGCCTGTTTAAGTAGCACGGAAAAAGCCGCTATTCGGAAAATAGAGAAGAATTCTACAAGTGTAACGCTGCTGAAGTAGCCATTACTTTTAATAAGTATATTATTATTATTATTATTATTATTATTATTATTATTATTATTATTATTATTATTATTATTATTATTATTATTATTATTAATTTTGTTTATAATTTTATTTTATTTGTATTATTTTATTTTAGTTAGTTTTGTTTATTTTTGTTATTTTTACTTTTATGTTTATAATTAAATTTTTCTTATCAAAATACTATTATTTTATTATTTTTTATTATAGTTATATTTATTGTTATTTTTATTTGAAATTCTTATTATTATATTATTATTTATGATATGTTTATTATTTTATTTATTTATTTATTTATTTTATTTATATTTTTATTTACTTCATTTTTATTTTTATTTTTAATATTTTATTTTCATTATTATTATTACTTTAATTTTTCGTTATTATTATTTAGTTTTATGTACAATATTTTTTATTTAGTTTTTAATTTTTAATATTGTTATTTAAGTGATATTGTCTTTAAATATTTTTATCCTTATTATTTTTTTATGTGTATTATTTTTATATTTAATATTTTTATTCAATTTTATTTTTATTTTTAATATTAATCAATTGTGATTGTTATTAATATTTTTTTATCTTTATTGAATTTTGCTTTTTTACGATATTTATTTTTTTATTTTTATTTTTAACATTTTATCTTCAGTATTATCATTATTATTATTATTTTATATATTTATTTATTTTATTATTTATTTTAGTTATTTTTGTTTATTTTTATTATTTTTACTTTTAATGTTTATAATTTAATTTTTCTTATCAAAATACTATTATTATATTATTTTTTATTATAGTTATATTTATTCTTATTTTTATTTGAAATTCTATTATTATATCATTTATTTTATTTATTGTTGTTTTATTTTATTTATATTTTATTTTATTTTATTTATATTTTTATTTACTTTATTTTTTACTTTTATTTTTAATATTTTATTTTCATTATTATTATTACTTTAATTTTTCGTTATTATTATTTAGTTTTTATGAATAACATTTTTATTTAGTTTTTTAATTTTTTAATATTGTTATTTAAGTGATATTGTCTTTAATATTTTTATCCTTATTATTTTTATGTGTATTATTTTTATATTTAATTTTTATTTTTTTATTTTTATTTTTATTATTTAATTGTGATTGTTATTAATAATTCTATCTTTATTAATTTAATTTTGCTTTTTTACGTGTATTATTTTTATTTTTAATTTTTAACATTTTATCTTCAGTATTATCATTATTATTATTATTTTATATATTATTTATTTTATTTATTTATTTATTAATTTGTTTAATGTTTTTATTTTATTTTATTTTCAATTCTATTCTTTAGTATTATTGTTTTATTTTTTTATTATCATTATTTTTTTTATCTTTATTAATTTTTATGTGTATTATATTTATTTTTAATTTTTTATTTTTTTTATTTTTAGTCTTAATGATTTCTTTGATTATATTTAATAATTTAGTTTATATTTTTTACATTCATGTCACTCCTATTTTTACTTTTCTATTTAATTGTTACTTTTTTTATCAATATTATTCATTGGTTTATATTTGTTATCGTATTTTATCCTCATTATTATTTTCATTTTTGATTTTGATTTTTATATTATTGTTATTAGTAATGTTATTTTTATTTTTATTATATTCATTTTATTCTTTATTTGTTATTGTTTTCATATTATTATTTATATTTTCCTAATTATTATTTCATTATTTCTATTTTTATTCTTAATTTTATTTTTATTTTTAATATTTTTATTTGAAATTATTTTATATTTTTATTATTATTTTATATTTGTTTTATTGTTTTATTTTTAATGATTTATTTAATTATTTTATTAATATAATTTTAATTTCATATATATATATATATATATATATATATATATATATATATATATATATATATATATATATATATATATATTTTTTTTTTTTTTTTTTTTTACTGATAGTGTTCTTAGTTTTATGTTTACTATTATCTTTTATTGTTCTCATTTTTATTTTTATTTTTTATGGTTTTATATAATTTTCGTTATTAGTACTGTTGTCCTTTTTATTTTTTTTATTTATTTCATTTTTTATTTTTATAAGTGTTTTTGTTGTTTATATTTTCCTCATTATTTGATTTTTCGTTATTTTTTATTTTATTTTATTATTTAAATTTTTATTTTCTTAATTTTTCAAATTATTATTTTCTTCTTATTATTTAAAATTATTCTTATTTCAATTGTTATTTTTTCATTTTTATAACTATTTTATTTTCTTCTAATTTTTCTTTTATTATCATTTTTATTTTTTTGTTTTTATTTTACTTATTGTTTTTATTTTCGTATTTTGTTATTTTAAGTTTAATTTTTATATTTTTGTAAGTTATTAATTTTTGTTTTTAATTTTATTACGTGTATTTTTTATTTTTATTTTAATACTATCCATTTTAATATTTTAAGCTCATTATTATTTTATTTATTTATTTATTTATTTTCATCATAATTATTTTTATTTATTTTATTTTTAATGTTATTTTTACTATTATTTTATTTTCTTTATTATTATTTCGTTATTTTTATTTTCCTTATTATTATTTCTTTATATTTTAAAATTAATTTTATTCCTGTTTTTAATATTTTTTTTAATTTGTTATTTTCTTTTATTATTGTTATTATATTTTACATTTATTTTTATTTATATTGTTTTTATTATAATAATTTATTAATTACTGTTATTAATTATATTTTACTTTCGTTTATTACTATTATTTTTACTTTTTAATTTTGTTTATATTACTATTAATTTTTTTAATATTCTTATTGTTATTTTTATTGTTATTTTTATATATAGTTATTAGTACTGTTGTTATTTTTATTTTTATTAATTTAATTTTATTATTATTGTTTTATTTACATTTTTATTATTTATATTTCCCTTATAATTATTCAGTTATTTTTATTTTAAATGTTTTTATTATTATTATTATTATTATTATTATTATTATTATTATTATTATTATTATTATTATTATTTTTATTATTATTATTATTATTATGATTGTTATTTCATATTTATTTTTATACTGTTTATTTTATTATTCCTTATTTTATTATTGTTAGTTCTATCTATTTTGTTTTAATTTATTTTATTATTCTTATGCAAAAATTAATAACATTATTTTCTTGCCTTTATTTTTAATATTATTATTTTCATTTTTGTTTGAATATTACTTTTCGTTCTTTTTTCTTTTTATTTCATATATATATATATATATATATATATATATATATATATATATATATATATATATATATAGTATATATATATATATATATATTTTTTTCTGAAATTCATTATTATTATTTATTATTTAGCCAATCTTATTTATTATTCTTATATTTTTATTATCTATTATTATATTATTATATGATTATTATTATTTTTATTTTATATTTATGGTTCGTATTTTGAAATTTTATTATTATCATTTTACTCATTGTATTTATATCTGTATATTTTTATATTTTATTATTAAATTTTTATTATTGTTTTATTTTTTATATTATTTTTATTATTATTTATATCTATTACATCTTTATTTTATTACTATTATTTTATTTATGTTTCATTTGTTTCAATTTTAATTTTTATCTTTATTTTAGTATGTATTATTATTTCCTTATTTTAAACTTCATTGTGAAAGTAAACCATCTTTTAAACATGTTAAATTAGAAGAAATTGCTGCCTCAGCTGCAGTAATTTTATATAGGTCTGTTTTCATAATTATGGTTTTGTCATTCTTGCTTAAACTGGTAATTAACGCACCGTGTTTTGGCATGTTTAAAATTGTTAATTATGAAAGAAAATTTCATTTTTATTGAAAGATGCCAGGGGCTGTAGTTAAACTTTCGTTGCATAGCCCGTAGAGATTTTCATGGGTAAAGTTAGTGAGGTTCCCGGTTTCATCATTCTTCCTAAGTAGTCCATCACTTTTCTCACTCTGCGTGCTGTTTCTAGGATCACACTCTTCTGCATGAGTCCTGTAGTTACTTCGGCAAGTAGTTTTTCCAGGTTCCTTTTCAAGGATCTTTGTATCGTGCCTAGTGTTCCTATGATTATGGGTACAATTCCCACTAGCATATCCTACATCCTTATTATTTCTATTTTCAGGTCCTGATGCTTATCAATCTTTTCTCTGTTTCCTTTCTACTCTGGTGTCCCTTGTTGTTGCGAGACCAGTGAGTGATAGTTTTTTATTTCTCATACCTTGGCCATACCTAAGTTGGCACTTATACAACTGCAGACTGGTCATGTTCATTGGTATACCACCTCTGTCTTACTTAAGGGTTCTCATACTTGTGGAAATGGGTTTTTTTTCCTTATTATTATTATTATTATTATTATTATTATTATTATTATTATTATTATTATTATTATTATTATTATTATTATTATTATTATTATTATTCTATTATTATTATTATTATTATTATTATTATTATTAATATAGTATATTTATTTATATTTATATTATTGAATATTTTTATTTGAATTACTTTTCTTATGATAATTATGTTAGGTTTTATTATTTTTATTTCATTTTTATTTTCATTTTTTTTTTTCATTGTTTATTATCAATATTATTATTCAAAATTATTACTTTTACTACATATCATTTTTTATTGATTATTATTATTATTATTATTATTATTATTATTATTATATTATTATTATTAAATTATATTATTATTATTATTATTGTTGTTTTTGTTGTTGTTGTTTTGACTTTTATTTATTATTTTTATTTTATTCATATTTTTATTTTATCTTTATTACTTTTACGTTTATAATTTAAATTTTTACTATCAAAATTATCACTATTATTTTTTATTAATATATATATATATATCTATTCATGTTATTTTCATTTTAAATTTTGTATTGTTTCATTAATTTTATTTATATTTTATTTTTATTCATTTATTTTCTATTTTTTATTTCAATATTTTATTTTCAATTATTATTACTTTAATTTTTCATTATTTTATTTTTTATTATTATTTTATTTTATTTTTCATTTTTTAATAGGATTTAATTAAACATTATTAGTATTTCTATCCCTAATATTATTATTTATTATGTGTACTATTTTATATTCTTTTATTCTTTTAATAATTATTATTTTTATATTTAATATTATTTAATTGTTATTCTTTTTAATATTTTTATCTTATGATTTTTATGTTTTAAGTGTAATTTTATTTTTAATTTCATTTTTAATATTTTTTTATATCATTATTATTATTCTATCTATTTATTTATTTATTTATTCATTCATTTATTTACTTATTATTATTATTATAATTATTTTATTTATTTTCATTTTTACTTTTATTTTTAGTATTATTATTGTATTTTCACTCTTATTATTTTTATCTCTATTATTTTTTCATAAGTGTTTCATTTATATTTATTTCGTTTTTTTTTATTTTTTTATTATAATTCATATCTTAATAATTTATTAAAATTTTTCAATAATCTAATTTATATTCTTATATTACCATTATTTTTGTTTTTTTATTTTATTTTTATTTTCTATTGATATTATTCATTGTTTTATGTTTATTATTATTTTTTATTGTTCTTATTATTTTTTTTTTATTTTTTTTTATTATTAGTATTTTGTTATTATTATTTTATTATATTTATTTTTTCATTATTTTATATTTATATTTTACATTTGTATTGTTCATATTTTTCTTATTATTATTTCGTTATTATTATTTTTCTTATTAATTTTATTCTTGTTTTCAATATTTATATTTTTTATTCATTTTTATTATTGTTATTATTTTTATATTTATTTATTTATAGTTTTTATTTTTAGCATTTCTTTAATTATTGTTACTAATTTAATTTTAATATCTAGCATGTATTACTATTATTTTTACTTTTTAATGTATATTTTTTATTGATATTCCTAGTTTTATTTTGACTAAATTTTATCAGTGTTCTCATCGCTATTTTCATTTTTTATTTTTATTTTCATATATTTATCATTGTTATTAGTGCTGTTGTTATTTTATTTTTATTTTTATTTTATTATTTTCTATTGTTTTTATTTACATTTTTATTATTTATACTTTTCTTATTATTATTTCGTTATTTGTATTTTTATGTTAGATATTTTTATTTCAATTTATTTTTAAATTTTATATTGTTATTATTGTTTTCTTATTTTTATATATAATTTTTTTATTTTTTGCAATTTATTCAATTATTGTTATTAATTCAATTTTAATTTCCTATATGTATTACTATTATTTTACTCTTTTTTTTATTGTTTTATTGACATTATTCTTAGTTGTATGTTTACTATTATTTTTTGTCCTCATTATTATTATTTTTTTAATTGTTATTTTTATATGTTATTCTTATTAGTGCGGTTGTTTTATTATTTTCATTTTATTATTTTTTATTTTTTTATTTACATTTTTATTATTTATATTTTCTATATTATTATTTCGTTATTTTTATATTAATTTTATTTTTATTTCAAATATTTTATTTCAATTTTTTTATTATTATTAATATTATTATTATTATGTTATATATTTTATATTGTTTTTTTTATTTTGTTATGTTTATTATTTTATTATTGTTAGTTCTATTTGTATTAATTTTATTTTTATTTTTATTAACAAAATCATTACTATTATTCTGGTACTTTTATTTTTAATATTATCATTTCATATTTATTAATAAGATGATATTACTTATTCATTCTTTTTTTATTTTTATATTTATTACAAATTTTTTAAATTTATTATTATGGTTTAGAAAATTTATATATTATATTTTTATTACTTTTAAATTTTTTATTATTCATAATAATTATTTTTATTTTTATTTATCTTTTATATTGAAGTTTTTTGTTTTGATGTTTTTATTTTCATTTTACTCATTGTATTTATATTTATAAATTTTTATATTTTTTATTTAAATTTTATTGTTTTATTTTTTATTCTAATTTTTTGTTATATATATATATATATATATATATATATATATATATATATATATATATATATATATATCAATTTCATCTTTATATTTACTACTATTATTTTATTTATGTTTCATTTGTTTTATTTTTAATTTTATTTTTATTTTAATATTATTTCATTATTTTTATCTTTATTCCTGAAGTAAACCAACTTTTAAACATGTTAAATTAAAAGTAATTGCTGCCTCAGCTGCAGTAATTTTATGTAGGTCTGTTTTCATAATTATGGTTTTGTCATTGTTGCTTAAACTGGTAAATACCGCAGTGAGTGTAAGCATGTATAAACTAGATAATTGTGAAACACAATTTTCATTTTTATTGAAAGAGGCCAGTTAGTGAGGTTCACCGTTGCATCCTGCTTCCTTAGTAGTCTATCACTTTTCTCACTAAGTGTGCTGTTTCTAGGATCTCACTCTTCTGCATGACTACTTTAGCTACTTCGGCATGTAGTTTTTCCAGGTTCCTTTTCAGGGATCTCTGTATCGTGCCTGGTGTCCCTATGATTATGAGTACAATTTTCGCTAGCATATCCTATATCCTTCTTATTTCCATTTTCAGGTCCTTATACTTATCAATCTTTTCTCTCTCTTTCCCTTCTACTCTGGTTTCCCATGATATTGCGATTAGTGAGTGATACTTTTTTATTTCCCAAACCCTAGCCATCGCTAAGAAGGGGCTTCCACATCTGTGAACTGGTCATGTGTACTGGTATACCATATGTCTTCTTTAAAGGGTCTCGTACTTGTGGGAATGGGTTATTTTTCATTATAGGTTCTCGCTTCATCCGATTCTGGTAGTTTATTGTTATTATTATTATTATTATTATTATTATTATTATTATTATTATTATTATTATTATATTATTATATATTATTATTATTATTATTATTATTATTATTATTAGTATTATTATTTGTTTTATATTTATTTTTTTATTATTATTTTCATTTGAATTCCTTTTTATAATTATTTTAAGGTTTTATTATGATTATTATTATTTCCTTTTAATTTTTATTTTCGTTTTTATTATTATAATTATTATTTTTCAAAATTATTACTATATGTTTTTACAATTATTATTATTATTATTATTATTATTATTATTATTATTATTATTATTATTATTATTATTATTATTATTATTATTATATTGAATATTATTTATTTTTATTTTATTTTTATCTTCTGTTTTTATTATTATTATGTTTATTTTTAATTCTTTTACCTCTATGTTCATAATATAAATTTTTGTTATGAAAATTATTCCTATTATTTTATTATTTTTATTTTATTTATATCTATTCTTATCGCTTTTATTTGAAATTTTATTATTTTATTTTATTTATATTTTTATTTGTTTTGTTTTTATTTTTAATTTTAATATTTTATTTACATTATTATTATTTATTACTTTAATTTTTTATTATTTTCCTTTATTTTATTTTTTTTTTAATTTTTCACTTTTAATATTAGTATTTGATTGACATTGCTATTAATGCTTTTATCCTTATTTGTGTTTTTACCTGTATTATTTTTTATATTTTTATTATTTTTTTAAAATTTTATTTTTATCTTTAATATTTTTATTTAATTGCCATTGTTATTAATACTTTTATCTTTATTATTTTTGTTTTTTTGACATAAAATTATTTTTATTTTTAAGTTTTATTTTTTATTTTATTTTCATTAAATTATTATTATTTTTTCTATTATTTATTTTTTTATTTATTTATTTATGTATTATTATTTAAAATTTTTATTTATTTTTATTTTTAATTTTATCTTTAGTATAATTTTATTTTCATCATTATTTTTATCTTTATTATTTTTAGTTTTATGTGTATTATCTTTATTTTTTTTATTTTATTGAAGTCTTCATTATTTAATTAACATTTTAAATTTTTTAAATTTTTTTATTTATTCTTTATTATGTATATTAGCAATATGTTTACTTTTATATTTTATAGTATTCCTTATTTTATGTTTATTATTATATTTTATTTTCTTCATTATTATTGTTGTTGTTATTAGTGTTGGCATGTTTAAAATAGGTAATTATGAAAGACACTTTTAATTTTATATAAAGATGCCAGAGGCTGTAGTGAAACATTCGTTGTATAACCCGTAGAGTATTACAAGGGTAAAGTTAATGAGGTTCCGGGTTGCATCCTTCTTCCTTAGTAGTCCAACAGTTTTCTCACTCTGCGATGCTGTTTCTAGGAGCCACACTCTTCGGCATTAGTCCTGTAGCTACTTCGGCAAGTAGTTTTTTCCAGGTTCCTTTTCGCAAGGATCTTTGGATCGTGCCTAGTGTTCCTATGATTATGGGTACAATTTCCATTGGCATGTCCTATATCCTTCTTATTTCTATTTTCAGGTCCTGATACATATCAATCTTTTCTCTCTCTTTCCCTTCCTCTCTGGTATCCCATGGTATTGCGAGATTAATGAGTGATACTCTTTTATTTCTCATATATTATATCTATTATTGTTATTTTCATATTTATTATATATCTTTTTAAATTTTATTATTATTTAGCCAATTGTAAATTATTATTTTAATATTTTAATATTTTAATTTTTTTCTTAAATATTATTAATTATATTCTAAATTTATTATTCTTTTTTTTATTTTTAATTATTATGTTTTTTTTTATTAATTATCATTTTACTCCTTGCATTTATTTTTGTATATTTTTATATTCTATTGGTTTTATTATAGTTTTATTTTTTATTCATTTTATTATTTATATATATCAATTTCATCTTTATTTTTATAACTATTATTTTATATATGTTTCATTTGTTTTATTTCTAATTTTATTTTTTACTTTAATATTTATTATTATTTCATTATTTTTATCTTTATTCAGGAAATTAACCATCTTTCAAACATGTTAAATTAAAAGTAATTGCTGCCTCTGCTGCAGTGATTTTATGTAGGTCTTTTTTCATAATTATGGTGGTTTCATTGTTGCTTAAACTGGTAAACAACGCACCGAGTGTTGGCATGTTTAAAATAGGCAATTATGAAAGACAATTTCATTATTATTGAAAGATGCCAGAGGTTGTAGTTAAACCTTCGTTGTATAACCCGTAGTGTTTTTCATGGGTAAAATTAGTGTGAGGTTGGGTTGCATCGTGTCTCCTAAGTAGTCCAGCACTTTTCTAACTGTGCTCTTCTGCATGGGTCCTGTAGCTACTTCAGCATGTAGTTTTTCCAGGTTCTTTTTCAGGGATCTTTGGTTCGTGCCTAGTGTTCCTATGATTATGGGTACAATTTCCATCGAGATATCGTACGTATATCCTTCTTATTTCTATTTTCAGGTCCTGATACTTATCAATATTTTCTCTCTCTTTCTCTTCTACTCTGGTGTCCCATGGTATTGCGACATCAATGAGTGATACTTTCTTCTTAATTTTGTCAATCAACGTCACGTCTGGTCTATTGGCATGTGTCACCCTTCGTGTTCTGATACCACAGTCCCAGAAGATATTTGCTTGGTCGTTTTCTATGACTAAGCCTTTCCCCATTTATACTACGCTCGTCATTTTTCAGTTGTCAAAGAGGGAATGCGGTCATTTTAACTATGTTGATATTTTAACATTGTTAATTTATGGTGTCTTGTGCCACATAAATCAGGAAACATACGAAGTTTTTTTTTAATTTTCATTGTTTACCAAAACACATTTCCGCACGTCATATCTTTAGTATGGCGTCTTCATCCGTTTAGCAAATTTTAATTACAACTAAAATTAATATTAAATAGCGATTTCTTTAAAGAATTTAAATTATAGTTACCTTAAGAATGTGTAATGAATAACATTTCAATTAAATTGCAATTACACCAAGCGCGCCGACAATGCACACCCCTGTTTTAAAGGGGCGTGGCCTAGGCAGGCAAGGAATGCCGACTAGTCAATTTCCATGGCTCCAGATGCAACCACCTTTCCTATATCCACTTGGGTGAAATGTTATTCTCATCTATTGGTTCCTAGGGCATGGTCTTCTGCCGCAGTTAGTATGCCTTCAGTTTGCTTCTTGAGTTCTCGCCACTGTAGCCATTGCCATGTTTCATCGCTGGCCAGTTCTTTTATCTGTCTCATGTACTGTCTGTGCATTGTTGTTGTACCATTCCTGTGTTCTGCAGGTCATTCTCCTTTCTCTGAATATTTCTGGTTCTTCGTCTACTTTTATCAGTACTTCTTTCCATGCACTCCTTATCTTCTCTTCTTCACTGGTTTTGAGATATTTCCCCAGCACTCAGCTCTCGCAGTCCTCTATGCTTAGTAGCCCTCTCCCTCCTTTGTTTCGTGTTATGCAGAGTCTTTTTGTAATTGCTCTTGAGTGTAGTGCTTTGTGTATTGTCATGTGTTTTCTAGTTCTCTGGTCTATGCTGCGTTCTTCAACTTTCGTCCACTCCTCTATTCCTGCGCTGTATCTGATTTCTGGTACTGCCCATGTGCTTATGGTTTTCATCATATTTTCGGCGTTGAGGTTTGGCTTGAGTATCGCCTTAAGTCTCTGCATATATTTTTTCCGGATCGTACCCTTCTATTATTCCCAGGTATTTGTATCTTGTCTCATTTATTTGTTTGATGCTATTCCCATCTGGTAGCTTTATCCCTTCAGTCCTTGTTACTTTGCCTTGTTGTGTGTTGACCAAGGCACATTTTTCTATTCCAAACTCCATCCTGATGTCCCCAGATACTATTCTTACAGTCTGGATTAAGGTATCTATTTCCTTGATGCTCTTACCATACAGCTTGATGTCGTCCGTGAACATCAGATGGTTAATTATGTTGCCTCCTTTCTTGAGTTGGTACCCAGCATCCATCTTCCGTAGTACTTTTGTCATGGGAATCATGGCTACTACGAAGAGTAATGGGGACAGTGAGTCACCTTGAAAGATCCCTCTCCTGATGTTAACCTCTCCTAGTCTTATCCCAGAGCTTGTAAGTATACTGTATTCATGTTGCGCATTGTATTTATGAGGAAGCTGATGGTGTTTTCCTCTGCCCCATACATATTATCAATATTATCAAGTATTCCATTAGCCATGTGTGTGGTAAAATGTCGAAGGCTTTCTTATAGTCAATCCATGCCATGGTTGGTTTTCCTTCTCTTACTATTCTTCATTACCATTTTGCCTATTAGGAGCTGGTCTTTTGTGCCCCTACGTTTCCTTCTGCAGCCTTTCTGTAGGCGGGGGATGGTGTTTGTGTCCTCTAGATTTTTGTATAGCCTTTCCCTTTCACTGAGATACCTGTTACTAACTTCTTCTTCATTATTATTATTATTATTATTATGATTATTATTATTATTATTATTATTATTATTATTATTATTTTATTATTATTATTATATTATTATTATTATTATTAGATTATTATTATATTAATTTAAATGAAATAATAATAATAATAGAATAATAATAATAATAATAATAATAATAATGAATAATAATAAATAATAACAATAATAATAATAATAATAATAATCAATAGGTAGGAGAGGGATCTTCCAGGGCGACTCACTGTCCCCACTACTCTTCGTAGTAGCCATGATCCCCATGACAAAAGTACTACAGAAGATGGATGCCGGGTACCAACCCAAGAAAAGAGGCAACAGAATCAACCATCTGATGTTCATGGACGACATCAAGCTGTATGGTAAGAGCATCAAGGAAATAGGTATCCTAACCCAGACTGTAAGGATTGTATCTGGGGACATCAGGATGGAGTTTGGAATAGAAAAATGCGCCTTAGTCAACATACAAAAAGGCAAAGTAACGAGAACTGAAGGGATAAAGCTACCAGATGGGAGCAACATCAAACACATAGATGAGACAGGATACAAATACCTGGGAATAATGGAAGGAGGGGATATAAAACACCAAGAGATGAAGGACACGATCAGGAAAGAATATATGCAGAGACTCAAGGCGATACTCCAGTCAAAACTCAACGCCGGAAAATATGATAAAAGCCATAAACACATGGGCTTTGCCAGTAATCAGATACAGCGCAGGAATAGTGGAATGGACGAAGGCAGAACTCCGCAGCATAGATCAGAAAACCAGGCAACATATGACAATACACAAAGCTCTACACCCAAAAGCAAATACGGACAGACTATACATAACACGAAAGGAAGGAGGGAGAGTACTACTAAGTATAGAGGACTGCGTCAACATCGAGAACAGAGCACTGGGGCAATATCTGAAAACCAGTGAAGACGAGTGGCTAAAGAGTGCATGGGAAGAAGGACTAATAAAAGTAGACGACGACCCAGAAATATACAGAGACAGGAGAAAGACAGACAGAACAGAGGACTGGCACAACAAGCCAATGGACGGACAATACATGAGACAGACTAAAGAACTTGCCAGCGATGACACATGGCAATGGCTACAGAGGGGAGAGCTAAAGAAGGAAACTGAAGGAATGATAAAAGCGGCACAAGATCAGTCCCTAAGAACCAGATATGTTCAAAGAACGATAGACGGAAATAACATCTCTCCCATATGTAGAAAGTGCAATACGAAAAATGAAACCATAAACCACATAGCAAGCGAATGCCCGGCACTTGCACAGAACCAGTACAAAAAGAGGCATGATTCAGTGGCAAAAGCCCTCCACTGGAGCCTGTGCAAGAAACATCAGCTACCTTGCAGTAATAAGTGGTACGAGCACCAACCTGAGGGAGTGATAGAAAACGATCAGGCAAAGATCCTCTGGGACTATGGTATCAGAACGGATAGGGTGATACGTGCAAATAGACCAGACGTGACGCTGATTGACAAAGTCAAGAAGAAAGTATCACTCATTGATGTCGCAATACCATGGGACACCAGAGTTGAAGATAAAGAGAGGGAAAAAATGGATAAGTATCAAGATCTGAAAATAGAAATAAGAAGGATATGGGATATGCCAGTGGAAATCGTACCCATAATCATAGGAGCACTAGGCACGATCCCAAGATCCCTGAAAAGGAATCTAGAAAAACTAGAGGTTAAGTAGTTCCAGGACTCGTGCAGAAGAGTGTGATCCTAGAAACGGCGCACATAGTAAGAAAAGTGATGGACTCTTAAGGAGGCAGGATGCAACCCGGAACCCCACACTATAAATACCACCCAGTCGAATTGGAGGACTGTGATAGAGAGAGATGATAATAATAATAATAATAATAATAATAATAATAATAAATAATAATAATAACAGCAGCACAAGATCAGGCCCTAAGAGCCAGATATGTTCAAAGAACGATAGATGGAAATAACATCTCTCCTAAATGTAGGAAGTGCAATACGAAAAATGAAATAAACCACATAGCAAGCGAATGTCCGGCACTTGCTCAGAACCAGTACAGAAAGAGGAATAATTCAGTGGCAAAATCCCTCCACTGGAGCCTGTGCAAGAAACATCAGCTACCTTGCAGTGATAGAAAACGATCAGGCAAAGATCCTCTGGGACTATGGTATCAGAACAGATAGGGGAGTATACGTGCAAAACAGACCAGACGTACGTTTGATTGACAAAATCATGAAGTAAGTATCACTCATTGATGTCGCAATACCATGGGACACCAGAGGTTGAAGAGGAAAGGGAAAAAAATGGATAAAGTTATTCAAAGACCTGAAAATAGGAATAAGGAAGGATATGGGATATGCCAGTAGAAATTGTACCTATAATCATAGGAACACTAGGTACGATCCCAAGATCCATGAAAATGAATCTGGAAAAAAATAGAGGCTGAAGTAGCTCCAGGACTCATACAGAAGGGTGTGATCCTAAAAACGACGCACATAGTAAGAAAAGTGATTGACCCTTAAGGAGGCAGGATGCAACCCGGAACCTCACACTATAAATACCACCCAGTCGAATTGGAGGAGTGTGATAGACAAAATAACAACAACAACAACAACAACAACAATAATAATAATAATAATAATAATAATAATAATAATAATAATAATAATAATAATAATAATAATGTCCCTTAGATATCCTTCACAAAGGTTTGTCCGCCATCGCACATACTAACATTATTATTGTATTGACCCAACACTCAAAACTTCCATTTTGCATTCTGGAAGAACTTTGTTTGTCCTCATAGTTCAGCTAAACAGTTGCCCAGCAAATTCAAACTCTCTCTATATATAGGACCAATGAAAGCGGGCTAATTGGTTAATAGAACCCATGAAAGGGGTTTGGTTGGTCAATAGAATGCGTGAAAGTAGGCTTGATTGGTTCAAAGAGCCCATGGGAGCGGGTTCGATTGGCCTATAAACCCCATGAGAGTAGATTCAATTGGTTAATAGAACCCATGAAAGTGGTTCAATTGGTCTATAGAACCCATGAAAGCGGTTCAATTGCTGGTCTAATAAAAGAACCCTTGCAATTAAGTGGGTTCATTTGTCTATAGAACCCATGGAAAGCGGGTTCATTTGGTCAAATAGAACCCATGAAAGCGGGTTCATTTGGTCTATAGAACCTATGGAAGCTGGTTCAATTGGTCTATAGAACCCATGAAAGCGGGTTCCATTGGTCTATAGAACCCATGAAAGCGTGTTCAATTGGTCTTTTATACAGAAAGTGAAGTGCTGTCTAGTCACGGTTCCCTTTTTTCGTCAACGAGTCTTCATTCTTATTTATCTGGCTTCTCGCATTGTGTAAGAGCACGTACTACTGATCTTGAAACAGATGAATGTCCATAGTTACACCTTGGTAAGGAGTCCCCATTCATATATCACGCTCTGTGAGCCCTATCAGTTGAACCATATTATGTGCTTGACGTTCTGCTTCTGTGTATTTGAGAGAGAGAGAGAGAGAGAGAGAGAGAGAGAGAGAGAGAGACCTATATTACTCTTGTGGGAAAACATCTTTCAAATTATATATGGCTTTGTCTGTCCGTCCGCACTTTTTCTGTACACCCTCAGATCTGAAAAACTACTGAGGCTAGAGGGATGCAAATTGGTATGTTGATCATCCAACTTCTAGCTATCAAAAATAACAAATTGCAGCCCTCTAGCCTCAGTAGTTTTTTTTTTATTTTACTTAAGGTTAAAGTTAGCCATGGTCGTGTTTCTTGCAACGCAACAACACAGGCCACCACGACCGGCTGAGAGTTTCATGGGCCGCGGCTCATGCAGCGCTATACCGAGACCACCGAAAGATAGATATATTTGCGGTGGGCTTCATTGTAAGCTGTACAGGAAACTTGATTCGTTGGCGCATTTTTTTCCTTGTTTATTGTACTTTTTTAATTGTATTTATTCTGACGAATCTACTTTGCAAGTCGGAAGAGTTAGGTTTGGTTTAATAGTAATAATTTGCTAATTTTTAATAGTTAAATAGTTGTATACTTTTTATTACTATAGTACGCATGTAATGAGAACTACCGTGATAAAAAAAAAAGATACGTTTAATTAGTAGAATTCTGCAATACATCACAATTATTCTTAGTGATTGGAACTAGTAGCGTACTTGAGAGAGAGAGAGAGAGAGAGAGAGAGAGAGAGAGAGAGAGAGCGAGCTCCAAACTAAATATGAATGAGGCGAACAGAGCCTTTACTCTTCTCAGAAAGGTTGAAACAAAGAACTTGAGTGAATGCTCCTCTCTCTCTCTCTCTCTCTCTCTCTCTCTCTCTCTCTCTCTCTAATATCTAGTTCAATTTAGCTATTTCGAGTAGAGGGAGCGAAAGAACCTCCTGCTTTCAAAAGAAAAGTAAGAAACCAAGATGAAATGAGAGAGAGAGAGAGAGAGAGAGAGAGAGAGAGTGCCAGGCGATCGATACGGGTCTTCTTCTTCCTTCCTCATTAACGATCGCATTAATGAAGCCACTCGGAGGAATCTGTTTCATCGCCACTCATTAATTAGATGCCATTTTGCGCGGCGGGAGGAACACGCCCAGGTTTGATAATAATAATAACGATGGAAAAAGTTCCTCCATGAAGTTGCTTTTCGGTCATTGGTGCCACACGCGGTCGAATCCGGTGGCACTGATGGGGCGATAAGAAAGAAAGTTTGTTGGGGGGGGGGGGGGGGGGAAGGGGGTTGGTGTGGGCAGGGGTTTGGGGTTGCAGGAGTTGGCAGGGGTTAGAGCGGGGTGGGAGGAGGTGGTAAAGGTTGGGGATTGGGCAGGGTGGGGGTAGGAGGTAGTAGGGATATGGGGCAGGAGGTAATAGAGGTGAGGGATGGGGCATGTGGTGGTAGGGTGAGGATTGGGGGCAGGGTAAGGGGTGAGCGGGCTGGAGAAGGGTAGGGATTTGTTGTTGGGTCAGGGGAGGGGGTAGGTTTTGGGAAGGGGTAGGAGAGAGGTAAGGGTGTGGGTAGGGGCAGGAGGTGAGGGTGTCGTGATATGGGAGGGGGATGATGGGAGGTGTCCT
>NC_087212.1:40455732-40458232 GCF_015104395.2 Macrobrachium nipponense
ATCTAAAGCTAGATCGATGTTTTATGCCCCCTCATGATATAACTGAAAAGGCAGATTTTAAGGCATCTCTTGCTCTTCCTTATAATAGAGAACTTAATAAATTTTCTAGGCAGCTTATAGGAAAAAAGAACGGCTTCAACGTAGTTTTTCAGTACAACAGTACAATCAAGAAGAAATTCATTAAAAATAACCCGGGTAATAGAGAGAATGTAGGAGTATATGTAATACCTGTAGTGATTGCAATGAATGTTACGTGGGAGAAAGCGGACGTTCCATTGATAAAAGAAGGGAAGAACACGTTGCTGCTTGCAGAAGGGGAAGTTCATACAGTGCAATTGCGCAACATACATGGGAGAAAAACCACGCAATAAATTTTAAAGGTACAAAGGTTGTTTTTGCATGTAACGACCGGACTTTGAGACGAGTAGTAGAAGGGGCGTTAATTTCATTAAACGAGACCTTTGCAGGAAATACTGGCATCACAGAAAATACAGCTATTTGTGAAGAGATATGTAGGAAAGGGAAAATTTCAAACTTTAGTAATATATGTGCCAATAACGATGCTGCTTCCTCTCCTGTTTGACTCCACTCAGGTCATTTCTCCAACAAAAACCCACCCAACCACCATAGAACAAGCAGTTGACAATAGAAACATTCCCCCACGAAGATCAAGACGAATTCTGGAAAGAACGAGGGCTCAACCGCCTGATCATTCATAATATGAACTAGCTTGTTTCCTAACCGTTGTTTTTCAAATGTCTGTGCTCTTACTTGTTAGTTCCTTGAGGTGTCATATCACACTTTCGTGAACAAGACCGCAGTTGATGGTCGAAAGCTTTAATCCTGTACAAGATAATTTATATTTTAAACTACAAGAGGATTTTACTTCATTGTGGATTGTATCCCCATTTACTTAGAGGTACGACATAGTACCTGGCTTCTGGATATATATATAGATATATATATATATATATTTATATATATATATATATATATATATATATATATACATATATATATATATTTATATTATATATATGTGTATATATATATATATATATATATATTATATATATATATATATATGTAAGTATGTATTAACTTTATCACATACCCAATTGTTCTGTGCATTAATGCAATCACTAACAAGACCTCATTCTAACTCGATGGTATCTGGCGGAGTTCTTTATTGAAAAATGTTGCAAGTTTTGAAGGATATACTGTACCCATTCTGAGATATCCGTAAAATAACTGTGTCCTAGAAAGCTTGTAACTTTTCTATATTTATATATATATATATATATATAGATATATATATATATATATATATATATATATATAAATATATATATATATATATATATATATATATACATATATATATATATATATATATTTATTCTTTATTTATATATATATATAAAATATATATACTTATATACGTATATATATTAACTATTTATATATATATATATATATATATATATATATATATATATATATATATATATATATATATATATATGTAGAGAGAAAGAGAGAGAGAGGAGAGGGGGCGGGGGGGGGGGGGCAACGTTGATCAGGCAATGGAAGTCGTAAGACTTGATAAAAAAAAAAACATACTTGACATAAGGTTATCCCATCCTGTGTCGCCAAGTTTGCGCTGACTGCCGTTATAAATATTCTGACAGTCGGGTCCTATGAGGGCCATTCCCTTCTCGATGCGACCCCATACATCCCTCGCCGTAAAAGGAGAAGGGCCGTGGAAGTGAGGCATCAGCGCCAGTATAAGGATGAAGAAGCTATACAAAACCTCTTGGACAAACCGTCGTTCGTTGTAAGAAGGAAACCTGGGATCGTTTCGGCAAATTTTGCTCCCTGTTTGCTGGTTTGATTTCTTATCGGATGACGGTAATTTTTCCTTATAAGATGTTTCCCTCAGTCGAGGGTCCTCTAGAGTAAAGAGCAATGCAGTGGTCATTTTCACATTCGTCCATTATCTGCTAAACCACGGATGAACCTTTTGTTTAGAAAGCCTCCTCGACATTAGGGCTTCATTTATTTTCCCCGTTGGCGGGTGTTGCTCCTCACTTGATGCACTGTAGGCGTTACTCATCGTGTTTATAAAAGATGTCATCTCTTATGAATTGTAAGTCACACCCTTTTGTATTTTGTATCAGTCATAAATTTTGCACTTTCTGTTTTTGTAAGAACTGGTCATTTTCATCCCTGTGTCAGTTGAATAATTTTCTGCTTGTAATTAATAAACTTATTTTACCCCAGTGTTTATGAAGAAAGTATTGTTGATTTAAAGGATAAATATTTAATACTATAAGGAAATCAGTAATACAAGAAGCTTACATGGAAGAGTGTGACGAGGCAAATATTCATTTATGTTTGTCATATGATGACTTTTTGGCTCTGACTGAGTCGGAATCTGTGGGACTTATTGTCTATTATCTGATTCTTTGGTGGTTGTATTTTTGTCTCGCATCCTTCA
>NC_087212.1:40463232-40484267 GCF_015104395.2 Macrobrachium nipponense
TTATGAAAACAACACACGCATTTACACACACATTTAAATATATGTACATACTATATGTATATATGTATGTATGTATGTATGTATGTATGTATGTATTTATATTTGTATGTAAATATCAAGACAAACAAAATCAACAATCAGGCAAATACACGCGCAGCAAAAGTATCAGGAGAATTAACATCGTATCAGTCATACATAAATAAATAGCAATATCAGCCGGAACATTATCAGTAGTATGAGTAAAAAGCAGGCAGGCAACCATGGAAGGACAGGTAGACTCCAGTCATTTCGCATATGACTTTGTATTGCACAGACACAAATTACAACAGGATGCTAGGATTTGCCTCGCTTTTGTCCCTTAGGAGGAGGGGATACTAACCTGAGCTTTACGTCACACAGAAATAACATTTTCCTGCCCTCCTCGTGAGGGTTCCAGTTTTTTAGAGAACTGTGAGGGTTTTTTATTTTTATTTATTTACTTTTATTTTTTTTTAGGGCTTGAAAATTTTTTCCCCTTAAGTTAAGGCTTGTTTAGAGCCAGGCTAGCAAATTTAGGTATATGTTATGTGTCCTAAAAGACGCATTCATTTACATACATACGCATATATATGTACGTATATACACACACACTCACACATACATACATATAGATATATATATATATATATATATATATATATATATATATATATATATATATATATATATATATATATATATAAGACTGACTATCCAAAATGAAGCCAGTTGTTTGATTGTAAACGACTCGAGGATCTGGAGAGAGGTTTTCATCAGCAGTAGCCTCTGAAGCGTTGACCAAACTGCAGGGAGAAGGCATGGTCCCTCAGGTGGGAAGGGGTCTCCGGGAAGGTCCCAGGGTTGAAATCTTCAATGGGAGTCTCATGGGGAAGGTCCCTCAGTTGAATCTCAGATGGGGAGTCTTTCAGGGAAGGTCTCGGTTGGAATCTCGGGGGAAATGGGAAAGGTCTCAGTAAGTTCTCAGGGTGGGGAATCTCAGATGGGAAGTCCTCCAGGGGAAGTTCTCAGGGGAATGAATCTCAGGGTGGGAGGTCTCCGGGGGCACGTCTCAGAATGGAATCTCAGTTGAAGTCTCGGAAGGGTGGTCCAGTGAATCTCAGGGTGGGAAAGGTCTCAGCTTGGAAATCTCGGGGAATGGGAGTCTCAAGGGGAATGGGGGTCCTCCAGATGGAAATCTCAGGTGGGAGTCTCGGGGGAAAGGTCTCAGTTGAATCTCAAGGTGGGAAGCTCAGGGGAAGGTCTCAGTTTGAATTCCGGATGGGAAGTCCTCAGGGGAAGGTCTCAGATGAATTTCTAGGTGGGGAAGGTCCTCGGGGAAAGGTTCCCTCAGGGGTTGAAATCTTCCAGGGTAGTCTCAGGGGAATGGAATCTCAGGTGGAGTCTCAGGGGAAGGTCTCAGTTTGGAATCTCGGATGGGAAGTCTCAAGGGGAAGGTCCAGTTTGAATCTCAATGGGAGTTCTTCAGGGGAAGGTCTTCAGTTGAATCTCTGATGGAGTCTGGGGGGAAAGGTCTCAGTTGAAAATCTCGATGGGAGTCCTCAGGGAAGGTCTCAGAATGATCTCAAGGTGGAGTACTCGGGGGAAAGGTCTCAAGAATGAATCTCAGGTGGGAGTCTCGGGGAATGTTCTCCAGTTTGAACTCAGGTGGGGAGTCTCAGGGGAAGGTCTCAGTTGAAATCTCGGATGGGAGTCTCAGGGGAAGGTCTCAAGATGATCTCAGATGGGAGTTCCTCAGTGGAAGGTCTCAGTTGAATTTCTCAGATGGGGTTTCAAGTGGAAGGTTCTCAGTTGAATCTCAGCATGGAGTCTCCAGGGAGGTCTCAGTTAATCTCGGATGGGATCTCAGGGAAAGGTCTCAGAATGAATCTCAGTTGGGGAAAGGTCTCGGGGATGAATCTCAGATGATCATCGGATTGGGAGGTCTCAGGGGAGGTCTCAGATGGGAGTCTCGGAGGGGGAGTCTCGGGGGAAGGTCTCAGATGATCTCAGGTGGGAGTCTGGGGGAAGGGTCTCAGTTGAACCCTCAGGGGGAGTCTCAGGGGAAGGTCCAGTTGAATCTCGGAGTGGGAAGTCCAGGGGGGAAGGTCTCAGATGAATCTCAGATGGGAGTCAGTGGAAGGTATCAGTTAAATCTCGATGGGAGTTTTAGGGAAGGGCTCAGTGATCTCAGAGGGAGTCTCAGGGGAAGGTCTCAGTTGAATCGATGGAGTTCAGGGGAAGGTCCAGGTGGAATCTCAGATGGACGTCTCAGGGAAGGTCTCAGTTGAATCTCGGATGGGAGTCAGGGGAAGGTCTCAGATTGAATCTCGGTGGGGGAGTCTAAGGGGAAGGTCTCAGAGAAATCTGATGGGGAGTTCTCAGGGGAAAGGGTCTCAGTTGAATCTCGGATGGGAGTTCTCAGGGGAAGGTCTCCATTGAATCTCAGAAGGATTTCAGGTGGGAAGGTCAGTTTGAATCTCGGATGGGAGTCTCGGGGGAAAGAAGTCTAAGTTGATCTCGGATGGGAGTCTCAGGGAAGGTCTCAGTTGAAATCTAGGTGGGAAGTCTCGGGGGAAGGTTCAGAGGAATCTCAGGTGGGAGGCTCGGGGGAAGGTCTCAGGTTGAACTCAGGGCGAGTTCAGGGGAAGGTCTCGGGTTGGAATCTCGGATGGGAGTTCAGGGGATGGTCTAAGATGAATCTCAGATGGGAGTTCAGGGGAAGGTCTCAGTTGAACTCAGGAGGGCGTTCTCGTGGAAGGTCTCAGTTGAATTCAGATCGGAGTCTCAGGGGAAGGTCTCAGTTGAATCTCAGATGGGAGTCTCAGGGGAAGGTCTCAGTTGAATCTCAGATGGGAGTCTCAGGGGAAGGTCTCAGTTGAATCTCGGATGGGAGTCTCAGGGGAAGGTCTCAGATGAATCTCAGGTGGGAGTCTCAGGGGAAGGTCTCAGTTGAATCTCAGATGGGCGTCTCAGTGGAAGGTCTCAGTTGAATCTCGGATGGGAGTCTCAGTGAAGGTCTCAGATGAATCTCAGATGGGAGTCTCAGTGGAAGGTCTCAGTTGAATCTCGGATGGGAGTCTCAGTGGAAGGTCTCAGGGGAAGGTCTCAGATGAATCTCAGATAGGAGTCTCAGGGGAAGGTCTCAGTTGAATCTCAGATGGGCGTCTCAGGGGAAGGTCTCAGTTGAATCTCAGATGGGAGTCTCAGGGGAAGGTCTCAGATGAATCTCAGATGGGAGTCTCAGGGGAAGGTCTCAGTTGAATCTCAGATGGGAGTCTCAGGGGAAGGTCTCAGTTGAATCTCAGATGGGCGTCTCAGGGGAAGGTCTCAGTTGAATCTCAGATGGGAGTCTCAGGGGAAGGTCTCAGATGAATCTCAGATGGGAGTCTCAGGGGAAGGTCTCAGATGGGAGTCTCAGGGGAAGGTCTCAGATGAATCTCAGATGGGAGTCTTAGGTGAGAATCTCAGGTAGGAGAGAGTCTCAAATGAAAATCTCAGGTGAGAGTCCCAGGTAAGAATCGCCGGTAGGAGAGTCTCAAGTAAAAAATCTCTGGTGAGAGTCTCAGGTTAGAATCTTAGGTGAGAGTCTGAGGTGATAGTCTCAGGGAGACTCTCAAGTTGGAGTGTCTCAGTTAGAATCTCAGAGAAGCTCTTTTGCTGTAGCAGCGTTAGAAGGATGAATTATTACTCCACCTGCAGGAGGTTGCTGGAGGGTCTTCCTCTTTTATGCAGATGGCTTCAAGTACAGAGAGGCTTATGAGGTCAGGTTCTAACACCATAACTAATCTCTTTCCCGGTAAAAGGTCTCTGGGTCCGTAGGGTAGTAGTTGCCGTCAGTGCACCTCAAGTGGTGCACTGCAAGCATTGCTTAAGGGCCTTTTCAGCGTTCCTCAGCCCTAGCTGCAACCTCTTTCATTCCTTATTCTGTACCCCTGTTCATATTTTCTTTCTTCGATCTGACTTTCCACCCTCTTTAACAATTGTCCCATAATGCAATGCCGAGGTTTTCCTCCTGTTACACCTCGTAGACCCTAGTGTTTGGCCTTTGGCCTTAATTCCATATGCTAATTCTATTGTATTGGTCTATTGTATTGATTTAAACCTCTCTAGTTAAGTGACTTATAATGGCGTCTTCTTCGAGGGTAGCGAGTGAAACGTCGCGACAAACGCATCTTATTTATCTCGATGTACCTAGCACGTGACTTTCTGTGGTCCACTGTCGTCACTTCGGCAGGGGTGACTGTACACCAGGTTGGTCCTTTGGAGATCAGCTGTTCGCAGGGCGCGTTGCTTTCAAGTATTTATCTTTTCTTTATAACTTATATATATATATATATAATATATATATTAATATATATATATATATATATATATATATATATAGAAAATTATCATTCGTACATAAATTACTGAGTAGAATTAAGTTAAATATTTATTTCTAGTATTTAAATTTCTTATATATATAGCATATCATATGCATATACACATACATATAATCATATATATTTTTATTTATATGTAATCACTTCGTATATGAATCAGTGAATGAATTAAGTTAAATTTTTAAAGACTAATGATATTTAATTCTGGTGGTTATTTTTTAACATTCTTAAAAATCATTCTCAGCTTTCCAAGTATAAATACTTGATTGTTGACTCCATCTCATTATTTCACTCGGTTAATAGATAAACCGGAATTGGCTTTTAGATTTCTCTGTTTCGAAAAATCATTTCTGAAAGCTCTTGTCTCATTGTTTCATTTCATTTCTCCAGTCATTAGATAGTAAGCTGTTCTTGTTCTTCCGAAACAAACGTCATCCCTGGAACTGCAATGACCCCTCTTTCGCAAATCATCTTGCTTTGCTTTGCTTTCAAAGAAATGATTTAGTGCTGTCAAGAGCGGTTATATTTGACTCGATTCTTGGCCGAATAATGCTTGTACAGCAATATTTGCTGCATACACTCTCCAACTCCGATTTGTATTTTCGTCTCAGTGCAGTTACTTAATTGGTCATTGGGTTCATAGTCTTTTGAAAGACCACCTGGTGATCGGCAATTGACAAATCTACGAAGCTTCTTCTTAATATTTCAAATTCAAAAGTTTTATTTAGGCACACATGGCTATAGACAAGAATATAAACATAAATAATCTTTGAAACTAAAAGGATGACATTGCAAGTGATATGTATGAGAAAGGATTATAAAGGAGGCGTAAAAACTATAATGTGAATCTGATGTATTATGAAGCTAAGTGATTCTCTCTCCTCTCTCTCTCTCTCTCTCTCTTCTCTATCTCTCTCTCTCTCTCTCTCTCTCTCTCTTTATGTTTACTGCCTTAGCGTTTCCGTAAGTTGCCTAATTTATTCAGTGCATTATATATTTATATCATTGTCGTTTTATATAATCTTTGTAAGTTTGTTGGATTCAGAATGGAAGATGATTTATTTGTTGATGTCGATTCCTCCAAAATCTTAATTACCCTTTCAAGTAGTCTGGTAGTTGTTTTTATGAAGAGGAGACTTATAGTCTCACTTACATGCATACACGCATATATTTATGCACACACACATATGTAAGTGTTTACATAATAAAATATGGAATGTTAGTCCATATATATAAAGTCTAAACTAAAGGAGGTCAACCAGATGCTTGCAGGAATGTGAATCAGGACTAGAGACGCTAAAGATGACGTATACAATAAGTATGTAGGCTAAGATAACATGCCGTCACCTGTAGTCACTCAATTGTTTATAAACATTAGTCCAAGCTCCCTGCTTGAGACAACTACCGCCTACGTGATCTGTAGCGTGTCTCATTCGATTGTGTGTTCGTATGAAACTATGTCATCTGATAGTATGTTCATATGTTCGAACTACTGTCTGTTCCTTCATAACTTGTAACAGAGATGGTAGACAAGCAGAACAGAGTTAGCTATCGTCATTAGAAGACCTGTACCTCTTTACCTAAGCTTTATCATGTAGAGGAATAGGATTAGCCATCATCATTGGCAGAAGCGATCAAGCTATCGTCATAGAAGACTTGTACGATCATACCTGATCTTCATCATGTAAAACTTCAGAAGAATATACTATTTTTATACTTAGTGTTTTCTACAAGAACCTCGCCGAACCATGAGTTTAACACATCGTCGTAAAGATAATACCGACTTCGAAGTGATCTACAAAACCCCAGACACTCCATTGAAGATGGAAGTGCAATACCAACCGACTTAGCGTATAGATTATCGCTAGTCTAACATTACCTCATAGGGCGCCTTATCATACAAGGCACAAGCCCTAATATTTGGTGGCCAGCGGACCAGAAGAACTCTACAACGTCCTACGAAGAAAAAACAGAATAATAAATCATGTATCATAAGAAGTCAACGACGACGAAAGCAGCAGATTCTTCAAGCAACCTAGTATCATCATTAGTGAGCGACTTCAGAAAACAACAAGATTCGTCAAGCAACTTAGTATCATCGTTAGTGAATAACTTCAAGAAACAAACGAACGCGTCTGCAGCATCGGATTTTCAAGGGCTCGAATCATCGAAACAACGCGCACGGGGGAAACTGAAGCCAAACCAGGTCGTCCGCTAAATATAGGAGGACCAAGGCCGTGTTGTCGTTATCGGAACACCGTGACTTCCCACAAAAGCAAGCTAAGTACAATTTTTTATTCATTTGGAGTAACTTTGAGTGTTTCCTTTACAGGTCGAATTTCGTTATTCCTGTGGCTGAAGTTACGAGACATTCTTAATCTTACTTTTTTACAGAAATTATCTACATCATTGAGATTTCGCTACTGCGAGTTTTTATCTTTGAGTGTCTGTTTCCAGAAGTTCTACTGAAATATCATAATCATATACTATGTTAATTTATCATTTTGGGTGATTATTAATCCCTTACGTAACAAATCATATTAAACAGTGAATATGCGTTTACGCAGTGGACGTCTGTATTTATACAGATGCATGGATAGGGTCGTTAAGCACCGTAGTGATTAGAAAACACACAAAAAACAAGTGGAACACCCGTACAAATCTATATAAATTAGAGGTAACACTAGTTTCGGGTCATGACAATAAATGCTCCTTTGCAAAGTCCCGATCGCAGTTTTAGCCTTGAGTTTTTTGAGTTATATAAAAATATCGAACCTCAATGACTCAACTTAACTTTAAAAACTATGGCTGGATTGCAAGGAATAACATGTCTGTCAAAAAACTTTCATCAGGCTAAATGCGCTGACCAGGATCCTCACTATTTCAAATTTTAGCAAAGAATGAAGTACAAACAGTTAATATTGTAGTGCAGTAGTGATAACTTGTCTTATTAGTAATCGCTCAGTTCCTAATAGTTCATCATTCATTGCTTTATACGTAACCAGCAACATAATGCTAAAACACACAATACGTTGCCGATGGTAATAAAGAGAAGGATCCTAATTATTACAAAAAGAAATAGAAACAGTAGCCCGTTCAGAAATCAACAATCAAACTCGGTGACTGTGTCACCTAGTCAAGCGTCAAGGTTAGTCAAAAAACTCCGCCGAAGTTTTTCAAGCGAAGCAAATTCCACACAATAAGCGACTCTAGCAGAGTGGGGAAAAGCGATGTTGGTTCATACATACCGATATCTTTTTTGAACTAAAAAGGATTTTTCCTATGAAACACACGACCGTATAAGTAATCAGAGCAGGTTTTCGTTTGTTTAATTTTAATACATTAAGTTATAATAAATACTGGTGGATTAAGCCCAACTGTACGCGCCGTAAAAATTAGAATATCTTGTTTTATTTCTTTAGTACACGCAATATCTTGTATTTACGGACTCACCGTCTGTTGTTCGAACTTCCCTAATGAGAAGTCCGGATAAGCGAGCGTTTACAGATACCTCTATAGTTATAAAAAACATTGATCTGTATCTAGTGTAATTGTAAGATTCATCTAGGGGTATACAAAATATTATCTTACATCCTGCAAAATAAGGCGTGTTTATCAAGGAAAATCCTATAAACCTTCAAACATATTAAAAATCCGTTGAACAAAAACAAAAATGAGACAGTTAATCAAATAATAACTTATATAAAAGAACAAATACATTTGTCTCATAAATCGTAAACATTGTTCAAATGACCCAACAGAATTCTCCCACAACCGCAGTCGTAGTTTTGCACGCAAAATCTCGAGACGCATGCACCCTCGAATGTCTTAGTGTGTGTAAAAAACGAGACTTTGCTGGGAAATGAAATTTTAATCCTTCCCGACACTCTGAAATATAACGATTTCCGCGAACAAAGCCCTAAAAGTATACATATCGTGGATACGGAAGTTATAAATATCGCATTTTTTATTGTTGCTAATTTTTAATCACGCCCAACAGTCGTGGATGAATCTCTCTGATAATCTATCTAAAGTAATATCCGTAAAGTCATTCAAGCAGAGGTAGGTGATTCAGCAGAAATTTTTTTTATCTTTTACCTGAATACCAGGAAGTTTCTCCACTAGCGAGTGATCTCTGGGAAAAAACGGATATAATTTAACACAAAATACGGTCTAAGGACAAACATTAAGCTATATACGTACCTTCGTGTAGACTTTCAATGAAATTTCAAAATAGAGATAAATGACGAAGTTGAAAAATGTTAGTAATAGGAGCCATTAGGAAATCAAATAAGCCCATATAATTTTTACCCTCAAATGTCATGCCCATAAAAAAGATCGACTTGGCGTATCTGCGTAGATTCTGTCGCTTAAACAAGGAAACGACTTCCGATAGTTTCCAGTGCGATGTACCGACGACATCTTATCTCTGTTAGGTTGGAATAAATTTTTTTCACCAACTTGACTTACTTAAAGGCTTTTACCTGATACCATTACCTAGTGATTGTACCTCATACACCGTTTTTTTTCAGCACACTCAGGGGACATTATCAATTTTTAGTATGTGCCTCCGGCTTACGTTGCACCCCAATTACAATATAGTGTTTGGAGATTTTTAAGGGATACCCTACATGCTTTATATGGTTGATCTTTGTAATCTTTTCTAATACCTTAGAAGTACATTCACATAAAGTAGAGCTAGTGCTACAGAGACAAAGACAAATAATCTCAGAGTAACATATCTAAATGAGAGTTTTTTAAAACCGAACATGTTTATCTAGGTTTTATGTGTCTGGTCAAGGTCTTAAAAAGTAGTCCATGGTAAGTGTCGGCTATTCATACTTTCCGGTACTTATTAACGTAAAAGGGGGATACAGCACTTTTGCGCTGTAGTGGGTATTACAATCGTATGTAATATGTAACTCTTCAATCATGACAGCTCCTTTAACAGATCTTACGAGAAGAGCGTAGATTTATTATGGTCTGAAAAGCATCAAACAGGGCGTTCGATATCTTAAAAGCGGAATAATGCAGCTTACTAACTTAAAAATCTGATTTTAAATAAGGAATTTTTTTTTTTATTGCAAACAGACGCCTCAGACCAAGGGGGTAAGAGGGGTATTACTTCAGTCATATGATAAACAGTTCTTCCCTATAGCTTTTTTATTCACGTAAACTAAAGCCCTCTGAAAGTAAATATGCAGTAATAGGCAAGGAAGGGCTAGGTATCTTTAACACTAGTACATTTTAAGTTCATAATCTATGGCTATCCTGATAAAGTCCTTACTGAACATGAGTCCTTTACCGAGTTTTTCAAAGGCTTTAATCACAGTCCAAAAGGAACTCGGTGACAAATGATCATTCAGGTCTTTGGAGCCAAGATAAGATATCTACCTGGGAAAAGCCAATTATCATAGCTGAACGCATTTATCCCGCAATCCCGCATCATACTGCAAAGAACCATTAATTAGACTAAAAGATATAGAAACATCCGTACCTATTGTTAAAACCGTATCTAAACAAGAAAATTCCTTAACCCAAGAGATCGCGAGCATTGAATATCTGGGTTGGAGCGCAGAACTGTTACAAACTGAACAAAGCAAGAGTCAACAGACATAACCCAAACAATAAACACTTCGAAACGGAAAACAGAGTCAGCAGCAATAAACACCAAAACAATAAACACTTCGAAACGGAAACAGGGTCAGCGGCTAAGCATAAACAATACACACTTCGAGCAGAAACCCTAAAGCAAAAGTATATTTAAAGTATGTGTATCAGAATAATGTAATCAAATGTAATATTATATGTAGGTCTGTGACGAGGTAAACCCGAAGAACACAGCAGATGACTAACGACCAGGTATTAGTAATAATCTCTTTCATACCAATCGTCATAAAACTGGTTGCATTCCGTCATCCAGGGTTCCCTCCCTACTATGTCACAGAAAGCCAAATCACTATTTTACTGGCCTACAATGCTTACAGATATAAAAAGCACATAACTGATTGTAACCACGTGTCATGAAGACAAGGGACACACTAAGACACCTGTCAGTTTAGGAGCCTATCCTGTGCCAAAATCAATCCTTGAAAGAATATACGTAGAATTATTAACAGAATTACGAGTCTGACAGAGGGAATAAACACTTCTTAGTGTTAATAGTTCCTTGGACACGTATATAGAATTAATAGCACTAAAACAAACACCGCAATTGAGTGCGTTAGGAATATTATGAGTGCTAAATCAATAAATATGGAATTCAACACATAATAATCTGTGACTCGGGTGGTGTAAATCAATAATAATCTCCTTAACACGTTGTGTGAATTCCTTTCCATTAAGAAAACCAATAATATATTTTATCACCCAGAGTCAATCGGTTTGGTAGAATAACGGATAATTAAATAGGAAGTGTCAATGTCTTACGAGTTACAACTCGTGATATTGGATCCAAACTGGATTATAGCGGTTCTCGCGGTTTTATATACCTTTATCAGTTATATCTTTGTATCTATAGAATTGATGCCGCAAGTAGCCTTATACGGTACGCCGCTAGAACACTTTTCCACATATTCAAGCCAAACCATTAATTTATCAAATATATATAAAAAAAATATAAATAAATAAATATATAAAATAAGATAAATATGGATACAAGTGGAGTCAATATAATACACTCCGTAAGAAGTCGGAAGGGTTACAAATTATAATAAAAAATAAAAAAAGGAATCACGATAATATCAATAAGCAAAACGTAACCATTAAATATCCCAAATATATATGCGTAAAGATTTGAACTCTAACTTAACGCTTTAGTAATGACAAATAAGCTAAAAGTTCAAACACATATCAAAACCTACTGACATATTGTCTGTCCCGGGTGATTTATATTCGTAGTCAATGAAAAAAAAAAAAAAAAACAAAAAAAAAAAAAAAAAATTAAATAAATAAATAAATAAATACTAATAATAAAATAAAATAAATAAAATAAAATAAAAAAGATTTTAAAGTCAGGAAGTCTAGAGTGAAATGTTATCTATGAAATAATCCTATATGAATCTTATACAGGGCTAATAATATATATAGAATTTGTATGGAAACCTTTTTCATATAGTTTGAATAAGGAATATTTATTTAACATAATGCCAACATGAAACTAATATATTGTTCAATTTTGGTACTGTTGTTTTTTTTTTTTCAGACATTCTTCTCATGCGGGTGGAGAATTAAAACACTAAAATATCATTTGAAAATACTAAAGTCGTATCTTTTACAGCAAGTAACGTAACTCTTAGCTGGCTGAGAGCAATCTCCTGCCAAGTGACGACGTCATCATTGCCGTATCAGCATTTGTTCCTTTAGCTGCTAATAATCTGCTTACACAGGCTTCATCTCGCGCTTGCAAAAGCAGATTGACTGGAGAGGAATGCTTAGCCCAAACTTCTCATGGCAAGGCAGACGTTAGGTACAAGTGTCTATCCGTATGCGCAATGCAACTTTAGCTAAGGAGTTGCAATCATTTTAAAATTAATAACAAAATAAGCAAATAGAATTTCTATAACAACAAAATGAATTAATTTTTCTGAACCTCATAGACATTTAGAAGTATCAAGATATATATGTGAAATATTTACTTGCAACATTAGCCTATTACAATTCAAGTAAATCACATTCATGGGAAAATGTCACATTTTCTTGGAAAACCCAAAGTTTATATAGAAATTAGTTACATAGTGGGTTTTTTTCGTTGCATCTCCTACCTATTCATAATGTTTAAAAGTTAACCTCAGAGGATGCGCACGAGAAAATTGAATATGAAACTTTGTTAGGGCACATAGAATCATGATTAATCTTCTCTTTGACTCTTATGTTGCCTGGCAATCTTACAATTAGCTCAGTTTTCCACTTCTTTGTCTAGTAACTTACTACCAGTAATATCGAATTTTCTTTGAGATTCGTATTGATATCTATTTATTTTTATAATTTATGGATATTTTTACAAGTCATCATAGACCTGGATAGGTTCACTCATTGTTAAATGCCATGGATAAAAAGTTTGTACAGCGGACTCTTTTTGAATTCCAAAATATCAGCGAATTCATGTGGGTTAAGTCTGGTCTAAATGGCTCTCTCCCCTCCCCTGTATTTGGATGTCGTCTGAATTTACTTTTGCCCTTGTGACAAGTATAATTTCACTGCAGGCTGATTAATGGAACCTGGTTACAGTATCCTGCAGTACGAGAGTTTCACATCGCAACTTCAAAAATCGTTCGTCGCAGCGGACGACTACAGTCAAGTAACAACCGCCTACAATGTGAAAGGAATTTCATGGATTTCTTCGACCGACACCGTATCTCGTCGTTAATCTCGTTTTAATGCGGAATGCTCCGGCTACTGTCGGAATCGACTAAAAAAAAGGGGAGGGACATACTTCCGACAATTACGACCGAAGGATATTCAACTCTACTTTGCTGGCGAAGGACTCGTGCTGGGATGATCTATTCATCGCGAACGTAATCGTGTAGCTTAGGATGCAGAGATAAGTATGAGCGCAAAATAGAACGTTGGACCCGACCCAGGCAAATTTTCCCCTTGTTTTAACCATTGAAAAAGGCAAAGCCGTTTTCAATTGGCTAAAGGTGGTTGTCTGGAACTGTGTAATGGACGAAAAGTTGTTCGAAAGCTAGTTAAAAGTGAAGTAGTACAACCTCGGTCATGTATCCATATATATAAAGTATCATGTATCCTATATATAATGATCATAAATAACAGAATCGAAATATATTTTTTTGCGTGTACGCACTAGGAATCTATATATAATGATCATAAATATCGGAATCGAAATATATCTTTGCGTGTACGCAATAGGAATCTATTTAAAGTGCACATATTATTCATAATTATATGAATTCCATATACATATGTATAAACAAATCAGGTAGCCTATAATCAATCTGTTACCTTTTTCTTACCATTATCTGCAGTTATTTATGAGTAGTATATGAATTAATGAATCAGATATTATAACATTTAGCATGAAAATCAACGAATCAATCAGAATAAACATTAATAATGTATCAATTCATATATGAAAATTTTTTATCAGTTAAAATATGATTTTTATCATGTTAATCTTCATTCTATGCAATTATCAGAGTACATTAGTATTTTCTGTAGCATAAGTATCTTAAAGAGATGAAGTGAAAAACTGTATCATTATATATATCATGTGATCACTATTATTTACCAATATCATTGTTTTATATTTATTATTACTTGAATCAATTCATGTTACACCATGAATTTTTATTTACTTATATATATATATATTCACATAGTGTCTGTATCACACTCCTATAAGTCAAATGCAAGTCAAGTTTGAGTAATATTCAGTAGTTGGTTTTGGTAGCTGACCGAGCTAATGTAAGTGTTTACATAATAAAAATATGGAATGTTAGTCCATATATATAAAAGTCTAAAACTAAAGAGGTCAACCAGATTGCTTGCAGGAATGTGATCAGACTAGAGACGCTAAAGATGACGTATACAATAAGTATGTAGGCTAAGATAACATGCCGTCACCTGTAGTCACTCAATTGTTTATAAACATTAGTCCAAGCTCCCTGCTTGAGACAACTACCGCCTACGTGATCTGTAGCGTGTCTCATTCGATTGTGTGTTCGTATGAAACTATGTCATCTGATAGTATGTTCATATGTTCGAACTACTGTCTGTTCCTTCATAACTTGTAACAGAGATGGTAGACAAGCAGAACAGAGTTAGCTATCGTCATTAGAAGACCTGTACCTCTTTACCTAAGCTTTATCATGTAGAGGAATAGGATTAGCCATCATCATTGGCAGAAGCGATCAAGCTATCGTCATAGAAGACTTGTACGATCATACCTGATCTTCATCATGTAAAACTTCAGAAGAATATACTATTTTTATACTTAGTGTTTTCTACAAGAACCTCACCGAACCATGAGTTTAACACATCGTCGTAAAGATAATACCGACTTCGTAAGTGATCTACAAAACCCCAGACACTCCATTGAAGATGGAAGTGCAATACCAACCGACTTAGCGTATAGATTATCGCTAGTCTAACATTACCTCATAGGGCGCCTTATCATACAAGGCACAAGCCCTAATACATATATGTGTGTGTGTATACATAGGTAAATATATATATACACACTATATATGGTATACAAACTCTAGATATGTATATTATAGTTATACCATATCTATACAACTCGGGGGCACTCACGGTGCTAGGGGTTCAATCTACAATTCAGTAGTTTAACAGTATAGCTTGTATGAATGTAGGAGTGATAGTAATCATTGTGTTATTTTTTTTCTCTGGGAGGACCCTCTTTCAATGGGAAAACTCCTAAATGCCAAAAAACACAGAAAAATAAATTCATTCCACACGTCGTACCTCCAACTAACAGAAATACAAGCATGGCACGCAAACATATTTATTTGCTATCAAACTTATTATCCCTCCTCAAAAAAAAAAAAAAAAAAAAAAAAAAAAAAAAAAACGTGTTAGTTGACAGCAAGCAATAGGCACCGTCTTCGAGGTTCTTTAAATTCAAGTTCAATACTAATTGTAAGAAGACGAGAATTGTTGTGGAAGGAAGTCAGCCCCGACCGGAATAAATTAATTATGCAAATGACACGGGAAACATTTTTAATTTTTTAAAGATACCGCACTTTTGAGTGCATACCTAATCAAGCCTGAGATAATGAAAAACTATAATTGAAGACTTTTTGTGGACGAGTATGGGAGATTGGTTTAGGTGGTGTCCCGACCGTGACAGGAGCTTCGGGTCGGCCTTTCTGCTGAAATTTTTAAAATGGCTTGGTGAAATACTTTCACCTCCACATTGAATCTGTCTGTTTCTCATTCGCCTCCATTTTCTTCTTAACTGTAAACCTAAAATGCGCTGTTCTTGTAGAAGTTTTTTTTGTCTTTATCTGTTTTCATTAGCCTTTTTATTGGATTTGTCGTCGTTAATTCTTTGAGAGTCTATTAAGATTTTGATTATTTTTGTGATTTTTATATTCTAACATTCCTCTCTCTCCCTCTCTCCTCTCTCTCTCTTCTCTCTCTCTCTTCTCTCCTTCATACTCTCTCTCTCTCTCTCTCTCTCTCTCTCTTTTAACAGTGTCAATCTGCCCTGTTCACTGGAGTTGTCATTTCTTTAGAACTTTGGCCTATATAATATATATAATATATATATATATATATTAATATATATATATAAAAAATTATCAAAATTTTATCACTTTGATATAATTAATTTCTAGTATATATATATAAAATTAAAATTCTCATTTTCTATATATATTCTTTATTCTATATATATATATATATCTCTATATATATGTTGTGTGTGTGGTGTGTTGTGTTGTGTTCCTCATTCCGGGTTGTGATTTTGTATCCAGTGTTTCTTGTCTTACTCTTCTGTTAAATGCAATGAAATAAGTACTATTTAAAAAGTTTTTTTGATTATATTCTTATGAACTCTTTGTCTCGTTTTTGTATTAACATAGAATTTTTTTCTTTTTTGATAATGGTTACTATTCCTCTCTAAGCGCCTTTTCTCTATGTTTTCTGTTGAAATCTTTAATCCACCCCCAATCCGCCCTGGAAGTTTTACAGAATTTTAGGGGTGGCATTGTAGTTAACTTGATTCGAAACTAATTATTCAGCCTTTTCGTGAATTTTGTTATTGCATTCCGTAACCCATTTCTTGTTTCTACTTTGTGTAAATTGAAACTCGTGTTTTTCCAAAATTTTCCAAAAAACTTGTTTAAGGGCAGATTTTTTTAAAGTTTAAAATTTCTTGTTTATTTTTTTTTATTTTAAAGTGCATTATTTTACTCTTTGGTTGTTTATGTCAATATCAAATATTTCCTTCTAGTTATTAAATTTGTTCGCTGAGAGATTGACCTTCGTGTCTTGTTAATAGAATTTTTAAAAACTTAATTTATATCCCAACCACGAGGATTATACTGCTATTAAAAAACTTATGTTTCAATGTCTGATAAATAATGGATTTCCTGTTCAAATTATTATTGTTTATTTAACATCGTTATCCATTTTTCTGTTGAAGTGGAAGTAGGCGTTTTGTCGAAGAACTATGAACAATTTTTTTTTGTTTTATATACCAAGTTAACATCGTCTTTGAACGTTTAATATAAATCAAGTTCTACTTAGCCTTTCTTGGCCCCCCGTTTCTGTCTGGTAAAAGTGAAGGGAAAACCGTAAGGTAAAGGAAATTAGTTACGTTAAAATCACAAAAAAAACCACATTTTTTCTTGACTTACCGGGAAAGAAAAAACAACATTTAACCAAAATAAAAGAAAAGCATCAGAAAAATTATTAAAAGTTCTTTTTCTGGGTTATATTCATTTCTTTAAAGGAAATTAATAGTAACAAGCTCCATTAACCGCAAACAAACCGATTTTACGGTTTTAAGGTTTTAAGGATTATTGTGATAGGTAGTTTGAGAAGGGCAGAGGTGGATTTTCTAATGCCACCTTGAGCCTATAAGCGACTTGGGGGCTTGGACGGGACGGGTTGGGGGAGGGGTGGGGGGGGGGGGATTGGGGGGGCGGGGAAATGAAAAAAGGACTCTTTCCTTTATTGGTAAAAGCTTTATTGGTGGGATCCAGATTCAAATCTTACTGGTGCTGTAAAGAATATTAAACCGATTTTACTGATCCGCTGTTTAGTCCAGTGATGCAGGTAAGGGAATATGTTTACCATCCTTCCATTGTTTACTCTGAAGAAGAGTTTGTAGGGAAAGCTCTTCAGATCTTTTTTTTATCTTTATCCTCCTGAAAAAGGATATTGAATTCCCACCTCCTAGGATTTTAGTATGCTTTTTTTTTCTTTTCGTTTTTAATTCTTTAAACTCCTTTAAAGGATGTTGAATTTACCCTTTCATAGACATTTTTTATAGCGAATTCATTTACCGTTTTTATTGTTTATTTATCTTGGGGGGCTGATTTGTTGGGTCTCTTGCAAAATCTTTTGTATAAAGATTTGTCCATCTTTCGAATTTAGTTTATGACAATGACACATTGACCCGCTTGCCACCCAAGGGCTAAGGATTGTCAGCGAGTGTAAAATAATGATTGAGTTTACAGAGGGTAAGGGGCCTTACAGTGCACGATAGACGCTTACTTTACAATTTATTATTGGTCTTTACTTTCTCGAAGTTGTCAAAAATAGTAGAAAGAGGAGAGAGAGAGATGAGCGAGGAGAAGGAGCGAGGAGAGAGAAGAGAGAGATCTCAGTTTTCTCACTGACCATTATTGGGTCTTTACTTTTAGAACATGTCAAAAATTAAAAGAGCGCGAGAGAAAGAGAGGAGAGAGAGAGAGGTAGAGAGATCAGTTTTCCGTTTTACACTGCCATTTCTTGGTCTTTACTTTTAGAATGTCAAAAAAAAAAAATAAAAGAAGAGAGAGAGTGAGAGAGAAAGATATCAACTGTTCGCCCCCTTCCCGTTATTGTTAGTCTATACTTTTAGAATGTCAGAAAAAAATAAGGAGAGATGAGAGAGAGAAGAGGAGGAGAGAGAGACGAGAGAGAGATCCCCTGCCGCCACCCTTATTTGTTAGTCTATACTTTTAGAATGCTCATAATTAAGGAGAGAGAGAGAGAGTGAGAGAGAGAGGGAGAGAGTGAGAGAGAGAGAGAGAGAATCAACTGTTCGCCAACCTTATTGTAGTCTATAACTTTTAGGAATGTCACGAATTAATGGGGTAGGAAGAGAGGAGAGCGAGAGAGAGCAGGGGTAGAAGAATAGAGAGAGAGAGAGAGAGAAGAGAGATCCATTGCACCCTTATTGTTTAGTCAATACTTTTAGAAATCGTCATAATTAAGGAGAGGAGAGAGAGAGAAAGAAAGAAGAAAGAGAAGAGAGAGCAAGTGAGGACGAAGGAGAGACGGAGGAGAGAGAGATGAGAGAATCCAACTGTTGCACCGCTTATTGGTTCGTCTATACTTTTAGAATGTCAGAAAATAAGGACGATGAGAGAGAGAGAGAAGAAGAGAGAGATGAGGAGCGAGAGAGGAGAGAGAGAGAGAATCAACTGTCGCAACCCGTTTTAGTAGTCCTATAACTTTTAGAAATGTCAAAAAATAAGTAGAGAGGAGAAGAGAGGGAGTAGAGAGAGGGAGAGAGAGAGAGAGAGGAGGAGAGGAAGCGATTAAGCCCATCCCGGAAGATGTGGGTTGGTTAGCAATCCACAACGAGATCACCCGGTGATAAGGTCCTTTGCCTGCCCCTTTTGGAAAGGGCTGATCCGACTTGAACTTCCTTTCATTGAAATGTGGAGAGGGCCTTTGAAGAGCTCTCAGGTGAGGACGCCCCTCCTTGTCGGCGTGTGAGACCCACACAGCAGCAGTGGCGGGTTGGTTGGTCAGTGGAGGGCAAACGGGAGGGGTCACGGTGTTTAGACCTCAGAAGATGTTGAACCCACCCAGTTTGCCATTTTGAAAATCAACGTTCTCTTAAGCAGGGAAAATTAGTACTCGCTTAGATACGATGTGGTTGGTGTTTTTTTCTTGGCCATCGTGAGCAGAGGATTTTCTGGTTGTTTTATGTTGTCTTTGAATAAAATACAGTTCGAGTTCAAATATATATATTAATATATAATATATATATATATATATTAAAAATATATATTATATATAGATATTATATATATGATATATTATATATCTAATATAATAATGATATATGATATATATATATATATACACATGACTGGTTAAAAATGTTGCTGTTACAACAAGAATTCCATCTAATAAAAGGAGCCCATAAAAAACCAAAAACCAAAATATAGAGGTAAAAATACTATATTTCAGAGGGACCTGCTGGTTCCCTCCCCTTCAGGTTCAGGGATGAATGAGAAAAGTTTAAAGAGAAGGGTGGTATTTTGTATACCAAGAGATCCCATATCCAGCAGGTAAAGCCAAATTTAGGTACTCCCTGCTGATAATTTTTCTTCCCTTTAATCTTTTTCTTAAAAGCGTTGGAGATTGTGAATGAAAAATATTGCACGATCACATCTGGAAATTCCCATGCTTCCTTTTGAGAATGTTCATTACCTGGCCTCTCTTTTTATTAAGGTAAACGATTCCATCACATTTGACTCTTGTTACCGGCAGTTGCTACTTATAAATTATATGTGACAAATTTTTTTGTCCCAGTTTGTATTCCTATGGTTCCTGTTCATTTATATGGTTGAAAATAGCCGACGTTGCTTTTGTGTCCATACCATAACTGGCCGTTTATGTTGGCGACTATGACCAAATTCTACATCGGATTTACAGGAAAAAATCACTTCCCCCAAGAGATTAATAACAACACGAACGGCGTCAGTTAGGTTACTGTACAAAAGGAACACTCAGCTATTTTCAACCAATAAATAAATGAACATAAGCAATAGAATAAACTGGAAATTTGATCACGTAAATTTAATTTATAGCAGCAACTGCCAGTACAAGAGTAAAAAATTAAATAAGGAATCGGCCTATTAATAAAAGAGAGGCATGGTAGTGGAACATCTTCCAAAAGGAAGCATGGGATTCAGGGATGTGATCGGACCAAGATTTTCATTCCAACAACGCTTAAGAAGATTAAAGGAAGATTATCAGGGGGGGTGACCTAAATTGGCTTACCTGTGGATGGATCTCTTGGTATAAATACCACCTTATCTGTAAACTTTTCTCATTCATCTACCTGAAGAGGGAAACAGCAGTCTCTGAAATATAGTATTTTTCTCTCTATATTTTGGTGTTTTTAGGGCTCCTTTTATCTATAATATATATATATATATATATATATATATATATATATATATATATATATATATATATATAGTGAGATCACGACATTTATTGTAAACTTATAAATGATATTTAAAGTTTCCCTGAAATCAATTTGCTTCATTGTTTTGGAATGATTTTTGATTATTATTTTGCGTGGAGATATCGTCTTTATAGAGAAGAAAAGTTTGATTATCCAGACTGTAAAAGGAATCTGCATCGACTCATAAACACAAACCAGCCGGTATATCAATTTGAGGAGGGTGACTAGCCTGCGGAAGCAGAGAAATGTTAGAACAATAAACAAAATAAAAAAAATCCTCAATTACGTTGGGTTATAATGCATCATATTGATTATAAAATATATGTTGGACCACCACTCGATAATTGTGAGTTGCACCTATTCATGTCAAATTGTATGTAGTTTTGATGCCATTGTGATTATCTTTTGCGGCCTGTTAATTGAGCCGGTGAGAAAATGTAAAACACAGTCGTGCATCCGAGATCAAATTAAAGAGAATCTTTTGCCTTGATGCCTCTGGATCTTTTTTTTTTCTCCTGATATATTCATGATACAATAATCATTTAGAGCATTGTTGGCCGTAATTAGTGGTATAAAAAAAATAGCGCGAAATCGCATTTCATTATTTCTTTAATCAGAATTCTGTATCTTTTCTAATGGTGATTTGTTATCACATGTTCTTATCGATTATACAAAAGGTGTCCTGTGGGAGATTTTTTATTTTTTCGAAGCCTGGAGGACCATGACTGCCC
>NC_087212.1:40484767-40487267 GCF_015104395.2 Macrobrachium nipponense
ACCATGACTGCCCAAATCAAGCCGGTCACTTGTTATTAGAATATTCGTCTTCAGTAACATCAAACATTTTTCAGAAGAGGAAATTTGAAAGATTCACACACATTTAAAGAGGAAGATTGACTGATTCAGGATGTAAAGGAATAACAGAGAATGGGATGAATTCCTTAATCCCTTCTATATTTTGAGCTTCTTCTGGAGTCCAGTGTCTCTTTTCCAGCCTTTTCTGGAAATATGGAGAGGAGATCCGGTCAGGGTTCCTAACCAAACGAGGTGAACATTGCTATTGCATTATTCAGGCACACAACCTTCACAGACTGAATGTCTAATCTTCATCTCCTCTCGAGACGAGACAGTATTCTTAGAACCTTAGTTATGTAACCTTGCACGTTCACCTCTATGTTCTTTATTAGTGTCTATTCTAGCCTAATTAGAATATGCATACCTAAGATAAATTACTTAATAACAGTTGATTCAGTCAAATATTTCATATAATTTACTTTCTATTCTGTATCCAAGCTATCCCCAGTTTAGATATTGTAGGGAACAAATGATTGTACGCCGATGGGTTTCCAGATACCAGATATGTGCGAGCGTGCAGTGTGAAAACAATAATTCGGGGAAAAAATTAGGCCTATACTTGATGAAAGGTGCTGCCATCTTTCCACAGCTCCATGAAATTACAAAGTCTATTGCTCACTCCCAGGCATGTCTCTGGCCTCAATGTCGTCAACTCAAAAATTTTTTACCACTTTTTAGTTGTCTGTAAAAGAAAACAATTGAGATGGCTTTGTCTGTTCGTCCTCACTTCTGTCCGCCCCAGGATCTTAAATACCACTGAGGCTAGAGGGCTACAAATTGGTATGTTGATCATCCACCCTCCAATCATCAAACATACCAAATTGCAACCCTTTAACGTAGTAGCTTTTATTTTATTGAAGGTTAAAGTTACCCATAATCGTGCGTCTGGCAACAATGTAGACAGTCCACCACAAGGCCATGGTTAATGCTCATGCAGCATTATACCGAGACCACCGAAAGATAGATCTATTTTCGGTTCCCTTGATGATGTGCTGTACAGAAAACTTGTTTGGGTTGAAGAAACTTCGGCTCATTTTTTACTTGTTTTCTATTAACATCGAATCTATGTTATTGTTAGCATTCGACACTATTCACACGCACACACGTATAATACATACATATATATTATATATATATATATATATATATATAATATATATACACACACATATATATATACATATATACATATATATGTGTGTGTGTGCATGTGTGTGTGTGTGTACAATTACTAAAAGGACCTCTTTCAATGAATGTGGTACTTTCAGTAATTGTACTATTGACAGAACAATTGTGTATGTGATATTATTAATATATATATATATATATATATATATATATATATATATATAAAATACACACTATATGTATACTATATATTATATATTATATATATATCATATAAAATAAACACTATATGTATATATAAATAATGTGCGCATAATTGATTACAAATGTCTCTATGTTAAGTCACGAAATTACAGTAACGTTAACATCGTTTCACATCGTTTCATGTTACAAGCTAATGCGGTAGTGGAGCAGCACGGACGAATTGGCATGAAAGTAAGCGACCCACTTTGGAGGGAACCTTGACACGAGAGATTGGGGAAGCCAATGTTGTTTGGAAATGCATCACTGGTCGCGATCTCTGATTTCAAAGCATTTCGTTATACGTTAAGTTGGCGAAGGAGCGAGTTTGACGGAAGCTATTTCTCGTAAAGGAGATTAGTTTTTATTCTGGAGCAGGAGAGAGATTCCAAATTTTTTTTTATTGATATCCTTGAGGAAACGAATGTCAAGCGTTTTTTGAGTAATAATACGAAAAATAATCTGGAGATTGAGTTATGTGTCAGCAGAGAGAGAGAGAGAGAGAGAGAGAGAGAGAGAGAGAGAGAGAAAAGAAAAGGTCTCCGTGAGTAGAGATATTTAAAAAAATCGGGAGGCCGAGTTACCTAAGAAGAGAGAGAGAGAGAGAGAGAGAGAGAGAGAGAGAGAGAGAGAGAGAGAGAGAGAGAGACCTAAACGGAAAGAAATAAAAAATGTTAGCGTCCACAAAGTTTTTTAGAAGAATTGTTTACTGCGTATATTCTGATATTTGTTTTGAGAGAATTGGATCATTTTAAATCCATCCCATTGTCTTTATGATATTGTAAACAATTTATATTTTTTTCAACCAGTAAAGGTGAGTACCTGGTTACTATATATTCTCGATAAAGGAGATTATTGGATTTTTCCCAGGTTAGAATAAAAGGGAAACATTTTTCCCATTTTTTAGGACATGAAGATTGTTTCAGGTCACCCCTCCCAAACTCTCTCTCTCTCTCTCTCTCTCTCTCTCTCTCTCGTTGCGCTCGTCTTCTCTCTTTACACGCTCTCCTCTCGGCTCTCTCTCTCTGTGAACTCACATATGAATTAAAATACA
>NC_087212.1:40492267-40549767 GCF_015104395.2 Macrobrachium nipponense
GGGTCCGTTGTCGTTTCTTTGTATGTGAGAGAGAGAGAGAGAGAGAGAGAGAGAGAGTTTCACATATGGTTATGTAGGAAGCCTCTATGACCAAGCTCCTTCTATCCTCATTGCTGTTTTGAAACTCTCTGTCTCTGATTTTCCTGGCTGAGTAGTTCAGTCTTATCTAACCTTATTTACTGATAGAGAATCGACCTTATTCACTATGTCTACGTAAGTTGTATCTTTTCAGGACAAGCGTCGTCTTACCTCACTTGAAACAGTACCCGTTGTTTATTTGATCTTTGGGTCCGTTGTCGTTTCTTTGTATGTGTGTGTGTGTGAGAGAGAGAGAGAGAGAGAGAGAGAGAGAGAGAGAGAGAGAGAGAGAGAGAGAGAGAGAGAGAGAGTTTCACATATGGTTATGTAGGAAGGATAATTTTTTTAAGTATTTTAGTCCTTATTCTACTTTTGCTATTTTTTTTACTGTGTTTGTTCCCTTCACCTGTAAAAGATATACACAGATTCACGGCTGTCTCTGGGATTTTAATAAAAGAGGATATGAATAACAGAACCTCCTGCCCTTACGAAAAATATTAGTCATCTCATGACGGAATGGAAATAGTATCCTAATAAGATGTCCCTGAATAAGAAACATTTCACGGCGTGGGCATTTGCTTTTTGATTTTGAATCAGTTGGGTTAGAACTCAATACTCATTGTGTTAAAAACAAAAAAAGAAGTCTTGACATAACTTGGTATTCTAAACAAAGTATGATTTACAGTTGACATGTGTTGTCTGTGATATATCCGTCATAATTCCCTTGAGAAGTACAACAGGATCCTTGTAGTATACAAGATGTTCACTTATTCTAAATTCAAAATGCAGAAGGCTTCATCATCCAAATTAAGGTACTGTAGCCGTAAAGGTTTCTCTATACAAATTCATGTTATTTGCATTGATGTCTTGTAAGTAAAACAACAAAACTGTTAAATAACCTTTATTTTGAGGTTGTTTGCATTGATGTCTTATAAGTAAACTACAAAACTGTTAAATAACCAGTATTTTGAGGTTATTTGCATTGATGTCTTGTAATTAAAACTGCAAAACTGTTGAATAACTAGAATTTTGAGGAGGTACAACGTGATTTAGAATAAGGAAATTATAGAATTTTTATTCGCTCCTTTATAATGTTATTTTCATTGATGTCCTAAAAATTAATCTACAGAGAGATGTTAAATAACCAGTATTTTTGTTGAAGTAAAATCATGACTCAGATTAATAAAAAATGTAGGTAGAGTTTGCACTCCTTTGTCTAGCAAAGAAAAAAAATGCTAATCACTTGTTTTTGTTTTCTTACCCGCTTAACCTCTCTCTCTCTCTCTCTCCAGAATAAAAGGAAATAAACCTACACAACTCTGTCTGATAACCAGTATTTTTGTTGGAGGCAAAAACATGATATACGTTGATAAAAATATAAAATTTTCATTTGCTTCTTCGTCTCTCTAAGAAAAATTGATATTCCTTTGTTTCTGTTTTCTTCCTCTGCTGACCCGCCAGCGCCCCCACCCCCACCCCGAAACCCCCACAAAATCCTGGCAACGCTGACCAGAAGAAAATCTTTTCCCGCGTCGGTTTAGCGTCAGGAGTAGTGGACCGTAACAAGCCGTGGTTAAGTACTTGTATAACACGTGTCCCTCTTGAGAGAGAAGACTTCTCGCCAGAGTCGGATAACGAAATGGAAAGTGTTTGAACTCGGCGTTCTTGACTCAATTTTCTCTCTCGTTTTGCACGTGTTGTCCGGTCATTTCTCAATTCCCTTCATTCGCTTGGAAGGGAGAGTGGATCTTTACTAGGTGGTGACCCCCGCAAGGGTTTTAACCTGGTATATTTATATCCCCGTAGTGCCATCAGTGGTGCACTGTAGGCATCACTTTAGGTTCTTTGCAGCGTCCTTTCGGCCCCTACCTGCAACCTCTTTCATTCCTTTTACTGTACATCCGTTCATATTCTCTTTCTTCCATCGTACTTTCCACCCTCTCCTAACGATTTTTTCGTTGTGCAACTGTGAGGTTTTCTTCCTGTTACACCTACTCTCAATTTTACTTTCAGCACTGAATGACCTCATAGGTTCCAAAGTTTGGCCTTTGGCTTAAATTATATATTACTTTAACCGGGTATGTATCCACCTTTGCGGCGTGTTTAGTACAAGCCCGTTGGGGATGACCGTAAAAACACAAACAATAGACTGTGAATCTCTTAAAGATAATGACCCCAAGAAATATTAGTCGAAGATAATGACCCCCAAAGGCTACCTAGGAAAGATCAGGGAGAGCAAATGTATTTTCCATGACGACTGAAATTCAGATACGCGAAGTTGTCTTAGGAGTTTCTGAGTTCGAATCCGCGTCATTAAGAGCTTCCACGGACGTCGATATTTGGATTCTGTGCCGAAATGAGAGAGAGAGAGAGAGAGAGAGAGAGAGAGGAAGGGCCTGGGAAAAACGCTGGGTCCAGAGAAATGTGCGTAGTTGCGCTCTCTTGGTTGCAAAATAAGTTCAAGAAACTGAAAAATAAAGATGGATGATGTTGAAATATTATAAAGTGGGTGTGGCCTTGGAGCTCAGCTGCCTTTTTATTTTTTATGATATTTTGTAATATTTTTTTTTATTTGATAGTCGCAATGACATCTGCAAGTGTTGTAGACCTTTATGATACACCTGGGAACATTGAATTTCAACATATTCTTAAAATACCTAACCTAAATACTAAATATATATATATATATATATATATATATATATATTTATATTACATATATATATATATATATTTGTATATATATATATATATATATATATATATATTATATATATAGTATATATAGAATATATATATATTCAAGTAATACTTGAATATATATATATATATATATATATATATATATATATATATATATATATATATATATTATATATATATATATATATCTATATATATATATATATGTTATATATATATATATATATTTATATATATATATATATATATATATATATATTCAAGTATTAGGTATTTTAGAATATGTAGAAATTCAATGTTCCCAGGTGTATCATAAAGGTCTACAACACTTGCAGAATGTCATTGCGACTATCAAATAAAAAAAAAATATTACAAAATATCATAAAAAATAAAAAGGCAGCTGAGCTCCAAGGCCACACCCTTTATAAATATTTCAACATCATCCATCTTTATTTTTCAGTTTCTTGAACTTATTTTGCAACCAAGAGAGCGCAACTACGCACATTTCTCTGGACCCAGCGTTTTTCCAGGCCCTTCCTCTCTCTCTCCTCTCTCTCTCTCTCATTTCGGCACAGAATCCAAATATCGACGTCCGTGGAAGCTCTTAATGACGCGGATTCGAACTCAGAAATTATATATATATATATATATATATATATATATAATAAATAATTTAAAGATAATGCCACGAAGGAAAAATAAACGAAGGAGTCTGCGAGATCTTTCGGCTGAAAAGCCCTTTACTGAAGCAGCTACTGACAAAAAATACGAGAAAAGACAATACAAGAAGGTTCGTATAACTGACAGATAGAGATTATAAAAGGATTAGTGCCTAGAATCCGACACACCTGGAAGATAAGAAACCTTCCCAAACAAGCATAAACAAAGGGGGTGCAATTAAAGGTTTAAGACAATCATCTCAGATACAATCTCCAGACAATTAAAGGATTATAGGTGACAGCTATACGGAACTGGTAGACAAAACCATATTCACAAAAAATGACAGACATACATTACATAAATTTTTTTTTTTTTTTTTTTTTTTTTTATTAATAACTCTAAGGCAACTGATTTTTATTTAAGTCAGTAATTATATATTTGAGGTCATTCTTAAACATGTTACAGATACAAGGGTCTAAATGAAAAAGGCCACGACTAACATTGAAATTACAATGAAAAGTAAGTTGTATTAAAGCAGATTCTAAAAGATTTCGTGATAAGACATCTCTTGACCGTGCAATTACTGAACTGTCAATCCAATTAATTCGGTGGTTGTTTTCACTTAAATGAATAAATAATGCATTAGATTTTTGCCCAGTTTTTACAGAGTATTTATGCTGGCTTAGCCTTACTTCTAAGCCCTTGCTCGACTGTCCGAGGAGGTAGAATGAGGGACAATCCATACATGGAATTTTATATATTATGTTGTTGCTTTCTCTGGGGCCATTTTTTATTAACATTCTTTTTAGTGTGTTATTATAGGAAGAAACAAGGTTGACATTAGAAAAGCTTTTAACAATGGTTTAATGGTTTTCAAATCTGTAAAATAAGGCAAACTGAGAATGTTCTTAGAATTTTCTTTCTGTGTGTTGTTTTCAGTATAAAACTTTTTGTGGGCTTTATTATAACAAATGTCTAATATATGTGAAGGATAGCATAAATCTTTCCCTATTTTTCTTATGTATTCAATTTCTTGATCCAAATATTGTGGACTGACAATTCGCAATGCTCGTAAAAACATAGAGGAAAAAATTGATATTTTTATATTAAGATGGTGGCCTGAGAAGAAATGAACATAAGTTAAGTTGTTAGTCGGTTTCCTATAAATACTGAATTTACATTGAAATGGTTCTCTATGTATCAAAAAGTCTAAGAGAGGGAGGCAATTGTCTTTTTCTAATTCTAGAGTAAACTTAATCGATGGTACCTGGTTATTTAATTTAGAGAGTAAATCATTTACATCAATACCGACAGGAAGAACAGCTAAACAATCATCAACGTAACGATACCACTTTACAGGAATATGAATGATATTAGGTAAGTAGCGTTTTTCGAAGAATTCCATATACAGGTTTGAGAGCAATGGTGATAAAGGATTTCCCATTGCCATGCCAAAAATTTGTTGATAAAATTCACCATTGAATATAAACTTACAATCACAAATGCACAAACTCGTGATGAAATAATGTGACTTATAGGTAGAGGTAATTCATGCTGAGTTAGTCATTGCTAAGATATTCTAAAATAGAGTCTATAGGGACTTTAGTAAAAAGAGAACATACGTCAAAACAAACGAATCTATCAGTAGGGCAAAGAGCAAATTTTGTATAATTTATCAACTAAATCTAGAGAATTATATATGAGAATCGGAGATGGTTCCAAGTAACGGGGACAAGATCTTAGTGATATATTTCGAGAGTTTATATGAAATTGAACCAACAGTACTGATAATAGGCCGCATAGGGTTATTTTCTTTGTGCGTTTTGACTAATCCATATAAGTAAGGTAGCGAAGGAGAATTGACTGACAATTTGCCTAGTAGTTCTGTTTATCTTTAAGGATACTTTTCACTATGCTATTGAAGTTTTTTATGACTTGATCAAGAGGATTTTTTTTAGTTTTTTATGCTTGTTTGGGAAGGTTTCTTATCTTCCAGGTGTGTCGGATTCTAGGCACTAATCCTTTTATAATCTCTATTTGTCAGTTATACGAACCTTCTTGTATTGTCTTTTCTCGTATTTTTGTCAGTAGCTGCTTCAGTAAAGGGCTTTTCAGCCGAAAGATCTCGCAGACTCCTTCGTTTATTTTTCCTTCGTGGCATTATCTTTATTTATGGATTTATCACGTTCCTAACTTTCGTGATTCTGTTATACATATATATTATATGTATATATATATATATATATATATATATATATATATATATGATATATATATATTATCATATATATGAGTCGTCGAAAATGGGAATTTAGACATATAATAACTGACTCCGTAACGATATCATAAAGCTAGCCACAAAGCTTGCAAAGTGAACGTTATTTATTCAACTTTTATTTTGGGAATTATAATTTATTCTATTTAATGAGAAAATAACCCGCGACAGAAACAAACTTCTTGGCGCGTAGAATGTATGAAATATGTAGAAGTATTGACAGTCGAGCAATACTGTTTCATCAGTAGTCGTTTTCTCTTTTTTATGTCATGTGTTACCAGATTCTTAATGGATTACAGTATTATTCATGGTCAATATATACTAATAATAATAATAATAATAATAATAATAATAATAATAATAATAATAATAATAATAATAATAATATAGTGTTATTTAATTTACCGGTGATTTTAAAGGCAGCTTATGTGTTGTAAGTTTTTAAGTATGTATATGTTTTCTATGTGGAAAATGTATTCACAAGTAATATTTTTATACACATAATAAAGTTCGTGCAGTGTAAAATTTATATGCACCATAAACCTTCAGTGGAAACATATTATTATTATTATCATTACGTATTATTATTTAGATATTATTATTATATTATTATTATTATTATTATTATTATTATTATTATTATTATTATTATTATTATTATTATTATTTTGTTCTAAGAGGTCCTCAATAATAAACAAAATGTTAAGAGTTCGTGTATAATTTAAAAACACTTTATAAAGTTTTCGAATTCTTTCCTGAAGATGAACCCAGGGAAGGGTTAGAAAGCTTTATAGTGTTTTTAAATTATACACGAACTCTTAACATTTGTTTAATTATTGTGGACCCCTTAGAACTTTATATATACTCTCGTGATAGAGTTTTTCCCAACCAAATTATTATTATTATTATTATATTATTATTATATTATTATTATTATTATTATTATTATTATTATTATTATTATTATTATTATTATTTTCTCACTTTTCTCGAAAAGTAACATGAATAGGTAATACGAATGGTTGTGGAAAATATTGAAAATGTGAAAACGAGAAATTTGTTCTAGAAAAAATATATGAATAATTTTCTCCCATAATTGTTAACCGATTCGGATACAGCATACGAAATCCATTTTTCGACAGGTCATTCTCTTCCCGCATTCACAGGCCCCACATTTTTTCATTGTAATTACTCGTGAGGTTTCTTGCTTGAATCATTTTGTGTGTGTTTGTGTTTTTTTTAAATAAAGGCAGTGTGAAATCTCAACAAATTGGGTGGGTTTGTAAAAGTGCTTTAGGATGAAATCATTAAAGTTTTAGTTTAAGTAAACGTAAAGGTTAAAATAGAATGGAATTATTAAATTTTGACTTTACCTTGTACGGTGAATATTATATGACAGAAGCACTATGAATACAAATATTAAAATTTTGCATTAAACCCTGACACGAAGGTAAGAATTTGCACCTTGTGCAGGGCAAAGCAACCATTGCTACTTTGCCTGAATGTTCTTGATTTTTTTTTTTTTTTTTTTTTTGGTTCCACGGGACAAGGAAATAATTGTTTCCCCCGGGCTCTCAAGTTTTACGCATTCTTCCTCTGCGCTTTTCCAGAACAATATTCTTGGAAGTTGCGTAACCTTCTCCATTGATTTTGTGCTCCAGAATGCGCCAGGGAAGGCAATTACGTATTACGTTCTGAGTTTTTTTTTTTTTTTTTTTTTTTTTTTTTTTTTTTTTTTTTTTTTTTTTTTTTTTTTTTTTTTTTTTTTTTTGTATCTTGCCATAGTTCTGTTCACTACTGTAGAGAAGGGAAGGGTTATGCCTCCATGATTTCTGTGAAAAATTTAGTATTGAAGATGGCAGTGTGTAAATTATGTATAATTTTAGCTAACTTGTTTTCATTAGATCTCTACAGAGGGAATTTTTACCAACTTATACATACATAAGCGCCTCAGTGGCGTGATTGGTATGGTGTTTGCGTCCCACCTCGGTGGTCGCGGGTTCGATTCTCGACCGTTCTATTGAGGAGTGAGAGATGTGTGTTTCTGGTGATAGAAGTTCACTCTCGACGTGGTTCGGAAGTCACGTAAAGCCGTTGGTCCCCGTAAAAACACCATGCAAACAAACAAACAAACCAACTTATACATAAGTTTCCCTTTTTTACTCAATTCTCTGCTGAAGAGAAGGGAAGGGTTATGCCTCCAGGATTTCTGAGAAAAATTCAGTATTAAGACGGCAGTGTGTAAATTATATATAATTTTATTTGACTTCTTTTCATCAACATCTTTACAGAGGCAATTTTTACCTGCTTAAACGTACGTGTCCCTTTTTTCTCGGGCTTAGAAAGAGATAATTTTCCCTCGTATTCAGGGCGGATTTATCTGTGGAGAGGAAGCTTTGTTACAAGAGGTCACAACCGCATTGTGTCTGCCGGTCAGGGCACTCGACTTTCAAATTATTGCGTCTCGGCTTATTGTCGATACGAACGGCACCGGCTGTGTCTTTTCAGAAGCGTCGAGTCGCGGAGTTCTCGAGTGGATAAACAACGCGTTTTCGATCCCAGCGAATTCGAGAACTTGGGCAGACAATGAGAATCCCCGCTCGTCCTCGCGAATAGAGACTTGCTCAAAATAAGTCTATTTAAAGCAAGCGGATCTTCGTTAAAGAAAAGGAAGTCTGCAAGCATAACTAATCTGCTCTTTTGTTCTCAATACAAAAGGATGTATTTTTACTTCTTTTTAGTCTAATTTCTTAAGGTTTTACGACGCGGGTTTTGCAAATTTGCGTGAATTGTTTTACTTTTCAAGTCGCTGTGACCTTGTTATGTTTTTGTGAAGGTTTTCTTTGCCACGGGAAGTTACTAGCTTAATTATACTTGCAGGATTGTATAATGTAATATACGCGTTACTTGCTTTGGTTTCTGTTATATCTGTTACACATATTACCCGTTATATACCGTGATTACAAAGGGAAAAATATCATAATTTGTCTTTACAACACGATACGGGATATTGATGTATATTGTATAATTTTCGAAAATTATTCCTGCTAGCCAGTATTTGTTCTCTGAAAATCTTCAAAATAAATGGAAAGTGCTGTATGATAAAAGTAATTTATGTGTTAGAGCTAGTATTTGAGAGAGTGTCTGGTTTGGTGTGCAAATTGGGCTTAGATAAGGGAGGCTGTTAATGTCTCCTTGGCTGTTAAATATTCTTAGGGATAGAGTGATGCAAGTAGTCAGAGAAAGGGCAACAGCCATAGGTGCTAAATTGAGAGATAAGAAAATGAGTCGTGAGTAAATTGTGAAAGAAGTGATGTTTGCAGACTATGCCGTACTTATTGGGGAGAGAAAAGAGAAGCTGCAGAGATTAGTTTGAAAGTGTTTGCCAAAAGAGAAAGATGGGATTAAATATGACCAAGAGTTAGTTTACAAGAGTAAGTGGGAACCAGTCATACATACCAGTGAATGTTATTATGAACTGTAAGAGACTGGGGACAAGGATTTGGGAGTTGTTTCAAAATATGAGTCACGTAGTTGGTAAATCAAGAAAGGTAACAGGATGCGTGCATAAGATTAGGTAGGAAATTGTAGACAACTTTGGAATTTAGGAAGGTATTGTAATACCAACTCTCCTCTATGGAATTGAAGTGTACATGTTGAATGTGAATATAGGAAAGATGGAAGCTGCAGAGATAAGGTGTTTACATAGGATTTGCAGGAAAGAAAGAAATGGTAGGATGGAAAATGTGGAGATAAGTAGAAAGCGTGGTAATATGGAAAGCCCGAATGAATGACAAGATGGATTAATGTTTTGAGTTAGTTTATCATATTGAAAGAGTGGATGATGATGGGATGGTGAAGATATTGGATTGGGGAAAATAGAAAGACCTTGAAAAGAGTGGCTAGGTGAATTTAAAGAGGTATTGGGAAGGAGATGTCTCAGCATCCAGAGTAAGAGAGTGCATGCATAATAGAGGTGAGTGGTGGAGTGTATGTAGGAAAATCGACGTGCAGGTGTAGGAAGCGATTTGTCCTGTGGAGGCTTTCAGCACAACGAGTTCATCCACGATTCAGCAGTTTAAGTATGAATGTGGCAGTGATCATTGATTTTCATCATTTTCTAGAGGCCAATAAGGAGCCAGTCACCTTGTGTTTAAATTAAAAATAAAATAGTACAAGTTTACTAGGAGCCAGTGCAGGAGCACAAGAAGATTCCTTAGTACAGTAGTTTATTCCTACGTTTCATGACCCCTTGGTCACATCGTTAGTTGCTTAATGTATTTGCTTAATGTTTTGAAAGTACTCTAATGTTCGATCGCTTTATTTTCGCTTACTCGGGGATTAAGCCTACAAACTACTTTGTTGTTCTTGTTGTTATTGTTGTTCTTCCTCTTATACTTGTTTGGGGGGTAGTAAAGCCCTATGGAAATGCCTAAAAAGGTCTGAAAAAGGAGTTTCGCATTGAGTTAAAGTAGGATATTTATGATTTGTTTATTAGAATGAAAATGCAAACAAAAAGCAATATGCATGTTAAACAGTACAGAACAATTATTATTTCTAATAGATTATAACGTATTTATTTTAATTTTCGTTGGTGAAACAAAGCGCTACTTGACTGTAGATTTTAGCACGCACCTCGAGTATGCTGGAGGTTGGATCACACCTTGGTATTATATATGTCCATGATGATGTGACAAAGGGTGATGAATCGTAGGAAAAGAAAAGGGTGATGAATCGTAGGAAAAGATTGAAAAAAGAATAGTCTTTGCAGCATTTCGCTGACCATTTTACACTTATTCTGTTTGTTGCATTAAAGTAGTACGAATTATAGAATAAATAGATCTTCACCTTTGTGGAGCGGGTACCTTCCCCTGTAGAAACGTCCATCGTCAGGGATTCTCTTCTCTGTAAGTAAAATCTTGCCCTTTAAACAACACCTCTGGTTGCAAGCTGGCTCCTAACATATAAGTGCAGATCTTATTTTATAAGGTACTGTTTTAGTTAGAAAGTTCTTTCATTCAGAAATGGAAAAAAATTCTTACTCTCCAGACAGAATATTCTCGTTCAACTAACTTTTATGTATAGTTCTTTCTTTCAGCAGTCTAAGAAATATGTGTTCAAGGATATCAAAGTTCTTTTTCGTAAAATTACTTGTATTCTCTCAATACCGCCAGTTCTTCATTAGAAAAACAGATCGACAGAAAAACTTTTCACATTTAAAAGTCATTTAAGATGAAACATTTTTGTCCAAGGAAGTTATTGGGAGCATCAAAGGCCACATTATTTAAATTGGTTCATTTACGTAACTGCGGCAGTTTTGTATATCGAATTGTCTTTAATTTGTGAACTACGTAAACACTATAATATATATATATATATATATATATATATATATATATATATATATATATATATATATATATATAATTGCATCTGACCGGCTGTAATTCGAACCTATATACCTTTTAAGTTTTGGTAACGAGGTGACAGTGGGATTATCCACCAAGTCATCATGAGAGATATAAGTTGAAATCGACTCTGTTGTGCGTGTTCCTGTTCAGTCGAGGTATATATATATATATATATATATATATATATATATATATATATATATTAGTATATATATATATATTATATATATATATAAATTAAATATATAGATAGAATCTAGTGATTATTTGAACTAGCCATACATGCAAATGTAATCCGAAATGCTTAAATAAAGATACCGTAACTTATGCGACGAGACTCAAAGTCCCGAATCTCTTTAGTGGAAGTTGGAGTGCCTTTAGTCGATCTTCTGGATTCAAGGCTTTGTAGTGACTAGCGCAGCAATATATATCTACTACACACACACACACTCACACATACACACACACATATATACACACACACATACACACACACACACACACACACACACACATATATATATATATATATATACATATATATATATATATATATATATATATATATTATATATATACATATTATTGTGTGCTTGTTGTCAGAGCATCTTTATATATATATATATATATATATATATATATATATATATATATATATATATATATATAGTAGTATATATATATATATATATATAATATATATATATATATATATTATATATATACTATATATATATATATATAAATATAAATATATATATATATATATATATATATATATATATATATATATATATATTTATATATATATATGTATACATATTATTGTGTGCATGTTGTCAGAGCATCCTTATATATATATATATATATATATATATATATATATATATACTATATATATATATATATGCAGAAAATGAGTGAGAGGAGATAGATTCAATGAGATGAGAAGGCTCGTTAAATAGGTTACGCGGAGGAGGAAGAAGAAAAAGATATAATGAGAGAGAGAGAGGGAGAAAGAAAGACAATCAGATAAAAGGCCCCGCGAAGTAAATGTGAAACTATGGCAAGACATTTCAGAGCTTTAGTGCCATCTAATAAGTGATAGGATATGACATCTCTGACGAGCTTGGGCAGGCAGGGGAGAGGGGACAGACGAGGGGACAGAGAGAGAGAGAGAGAGAGAGAGAGAGAGAGAGAGAACAATCCGAATTGGCGTCTCCCTTCGCGTCCTTCGTTTTTCCTTATTGGCCTTTGTTAATGTTCCCTCTCTCTTTTTTTTCTCTCTCTGCCATGGTTTATCGATTTTCTTCAGTTGTTCTTATTGTTAAGAATAGGGTATATTTTTTGGGGGGAGGGTAATATGAACTTTCACCAGAAGACAATGTGAATTTTACATTTGATCTGTGCTTCTTTATTCAATTATAATTCGGCTCTCATCAGTATGTTTCATGCCCTTTATTAATTCTCTCTCTCTCTCTCTCTCTCTCTCTCTCTCTCTCTCTCTCTCTCTCTCTCTCTCATGTGTTAAGATGTCTATGTTTCAATACATTTAACGGCATATATTTCATATTCACCTATTTCTTCTCAGTAGTTCCCTCATACTTCATTTCCCCATTCTTCTGTAACCTCAGTTTTCCTGTAACCTCAATTTTCACATCAGCAGACATAGATCCATTTCATTTCCAGTCAACTCATCACAGCCGTAGCATTAACCGTTCATACTTAAACATCAAATTCGTTCAGGCACTTGCAGACTGTCAGACTGTAAGTGATTTCGACTTCCGTTAACGACTGAAGTAAAATATTTTGCTCTGAAATGGGAAAATGTTTGTCAAGAGGGAAAATGTCACTTCACGGCAGTCAGACTCCTAAGGCAATATTCTGTTCAATTTATTGCTGGGAATCCTCTTTTATAGCTCTAAGGGACTGTATATATATATAGAATATATATATATATATATATATATATATATATATATATATAACCACACAAATACCCTTTTTCTGAGAAGATCTGCATGAGGTTTCAAGTCACATTCTCATTTACCATTTGCATTAGACTCATTTCGAATGCTGATAGTCAGTGAGGTGTGGAAATAAAAACAACACTAAAAAAGTGTATCTAAGCATGTTCTCCGTGCCAGTCAAGCACAACGAACAGCGTGACCTTAAGAGGTTATTATGACCTCATTATTATTGGAAAAAAGAATTTAGACCAAAGGCCAAGAACTGGGGCCTATTGAGGTCAGTCAGCGCTGAAATGGGAATTGAGAGTGAAGGAGGTTTGAAAGGCGTGACAGGAGGAAAACCTGTTAGTTGCACTATAAAACAATTGTTAGGAGAGGGTGGAAAGTAAGATGGAAGAAAGATAATATGAAATGGTGTATAGTAAAAGGAATGAAAGGGATTGCAGCTAGGGGCCGAAGTGACGCTGCAGTGAACTTTACGTAATGCCTACAGTGCACCGCGTGAGATGCACTGATGACGTGAACCCCTATGAGGCTCAATATTATTACCAAGTATTGAAGACATACTCATAATGATGAAGCTCTTCAAGAGAAAAGGATTCATTTGACAAAGCCGAGATCGTCCTGATCAGAGACTGGGATGTTACCTGAAAGTAATGAATGATGGGAAATAATTGATGGAAGCATAATTAGGTACTGGGTAACTAATTCAAGTCCAAAATATAAAATATTCTTTAATTAGGTATTACAATTAGTTTTACCTTTAGTTACTACAATTTCGTTTACCTTAAGTATTAATTTTTTGTATGCCTTTAGTCAGTAAGACTAAGTTTACATTTTTTACAACAATTTGTTTAACTTTTCATTACAATTTTGTTTACCTTCACGAAGCACGAGTTAAATTAATACCACATTTTAACATTAAACTGATTGCCCTTACTTCTTCGTCTTCATCTTTATATGTTCAAGAATCAAGCCAGAAACATTATTAACCTCTCTCTCTCTCTCTCTCTCTCTCTCTCTCTCTCTCTCTCTCTCTCTCTCTCTCTCTCTCTCGCGGGTGTATGTAGATATTAAAGACTTTTTCCAGCATCGATACACGCTATTTCCAATAGAATTCTATCAGCATGTGCAAACCTGTTCCAGATAATTTAATTTCATCAAGCGAGCGGCAATTCTCAATTTTTGTTCGTTTGAAGATTGATATACATGACATGCACGGTTGAAATTGTAACTCAGGTATGAAATGTTTATTCTGTGCATAGGGCAGGACAAGTACGCTCTCTCTCTCTCTCTCTCTCTCTCTCTCTCTCACACACACACACACGCATATACATATAAAATATTTGTGTATGAATTTTTACATTTAATATATATATATATATATATATATATATATATATTTTTATATATCCAATATTGTACTTATTTTTCTATTTTGGACGAACGCTTCAAAATATTTCATATACCTTGACGAATATGTAAATTTGTACTTTTGTGTTTTATCTACAAAGTGGAACTTTACTTTAGATAAACCAAGGCAGGTGAGCGTGCACATGCACTTATACACTTAGAAAATACACAATATATATATATATATATATATATATATATATATATATATATATGTGTGTGTGTGTGTGTGTGTGTGTGTGTGTGTGTTACTGAGGTTCCAACCTCGCTACATTTGGTAGCAATGACCGTGTAGCTGCAAGGCACTGGGTGACACCCGTTTTCTCTCTCTCTCTCTCTCACTCTCTCTCTCTCTCTTTCTCTCTCTACATCTCTCTCTCTCTATTACCTATGGCAATTAAATCAGACTCATGAACTACAAAAATACATTTATTTAAGAGCAAAGCGTTAACTAAATAATTCAAGTTCTTAACAAAATGATTAAATGAAAAATTGAATTCAAAATCCAAATAACTCAGATAGCCCTGGGAATCGAAAAAAACCCGTCCATCCCTCTTCCACAATAACCAACACTAGTTTAGTCATAAAACTAGAAAAGTCATAGCACAGTCTAGTAACACCACGGAACATCAGTTAAGTTCCCATTTCTAAATATCAGATCAGTTCCCCTTTGTTCCAGATCCGCCTATAAGAAGACAGTAGAACACATTGATAAGCAAAAGATTAAAAAGCAATATCAAAAGGTCCAATAAAATAGAACATCTTTGAAGCAACTATTCAGAATACAGTCAAGCCACGCTTTTGGCTAAAAAATAAGTATGCTTACCCATTCAACACAGATTACACACACTTAACCAAAAACACTATCGAAGGAGCCATCTTGGCCCTTTGCTGACTTTGCATTGTTCTCCCATTTTGGCTAACTTACTCTCTCATTATGTAGAGAAATAGCTCGCACGAACGCAAGCACGAATTAACACACAAGACACTCCCAAATAAGTGTCATCACTAACTTTGTCATAAGTTCATGACGTCATTATACAGATCATTGTTCAGGCCCAAGAATCAGCCCCAAACCAAATTCAGAAAGCATATCGGCTTCCGCCCGCACATGGAGACAAAGGACGTGGTTTGTTCTGCTTAGACAGCTACCTTCGACATCACGCCACCCAAGGAAGTTACATCAGCATTTCCAAAGCTGAGCTGTCTTGTCACCTTAGGACCACTGTTTCCATGGAGAGTTGAATTGATGATCTCTACATTCTAAGAATGTCATTGCCCATCACATCCTCTTAATGAAAAAAATGATACAAATCGCATTACAATGATGTCTTAATTATATTGTCAATTACTCATTATTTCATATATATCTATATATATTATATATATATATATATATATATATATATATATATTTTACGTATGAGCCCGGCCTTGAGAGAGGCTCGATACGTAAACAGAAATAATGGAGGGGGGACAAGATAAAATTAATTGAACTTACCGTAAAACTGATAGTTAGTGATAATTTCTTTAGAGGAAAAGGTCGCCAGAAACTCAACTAGTTACTTTACAGCTATTTATTTACAAAGAGGCTCGTACTGGCCTGGAGAAAAGTAAATGCAGCGTCCACATGTTGGGACTTATAATCTCTCACAAATGGATAATAGCTGGCTCAGAATGAGATTCATACAAGCTGGTTTCATAAACTTGGGTAATGCAACACTTGCGGGCAGACAGACTTCGTACGTGACTCAGGGAATCTGGATGCAATATTCAGTGTATCGTTGTGGAAGAATGCGGCCTGACTTTGTTCAGGTCTGGGGTTCGTGCCCGCCAGTACGCCGAGCCGATAGGCTTAAGTGTGGGATGCTGGCCGCTGGACATCCGTCCGGGGTCACAGACTGCAGTCGACTGAGGCCGAATCCAGGTGTTTTCCATGGGTGTTGGGGTCGACTTAACCCCCCACGAGCAAGGCAAATCCTGGAAACAGAACATACAGCCAGCAGAGGGTTCACAGGATAAAGAGCTTAAGGTATAGGTCTAAGAAGTACCAATCTGCCTACATCCTTCCCTTCGAGATACGTCCCTAAAGCTGACAAAAGACTATATTCCCACAACTTAGGAACTCCCTACCTCTGGCTGGCGGGAATGGCTGCCGTTTTCCAAATCAAACTAATTAATTAATTTCTGGGTTGACGAAACGATCTATAAACGTCACAGCTCCCCCTGTTAAGAAGGCATTCACTCCCTTTCGGGCGTGAAGGTCTTGGCTTAAATAAGTTGATCGTCTCGACTACCCAGTTCTCCTACTCCAACTTGAAGTTTTTAGAGCAGCGATACAGCTAACTACAGTGGCCTACCTAACTTATAGGTGGAGAGGCTAAGTGTACTAACTTAATGGAGTAATGTAGTCTAGCCTAAGTAATAACTACGGGTTGTCTTGTGATGACAGTCTACTCTACCCCTAGATAAGGTTACTTAAAAATTCTACTTGCTACTAACCTAATGCCCTGGTACTAAATCATTAGCCTAACCTACTCAATACAGTTAAAGGGAGACGCAATCATTCCAGAGTGTGGTACGCACAGCAGTAATGTGTCGCCAGAATTGTTAAAATACATGAGGTGAGGTAATGATGCGTGAGGATGATGAGTGGTTAGTGCATTACCAGGATGGAAATGTAATGAGGTAATTATATTTAAGTGAGGGTTAGTATCACCATTTCTAGGGGTTAGAGGGTTAGTTTACTGGCAGAGATCAGGCTGGCTACCTTCTCTGGGTAGGTGCCAGGATCACTCTGCAAATGAATGTGACACTGTACCTCGGGTACAGGTGTCAAGGAGAGCATGTGACTCTTTGGTTAGTGTGTTAATGATTTGTTACGTCCCTTCTTCTTCTTCTTCTTATTCCTCCAGGACCTGGCAATACCAGTCCTGGGAGTAGACGGAGGCACCGACTCTGGGGTAAGGCCAGAAATGCCGTCAGGAGCAGAGGCAGTGGTAGCCTGAGGGATTTCAGGAGAACACCCTACTTTGGTATCTGCAGCAACCGTCGTAGAGGTGGAACCTACTGCAGGGGAGGCCCTCACTCCAGCTGCTGCGACAGCCGTCGTAAGGGGAAAACTCCAGGCTGACTCCATGTCGGGCAGTTCCTGGTTTTCCAGAGGAGGTATGAATGTAAGGTCTGCCGGAGGTTCATCCTCGGGCGACAGAGGTGAGGCTGAAGAAGAATTATGGGCTGGAGATTGGCCATGGGCTGCGGTAAGCTCCATGCCTGTGGGAGGATCTCCTGTAGGAGGATCCTTGATTAGGTTAGGCGCCGGCACTAGCTCGGGGCCAGGCGCAGAGGTCAAGTTCTGTGGTGGCTCTACGTCCAGGCTGGACGGAGCTTGGCACTGCCCAGTGCTGCCAAGTGGTACTGGCAGAGTGTTGAGGTCGACTGCACCTGTGGCGGGTACCGGAGGTGCAATACCTCTCAGCGTGCCCTTGGAAATGGGAGACAGAGGCTCCTGTCTCTTGTTGAAGGCTAAGCCTTGTGGAAAATGGTCAGTGTCCGCTGCTAGTAGTCGGCTAGGGCACCTAGGCCAATTCGTGGAGTGCCCTAGTACGTTGCAGGTTTTGCAACGGAACTGTGAATGATCAATCTCCCTCCTTGGTAACGGGGGAGACTGTTGGTGGACGTACTTCCTGGAGGAAGTAGAATTTCGATGACTCCTTGCTTGGGAGTGATTGGTCGTGGGGTTAGGACCCCTAGGCTTTTTGAAATGAGAGGGAGACTTCATGTCTTGCCCTAGGAGGAGGTCGTAACCTCCTGGAATGTAGCTTGCAACTGCAAGAGTACATGCTTTGGAAAAATGAGGTCTGGTGACCCTCAATTGGACGGTCGGAAGGATCAGTTTAATATGGTTGATACCTTCAATGGTTATTAAGTGACGTCTGTCAATATTAGCCCCTCGGGGGAGATTTGAGCGCCAGAGTCGTCGTAGGCTCTGACGTGGCTTGGCGGATAATGGCTTTGGAGGGGCGCGACGGTTATAGGGCCCTTAGCTGGGGGTCCTAGTGAAGAAGGATTAGTAACGGCCATTGCGATGGCAGGAATATTGCGATTAGCGCACCCTCCGTAATTTGCAGACATGTGACCCTTGCGGCCACAGTCTCGGCAGAACGTGTTCCAGAACCTCTTCCGTGGCACTGGATGATAAGACCGAGATGCCCCCACAGGTTGCGAATCTGTGGAGTCACCAAGGCTGGCAGAGTGCTCTGGCACAGGTGAAGAGTCCTCTCTGGCAGTGATTTGAGGTAGGGAGGTTAAGGAAACCTCTGTTGAATCACCCTCGGAACCAAGTCCGGGGTTAACTGGTGGGCTTACCTCTTCCAAAGTGGAGGAGGTAGGCGGTAAAATGGTAAAAGGCTGGCAGGATGCGGCAGGAATTTCTATCTCGGGCACTGGATCAGGACCAGGCTCACAAATAGAAAAGATGTCAGGCTGACCAGAGACGGCGGGACTAAGAGAGACAGTGGGTGCAGGGCTCGAAGCTGGCAGAGTGGCTGAAGCTAAGATACTCGCCTTACGGGCCTTCTTCCACTTGATTTCGAGTTCCTTGAGAGCTAGCTCATGCTTTCTCTCTTCTTCACGTGCCTTCCTTTCTGCTTCTCTGGCTTTTCTCTTGTTTTCTCTTTCTTCCCTTTCTTGTAGGCGTGCGGCATCCTGCTGCGCCTTTATCCACTGGTCCAGTGCTGGTCCAGTGTAACCGGCCTCCTTGCCCAGAGTTATGAGGGCTCCGAGCTTCTCTAGCTCTATGGCAAAGAAGTCGCGGGAAGCAGGGGAAGACATTTCCCTTAGGCTGCAGTAGAGGCTCTGATGAAAATGAAAATAATGGCCAGGAAGGGTACTGAATGGAATGGGAGTGCCTACTGTGGAAAGTGGCACTCACTTGGAAATGGATTCTGCGATAATGGTAATGAAAAGTCTGAAAAGACGGGGTGCTCGGCGGCACTTTGTGAATGGCACCTTCTGATGAGGTGAAGAAATCAAATAGTGTGTGTGGCGTACGTCACACTTAAGGGCGTTCCCAACTTGGGAGACGCTGGAATGGGCTACCTGTAGGTCCAATACAGGTGCACGGCGCTTATGGAGGCGTTCCTTGGTTGAGTGATCCAAAATGGTGGATACTCGAATGAATGGGTGTTCCGTAGGACGGACACGCAGGTATAGGGCTACCTGTACGTCTGTACAGGTGCGTGGCACTTCAGGAGGCGTTCCTTTTTGAGACAGCACTAGTAGTGCTGGTATTGCGGCACTTCGGGGAGGCGTTCCCTTGATTGGGTGATCCGGGATAGCGGATTCACTAATGGATTGGGCGTTCCGTAAGGACGGACACTCAGGTTTGACAGCACTTAAGGCTGGTATTGCGGCACTTTGGGAGGCGTTCCCTTTGTTGAGTGTTCCGAAGGATCACTGACCCTTGTACCTGGACACACTAGTTACTTGGGCGTTCCGTAAGGACGGACACGCAGGTTTAATGGCTACCTGTATGGCCTGTACAGGTGCAATGGCACTTATGAGGAGGCGTTCCTTTTGGGCACTGGTAGCGTGCTGGTGTGTCCCGGACACTACATGCAGTATACTTAAATATACTGAAGTGAAATGGTACTCTGTTCGTGGCAGAGGGTAATAGTGGAGGAGAGAAAGTAAAAGGTGGGAGTACTTCAGCAGCCAGTCGATGGACAGTGTCAAGAATTAGTGGCACTGTAAAATGGTAAGACCTGACGTGCACTGGTGGTGGCCAATCCTAAACTGGTAACGACTTCCCTGTCTGGAAGTAATGAATTTGCGTGGCACACTGTGCGAATTGTGCTTGCGGTATACGCAAGTCTTTTGTGATAAAAGAAAATGAAAAGACCACTCGGGCAACGACAGGTAATGATAATTTTAGAAATGCTCAGTCCCTCGCTGAAGTACTCGATAAATGAAATAAATAAATGCTTGCAAACTGCAATGGACACAGGCGCGTACGTATCACGCTCAGTGTAAATAAAAGACACAAGAGACTAAAATAATGTTAATTCTGCATGCTATAATTAATGGTAAGATGTAGTACTCTTGGCTTCGTGAATACTGGGTTCTGGTTCTCTCTCTCTCTCTCTCTCTCTCTCTTCTCTCTCTCTCTCGGCAGAGGGATGAAAAATGATATATGAATGAACTCCCTTATATTGAATTGAACTACTAATGTTAGTTTAATATGACGCAACTTGCGTTAAATTATCTACTTACATTAACGTTTAATGAAAGAATTGCTTTTAATAACGTTTTATGAAAATGATAACGCGCTCGCGGTGAACGATTTTTACGTTAATGGTAGCGGCGTGCGCTTATGAAATGATTTGCGTTTCAATATGAATTTCACAAAGACGCGTTTTACGTTAACAATTCTTGTAATTTATTCTTTGAAGATTTACGTTAACTTTACGTAAGTATACTAGGTCCCTGTGAACAGTGAAATGACGTTAAGGATTTTAAACGATGTTAGCAAACATTTGTAAAAAGAGGTTACGTTAAGTCCGAAGTGAAATGAAACTTTCGCTCAGCGAGCGAGTGAGCGATGCTAGGTGAAACGGGTGGTGAGGCGAGCCAGCATGTCGTTCAAAACAGCTGATTCTCTGTAAACGCGGAGGCAATTTACAACATGAAATTCTAATTTCTTATTCAAGGCGAATTACGTTAATTTCTCTGGCAGAACGATAGATACTAGTACCGAGATTGATATATTACGTTAAAACTTTCGAGACTTTACGTTACTTTGCTTAAATTGTTTAGATAATGCTTAAAGAGATAACAAACATGGCTGCCGCTGTGAGTGAGCCGAAGGTTGGCTGGCAGGCATGAGAGTGCGCGTGCGCGAAGCTGAGAAGCTAGCCTGAGAGAGCGGTTACCAACACTTGGAATGAAACTAAGTTAAAATGAATTCCCTAACATATCACAGACAAAAGAATTGTACACTTCTTTTGCCGTAACTATTAGTAAAACACTCCTAACTAGCTAGGCTTTCTAATAAAGTAATAAACCCTGGCAAAGCACTTCCTAGTTTGATCTGGTACCTTCTGGCATCTATACACACGTGTTCTGTCTCGTCAGACGAGAACAATGCATTTACAAAATAACATAATTCGCTCGGCGCTTCGCCGTTACAATATAATAATATTTCTCACTTAACACTCTTTTAAACCCTTCGTAAATAAAAATACTTAAACGTACCTTAAGTTAACATTTGTTATAAAACAATCATATTAATGAATGGTATACCTTACCGTGAGCCAGTGTGTCTTCTTCCCCTGCAAGTGTGCTTTTTTTTCCGCTTTGAAAAACATTTACATTCGTTTTACAAGGGATAACCGGCGATTTTACAATCTTTTTTTTTTTTTTTTAAGCGAAGCTAGGTTGAAATCCTCGGCGAGGTCGACAATTTTACGTATTAAATGAATCAAAAGGTGGGCTGAAAGCTCAGGTAAGTACTTTACAGCTATTTATTTACAAAGAGGCTCGTACTTGCCTGGAGAAAAGTAAATGCAGCGTCCACACGTTGGGACTTATATTCTCTCACAAATGGATAATAGCTGGCTCAGAATGGGATTCATACAAGCTGGTTTCATAAACTTGGGTAATGCAACACTTGCGGGCAGACAGACTTTGTACGTGACTCAGGGAATCTGGATGCAATATTCAGTGTATCGTTGTGGAAGAATGCGGCCTGACTTTGTTCAGGTCTGGGGTTCGTGCCCGCCAGTACGCCGAGCCGATAGGCTTAATGTGGGATGCTGGCCGGCTGGACATCCGTCCGGGGTCACAGACTGCAGTCGACTGAGGCCGAATCCAGGTGTTTTCCATGGGTGTTGGGGTCGACTTAACCCCCCACGAGCAAGGCAAATCCTGGAAACAGAACATACAGCCAGCAGAGGGTTCACAGGAAAAAGAGCTTAAGGTATAGGTCTAAGAAGTACCAATCTGCCTACATCCTTCCCTTCGAGATACGTCCTAAAGCTGACAAAAGACTATATTCCCACAACTTAGGAACTCCCTACCTCTGGCTGGCGGGTTTTTGGTTTCCCGCGTTTACTAAAAATCAGCTGATATTTGGAGGGAATGGCTGCCGTTTTCCAAATCAAACTAATTAATTCATTTCTGGGTAGACAAAACGATCTATAAACGTCACAATATATATATAATATATATATATATATATAATATATATATTGTGTATTTTCTAAGTGTATAAGTGCTTGCGCACGCTCATCTGCCTTGGTTTATCTGAAGTAAAGTTCCACTTTGTAGATAAAACACAAAAGTACAAATTTACATATTCGTCAAGATATATGAAATATTTTAAAGCGTTCGTCCAGAATAGAAAAAGTAAGTACAATATTAGATTTTGCCATCACTATTGAAAATAATAACAGGGGCGATAAGTTGTTATTCACTGGCTCCATCGATTACCACTCCTCATGGTGGGCGTGCACTGGCGAAACGACTCTCTTCACCAACACCACAAGTTCTTTGAAAGCGCTTATTTCGTTGTACTGGAATCGTCTGTGTGGTAAATTTTGTGGGTGGCCTTGAAACTTGGTTAAAGAATTTTTGTATCTTTCTCCTTGAAGGGCTTTATTTAAGCAAGAATTTTCTCGTTTAAAGACTATTCTTAGCTTTCTAATGAAAGAATTTTTGTAGCTTTCTCCTTGAAGAACTTTCTTTAAGCAAGAATTTTCTCGTTTAAAGACTATTCTTAGCTTTCTAATGAAAGAATTTTTGTAGCTTTCTCCTTGAAGAACTTTCTTTAAGCAAGAATTTTCCTCGTTTAAGAATATTCTTAGCTTTCTAATGTGAAAGAATTTTTGTAGCTTTCTCCTGAAGAACTTCTTTAAGCAAGAATTTCTCGTTTAAAGACTATTCCTTAGCTTTCTAATGAAAGAATTTTTGTAGCTTTTCTCCTGAAGAACTTTCTTTAAGCAAGAACTTTCTCGTTTAAAGACTATTCTTAGCTTTCTAATGAAAGAATGTTTGTAGCTTTCTCCTTGAAGAACTTTCTTTAAGCAAGAATTTTCTCGTTTAAAGAATATTCTTATCTTTCTAATGAAAGAATTTTTGTAGCTTTCTCCTTGAAGAACTTTCTTTAAGCAAGAACTTTCTCGTTTAAAGACTATTCTTAGCTTTCTAATGAAAGAATTTTTGTAGCTTTCTCCTTGAAGAACTTTCTTTAAGCAAGAACTTTCTCGTTTAAAGACTATTCTTAGCTTTCTAATGAAAGAATATTCTTAGCTTTCTAATGAAAGAATATTCTTAGCTTTCCCCTTTAAGAATTTTCCTTAAGCAAGGATTCTCTTGTTTGAAGATTTTCGTAGTTTTCTACTCAAAAAATGTTCTTCAAGCAAGAATTTTCTTGCTTAAAGAATTATCTTAGCTTTCTACTTGGTTAACTGTTCAAGAAACGATTCATGCAAGGTAGAAGAAATGAGATAGGCTGCAGAATAAGTTTTGGCAGAAATATTTTAATTAATATACCTTCGATGAGAGTTATAACTGAAGAGGTGGGCCTTGCTAAAAAGAAATCATTGGCACCTTACGCCCTGCGAACAGGAAACTGTAGAACAATCAGCATGGTTCCTCATTCCCTGACTCTAACAACCTTCCATTCTCAAGGAGTCAGTGCCTTTTCTTCTGGCCTGGGTCAGGTGAGGACATGGGTAGCTTGTCCCACGGCCGTTGTAAATAGAACACTGTTGCAGAGCTGTTGGTCTGTGCATGGGAAGGGCAGTGTGCATTTGGTTGTAAGTCTCAAGGCAGTTGACGGAAGTAGTAACTAAAAGATAAGGATATTTGGATCTCTTATGAACTGAATAAAACGTTCGCTCACAACAAATGAATTGATCAGTGATTAAGATATAAAACTAAGGAATGTTTAATCAGTAAAACGGCGTATCTGCTAAGCTTTATTCTTTTTTTTTCCTCTTTTTCATTCCTAGTTCTAGTTCCAATAGGAGTGAGCCAGATGGATGAGGGAGATAGAGGTCATTAACCAAAAGAAAAAAACAGAAATAATGAGGTGACCTTTGCAGAAAGCCAAAGGAAACCTGCCCTCGTTATGTGCATGTCAATAGCTTTGCCAGATACTTCTGAAGGAACGCCACCCCCTCACCACCCCACCCGATATCTTTTTTTCTATGATGGCGAGGTTATTTCCTAAAGGGATTTGAATTTTAATCGCTTGCCAGAGGCTACGGTATCCTTTGTGATCTAGAGCGAGACTATAGACGTATTCAATTTAGTTTGCCGTTTGTGTGTGATATTGTTCTTTTTGTGTTCTCTCTCTCTCTCTCTCTCTCTCTATCTATCTCTCTCTCTCTCTCTCTCTCTCTCCACAGTACAAGGTGGTAGCTTTAGCAATTCAATTTAAGGTATTCATCACAAGCAACAATATGAAATCATTTCAAGGAAACAGTTTCACATCATTCTTTTGTCTTCTCCGGATTTCATTTTATTTTTCGCTTTATACTTCTAACATTCCTTCTGGCCTTCGCGCGAGACCTATTTCTAAAGTCCCATTTTCAGGTAGGATTAAGGATTTTGCGTTCTTTCTCTGAACTACTCTATAACGAGTGAGTTCACGCGAGTGTGTGCGCAATTAATTTTCAACCCAAAGAAAAGTCTTGTTCAGTGTACCTCACGCGATGCACTGTAGGCATTACTTACGGTTCTCTGCAGTGTCCCTTCGGCCTCTAACTACAACCCTTTTCATTCTTTTTTACTATACCTACGTGCATATTCTCTCTCTTCCGTCTTTTTTTTTTTCAACCATCTCCTAACAATTGTTTCATATAACAACTCCGAGATATTCATTTTGTTATACCTTCCAAACCTTTTTACCTTCAGTTTCCCTTCCAACGCTGAATTACCTCATAGATCCTGGCGCTTGGGCTGTGGCCTAATTTTTTTTTCCTTTCCATTTTTTATTCCAAGAAAAGGCCTACAGCCAACATCATTTCACTATACCGCCATGTTGCTGTGGTGACTTGAGATAGGAACTTTCCTCTTTCTCTGTGTGCTTTCCATTTTCCTTATGCACTTCCCGTTTTCTTTATGCACTTTCATCTCCCCGTTACATCTCGTGGTTCTTCCGAAAAGTGCCGATTGTATTTTTGAATACAGCAAGAAGATGTATTTATTTACATATAATAGCTAAAGGCCTTGTAACGGCCAGTATTGTTATCATCATTATTTAGAAATATATATACATATGATATCTAATATATATATATATAATATATATATAGCTATATAATATATATATATATATATATATATATATATATATATATAAATATATTATATATTTGTATTATATAGATATATATATATAGATAGATAGATAGATAGATAGATTGAGTTATTGATTGATTGATTATATTTTATGCCTGCGTGGCCTCACAAAATTACGAACTTTGCAATCAGTGAAGCGACCGATTCGGAAAAAAAAAAATATCGCAGGTGCAAAGTTTGGACAAAAAGTTTTCTAATTTTCTGGACATGTCATTGGCATCGGATTTTCGTCTGATTTCCGCAGGCATTTCCGTTTGGCTTTGTCCGAAAAGATTAAATTTGGGTTTCATGATGATCCTAAAGGAGGAAATAATGTCTCTCTCTCTCTCTCTCTCTCTCTCTCTCTCTCTCTCTCCTCTCTCTCTTCTCTCTCTATTTCAATTGTCTAAACCGCTGAAGTGCATTCCTCAAGCCAAATACATTTTACATTTTTGTGAAGTAAAGATTAAAACTTAAGAGATGACTAACTGATATTTTCGAATGTCAACTATTATGGTGGCGGTAACAGCTCTATTTGAGTTTTTTTTCTGTGATTATCGTATCAAAATCATATACGGTCATTTTTTTTCTCTTAATTCATAATTGTTTGGCCCAAATAAAATGAAACACAGTCAGTCCCTATATATATATATATATATCTATATATATATATATATATATATATATATACTATATATGTATTGTATATATATATATATATATATATATATATATATATATATATATTCTACGCTTTCTAAAGGTTAATATTCCTGTTTAATCTTAAATTTCGTCAATTTTAGTTTTTTTAGTTCTTAACAACTAGTTTAGTTTTTATGAATAATTTCATTTTTTCATATTCCCTTTTTAAATTAACAAGTAAACTTTAATTTTATATTTTACAAATGTGAATTATTTTTATATTACAAACTGATGATGTGCTTAATAGACTTATTAATCTTCTGAGTTTCGGTAACCCTACTGATGACTAGATATTCGTACCTTTTGATACATATAATTTAAGTGAAAAAGTGTAAATACACTTATTGTCTGACAAATGTCACCGGCGAGGCAGGTTTCATGTCATGTAGCCTTTGGAGTAAAAACACTCGACGTCCTTCGCTCAGGAAAAGGACAGATTTCGCGACAGATAAAGACAGTGACGTGAAACTCATCATCGAAAATCAGATCTGAAAGGCTGCAAGAGTGGACCTGATACTGTCTTTTGAGACGGGATTCAAATACACTTGGCTTGAATATCGGTGTTTGTTTCTGCCATGAATGGCAGCGCGTGGGTTATTTTCAGGTACACAGGAATTGGCTAGGTTTCTGTTGGTGTTGTTTGAAGGTTTTCTTCGCGTACATAAATATAAAAAATAAATGAGAAATAGTTATCCGTTTTTCCTTACAAAAGTCTCTGCCTGGACCATGCTTGAAAATTTATATGGAAGTAGCCTGTAGTTTTACTCTATTTTCTTTTTCATAATTAGGATTAACTTTATATAGAAAATGATCTATCTGCTTGATACTCCAGGTCATATTTCTGCTTTTAAGTTACGCGATCAAATGACAGAAATTACTAATGGCGGGTGTTTGCAGAATAATAATAATAATAATAATAATAATAATAATAATAATAATAATAATAAAAATAATAATAATAATAATAATAATAATAACAAGTTATTTATATAGTTTTTTCAGGTTACATGGTAAATATATCTTTATTTCATATTAACAATCTGATTACCATATCATCAGAAATGTTACACATTGTAAATGCCAATTCATGTAGGCATTTTCTACAGCATAGCTTAATCACCTTTTATGTTGTTTTAGCAAGGCACATCAGAAATGACTGCAGTGTAACGAGTGCTTTCAAATGCTTCCTTCTTTACAAAATACCTATCAGATATTGATATTTTAACCTAAATCATTCTTTTCAATTTAGCCGGCCTTATGCCAGTCCGAATTATTGCCTGTGAGCGGTTTCAGTGTAGCAAATGTTAGTTCGATAGTGCTTTCAGCGGGTCGATTGGAAAGCAGCTAAACTGATAATCACTTTTGCTGCTTTAGAGGAGGGACACACATCGTATTTTGTGCCCTCACATATCGGTCGTTCTATATACAGGGAAGTATATAGTATGTAGGTTATGCGAGCCGTACTTGTATGGAAAATTCTCTGCCAGGACCATACTTTATGAATATTTGTATGGAAGTATAGTTTTACTTTATAGTCCATAACTAGGATTGAACTTTAATATAGAGAATGATCCTTCTGAATATATTCTAGGTCGTAATTCTGTTGTACTAAAACGACAATGATAAGGATTTTCATACTAACCAGGATTTTATACTTTATGGGAACATAGGGTAAATGGCTGGCCATGGGGCAAAATGTGAAGTGCTGCTGTTGCTAAATGACATGGACCCTGCTCTGGCCCGTCTTCTAATTTCGTTTTCGATTTAACTTGAATCGCTTGTATTCTAAAATCCGTAGTAGCGGCCTGTCCCATTTTGTCGGTGCTGTAAGGACCGGTTGTGCCCGGGGGTGGGGCGGGGGTGGGGGAACCCTCAAGGACAAGTGTCGATCTTTTCGGAGTCATTATTGCGTCCCGATAGGAGAGGCTGACACGCCTCTCTCTCTCTCTCTCTCTCTCTCTTCTTCCTTCTCTCTCTCTCTCCCGAAGAAGAAGAAGAAGAAGAAGAAGAAAAGAAGAAGAAGAAGAAAGGAGGAAGGAAGAATGAGGAAAATGTTGTAGCAGACGAAAGAAGGGGAATGAACCACTTTAGAAGGAAATTACATCTGGGACGATGGAAGGAAGGAGACGAATTAACTGAGGAAAGAAGAGCATCGTACTGAAAAATAGGAAGAAAGATTTGACCATTCGAAAGGAAGAGATTGAAAGGAGAAAAGAGCAAAAGGACTAAATTGTCTTACAAAGAAGCAGACCCAGATCAAGCTGGAATAATTATTAAAAAACAAGAAGAAAGAAAGGTAAGGATAAGAGGACTCAATAAGAAGAATTAGAACCCAAAGAGAAATTAAATAAATAAATGGGAAATGGGGAAAGGTATGAAAAGCCAAGACATTTGAGAAAAACAACGTGATGTGGACATCAGTAGGAAACTGATATGAAAAAAGACCCTAAGATAATATAGTGGATTTAAAGAAAAAGATTACCAGAGGATTGAGGAAATCCCTGGAATTGGGGAAGAAACGGAGAAAGAGTATTGATCAGACTGCAAGGAAATCTTCAGAAATAATGAACAAAAGAAAACGAATTGAATGTGACAAGGATCATCAAGAAGTTGTTCTTGTTTGTGACTAAGCTGGCGTTATGCCAGCACGGGCTCTTGCTCATAGAGCAACCGTAAATAGAAAAGAGATGCAAGTTGCAAGATGAGTCTACGAGTTGTTAAGAAAGAAATGTCTGATTTATAATTGCATAGTAAATTGAAAAGGAAGGTAGCTCTAGAATCAATATATATATAATATATATATATATATATATATATATATATATATATATATATATATATAATATATATATATATATACTCGTATTTTGAGAACCATGGCAACACGTGGAAGGAGAGAGGGAGGGAGGATGCAAGACGAGTGCAATCAAGTGTAAGAAAGATATGGCATTCTTTTATAGAAACTTTTCGGAAAATAGCAATCTTGTCAGTTATTACAGTATATTTTCTTTCAGAAAATTTTTTATATCTTGGTTCGTTTTTATCTCTCCTCTCATCAGTGTTTTTATTTCGATCGTTATATTCTATTATATTTTTCATCATTATGATTTCCGATGTCCGTGCGTCCTTTCATCATCTATACGTTTTCGTTCATCAAATTCTAAAGCTTTCATTGATACTGACATCATTTCTGGTTTCGTTTACACCTTCATTCATAAATCTAAGATGATGCGTATTCATTCGGAAAGTTATGACATCTCATTAAAAACCTTTACATTTTCTTATTTTTGAATTTCGTTTATCAGCATCTACGTCATTAATAAATGTCAATTTTCCAAGAGAACCTGGAAGAGAAACGCCGTTAACATTTAAGTCACATTACATAGAAAATTATACACAAGTGCTGGGTACAAGAGCAGCCACATGTACAGGAGTATTAGAGGAATTGGAATCCATGATAGAGAGTTCAATCAAGCAGTAGCCTTGAATTTTTTTTCTTCAGTTATTTAGTGGTATTTAGTATTGCTTATAAATTCTTGTGATATATATATATATATGTATATATATATATATATATATATATATATATATATATATATACATATATATATATATATATAAATATATATATATATATATATATATATATATATATATATATATATATAATAAGCGAATACCACAGGAAAATGATAGGCAGAAATCCGAGCGCTTTCGAAAGCGCTTGGATTTCTGTCTATCATCTTCCTGTGGTATTCGTTTATTTAATGAAGTCACGTGCATCTACTGTGATTTTTTAAATATATACTAGTATATATATATATATATATATAATATTCTGTTTTTCTTGTTAGTTGATTGCCAATTATGGCTTTCGGCAATAACTTGATGATTTTTTGCATAATATAAACCACGTCATAGATTATAATATCGGTCTTTTTGAAGAGTTTGTAGCTATAGAAGGTAATGACACACTTTCAACTGGGTTCATATTTATTAGCATTATTACTTCTATATTATGTGCATTTCATCATATCCAGTTGAGGTATTAAGCATTAATGTGACGAAAGTCTAGTCTTTTGAATGCTCAACGGAAGACGTCCAACAGATATCCCAGATTTAGCAAATGAACGGGATATTAGAGAGTCCCATCAAAAGATAAGTTCTGAACGATAGCCGGGCGGAGATCTACGGCATCGATAGCGTCCTTCCATAATTGCCAATCTCGGGAAACTGGAAATTAGCACGTCGAGCCATCTCGTTAAGAAGGCGATGGTCTTGACACCCGGAAGACGAGTCCATCAGATTTTGAATAACCCAGCGTTTTGGGACACGCTCATTTATATGCGAGGGCATTCACGAATCTGAGCCATACTCCCAGTGATAAGGCCAGGCGGGCTTGAGTCAGGAATCTGAACATATACAGAAATGTCTCCTAATTATTTCATAGTCTTGACCCACTGTAGTCATACTACAGTCAGGTGCACGGTTTCTTGACCGGGTCACAACAGCAGAATGAATTTTCTAGCAAACAGGGCCCTAAGACATCGATCTCCGGTCTCCACCTAATTAGGCAAGGTCGTCAACAGCTGTGCCTGTGAACCATATATTTGTGTGTGCTCACGTGACTTGTCCTCGGTTAATCAATCTACTACCTGCATTTACTCGGTGAGAAATAGCCTTCTTGGTTTATCATTGCTACAGGAAAGTGCAAAGTTATTTCTATGTTTTGTGCGCCCTCGAACTTTTGAAATGAATCTTTTACCCCGTCTTCTCGTTTTTATTGAAACGTTGGCATATTTACCAAGTAAATGCGGCCCGCAAAAGAGGAATTTGTGTTTTGGGCTTTATTCTAGACTCCACTTATTCTTACTTTTCAGCAGTGACTAAATTCCGTCCTACTCCACTGACATTCCTCACATTTAAAACGATCGTAGAATCTCGTCGCCGATGTTTCAAATACTCTCTTTATATAGGCAATAAGTCATTGTGAAACTTTCCAAGCATCTTAATATGCTGGGTATCCTGTTTGATACGAGGTCTTTGCATCTCCGTTTTGACACAAACTGTCATTTTCTTATTATTTTTATCTGTTGCTCTGTAGGGAGACGCCTATTTTCAACTTAAGACTGACCTGATTAGTTTTTTTTTTCGGACATTTATCTCTTTAAATAAAGGCGGAGGGTAAGGTTGAGGGTAAGTCGTTGTGGTTTAGGTTAGGATGAATTTGAATGTTTGGTATATAATATGTAATCGCTCTCTCTCCTCCTCTCTCTCTCTCTCTCTCTCTCTCTCTCTCTCTCTCTCTCTCTCTCTCTCTCATTCAATATTATTGACATATGACCTTTAAATGAATTTCGCTTTTCTTTGCTTCTTCCTACGCAGTACATTTGTTCTCCTTTCCTTCATGTGAGCCGGTACTTTCCACTCCTCCACCTCCTCCACCTCCTCCACCTCCTCCTTGATGATGTGATATGAAATAGCCTTCTGAAGTTAACATCACCTCCTTTCGGAATAAGAACTATGCCCAAATAAAGGCGAGGAGGACCAGTGGAAGTCAGTATCTTAGAAAGTCTGATGATGGTTAATTGGTTGGCGTTTAATTTTGCCCCTCAAGACTTCGGTGGAACCTTTGTCGTCACACACCCACTCCCAACAGACACTGTGGTTGATGTTTATTATTTATTCTATCGATTAATTTAAGATTTCTCGGCTGGGGTAGAAAGGGAATAGGTACTGGTTTATTTGATACCAGACTGACATCATAACGACCGAGGTCATCGATAAATGGTAACGTTTTGTTGCAGTATTTCGCCCTACCTCGTAATACTGCAACACTAAGACATCAACACAAAAAATTGTTCTAACATTACATTAAAGTTGGCGCCTTCAGATTAATTAATGGTGTTTGCTTTCTTAATAAAAGATCAAAATATGGGCCACCTATGCAATGCATGTAAGCTAATTAAGATTTAAGAAAGAATAGCAAAGAAGTCATGAAAAACAAGTTTGGAGATAATTCCATAGCTGGGATTTGAGATAAGGAAAGACGAATGTTATTAGGGAGTGGGCCTTTGTTATTTCCTATAACTGCAATTATTCCTTTTGTCTAATATTGGCTTAAGTGTACATAGTATTTGCATGAAGGATTAAGACTTTCCACGTAAAATAAGGAATAAGAATATCCATGTTAAACATTTTCACAGATTAATAAGAAAGTGGATAACCATACGTATGACAATGGAACCTCCCTTAGTTACAAGAACTTTACAATTGCTCACGACCGAAATCGGGGGGGAGGGGGGGGCGTCCCTTCCCACTCCACCCTCGCCCCCGACTCGTTCCCTTCGAGGATTCGCCTCCTACCCTTCGTGGCATTGACGTGGTTTACCCCTTCGGCATTTTAAGCGACTAGGGATTTCGGAGGCTTCCTGCTGAGGGCTTCGATTGTTTGATCATCTGACATTTGGAAGATTTGCTGCCGACCTCGCAAGGTTTGCCAATCTCTCTCTCTCTCTCTCTCTCTCTCTTCTCTCTCTCTCTCTCTCTCTCTCTCTCTCTCTGGGATTCTCGGGAGGTTGCTTCTTCGTTCTCTGCTTTTCAACGTTTGGAGTACTGAGGCGTTAAGGATCTCATTAAGGTATATTGTTTGTTTGAAGCGAGTTTTCTTCAGTTGAACGTCAGCAGTTGATGATGTGAATATAACGATTATTATTATTATTATAATTATTATTATTATTCTGACTAAGAAACTTGCAGGTGGAACATCGCTGACAGGCCATTGACTTTAAAAGGAAGGTTTATCCGAACTGATGACATTTCATTGAAAGAGAAAATTGTAGAAAAGAAAGCAATAAAAGAATCAATAAAAAATATAAAAAAGTTCTTTTTCGGCATGTCATTAAAAATATTCAAAGACATATGCTAGGAACAATTCAACATTAAATGACAAAGTGGATGTTTTTTTTTTTTTTTACTGCATTGTGTTTCCAAGTTTTAAATATAATCCTTGTTTGAAATGATCTTAAAATTCGGACTTAAAACAATATACATTGCCCTTGAAGTTACCACCTTGGGGAGCTTTGTTATTTTCACTCTTTTTCATTTTGCTATTGCGCTTTATAACGCAGAAATGGACTATATATATATCTTTTTTTTTTTTTTTTATATATATATATATATACTATATATATATATATTATATATACGTATATTATATATATGGATATATATATATATATATATATATATATATATATATATATATATAGTCTATTATATATTTCAAGTATATGTCGGTGGACTGACTTCCACCTTTATCAAGCAGTCCACCGAAATATAGTCCTTAGCTTTAAACCAGAGTGTTTTAATGGGCCTTTTATACTTGAGACGTTTATTTACATATTGTAATATACACACACACACACATATATATATGTATGTGTATATATATATATATATATATATATATATATATATATATATATATATAAATGTGTGTTGTGTGTAGTATATGGCACAACCCACTTTATGAAAATGTTGGTGAGCAAAAGGCTGAAATGGAAAAAGCGCCCATTGGAGACTTGAGTTGTGGTAGAACACAGCCACCCAGGAAAAATTCAGTAACTGTTAACAAACCCCTGGGAACAATAAGACCTACTGGTTATTGAATCCAGGTTAAATATTTAGCTAGCACCTGCGCCCTGCTCGGAGATCTGGCTCCCACCTTTTACTTTATCCCTGCCAAGGTTTTCGGGTCTCTTTGTGGTACATTGCCGCTTACACCGGACTCCTAAGGAATGATCCAAGTTTCTGGTGATCGAATTCTGAGGAGAGATTTGTAGCCACTGGTCCAGTTCCTCGATAAATGTACCTCTGTTTCCCTCGTTGTATTTGTATATGTAAAAGATATAAGGGACGTGATATACTCATTATTGTTTTTTATTGGTTATGGAAAGGAATTACATTCGAAAACAAATATATTTTGCGATGTTACTTTACATTTTCTTGCATTTTCCCGTATTTTCAATTTCAACTTTTATTGCATTTTAATAACTGTTGATATCTCACTAGATATTATACACTTCAATTCGACTAATTTGTGTTTTAATCCTGCGATGAAACGGCTAAAAAAAACACTCCAATATCCCTTGATGTCAAAACAATTTCTTTCAAAGAAAAAAGATTTTTAAATTTGAATTTTTTGAGGAAAGATGCTTCACGTATAGTACAGTCTAGCGTAATCAGGCCAACGGGGAAGCTAAAGATTTCCAATACTTTGTGCTATTAAATGAAATAGTTTCCGTGGATTCGGTAGGCCTAAGCTAACGTTTTCCGTTTTTAGACCTAGGAGAGCATCATCGGTTCTGGCGAGCTGATCGAAGCAAACTTATTTTTGTGCGAAATACACTAAGCCGAAACATAACGATGCATATATAAATCTATATACATATATATATATATATATACGTATATATATATATATATATATATATATATATATATATATATATATATATATATATTAGTAATATTATTTATCTTACTTCCTCAATTTTTCATTAAGTTATCCCTTTTTTCACAAAGTATACTTTCTTTGCTTGACCTTCCTGACAATTTTCACTGATCTAGTTTCTTCAACGTGTATTGTGTATGTGTTTTATATATATATATATATATATAATATATATATATATATATATATATATATAGCTTCTCTGTTTCATATTAGTTTTTATCCAATAAGTCTTGCACACTTCTAAGTAAACAAGTATGGTCCTTGTGACATCACAGTGGTTAAACCTCGCACTTCGGTCAGTGCTTTATTTAACTTATTCAACTCTGTTGAGGAGTTTCGGAAATTAACTACAACTTATTGCAAAAATAACATTAACAAGGCAAAAATCGACACGATGGAGTCATGTTAAAATAACAGCATTTTGTGAGCTGCGAAAATAAGAGCAGCGCTAAATCATTGCAAAATAACGTCAATTTCGGCAATTACAAAATGATACCTTGGAGCACTGTAGGGAAAATAGATTGTATTTGAGGCAATTTCAAACAACTATTGGTCGATTAGGAATGGCGATCGTTAGGCAATCATGAGCTGGGATATGGAACAACTCAGTAATTCAAACACTGGCCATTTGTCGATCAGGACAACACATTGTACAGCGAACAAATCAATTATCAGGATCAAAGTAAACATGCAACTAACTAGGCATTAATCATGATGCAAAGAGTAGTATTTCGTAAATAAACAAATGACCTAAACCTAAACCAGAATGCAAATTAACAAAGTCAAAAGAAGAAAATGTTAAGCTATGTTGTACTCGGTATTTAAGTTCAATGTTAAATGAGTCATATTTTGGACAACTTCAAGGACGTAACTAAAAGTGTCTGAGCGCCTTTTTTCTGTTTCTCATATATATATATATATATATATATATATATATATATATATATATATATGTGTGTGTGTGTGTGTGTGTGTGTGTGTGTGTGTGTGTGTGGTGTCTGTGTGTACTCATTATTTTTGTTATTTATACATGCATGACTTTGTTCAGGAATATTTAGCCATAGATATCGTTTGACGTCCAATTCTTATTTTCCTCATTGGTGTAAGTTATTTCCATAACGCTATTTATGTCTGCTTGAGAGAGAGAGAGAGAGAGAGAGAGAGAGAGAGAGAGAGAGAGAGAGAGAGAGATTGTGAAATGGCAGTGTGTGTTCGAACTCGAAAAGCAGCCTAAAACTCAGATACTACCCAGATCCACCTGTCAAAGAGCTCTATCTATTCTTGACCTAGTTTTCCGTCGAACCCTGATTCCTGAACCCCTGCATCTCCTCTTGCCTAGATCCCCTTCAAATACCCTGCATTAGGGTCAAGATAAGGGTATGTGTCACGTCTTTTGTTTAGGCAAAAAAAAAAAAAAGGAAAAAAAATCTGAGGTTCACATGTACTTGAAGGTTCGTCTTATTTTTAGATGGAGGGGCGATTAAGTAGGGAAGGTAAAATCAATTATTTGCAAACACGTTTTGTAAGTTTTCTTGTATATGTGTGTGAATTTGCGTTTGTCAGCATTTATATTAGTATTTTTAGCACGATCGCAAGTTTGTTTTAGAGGAAAAATACACCATTTTGTGAGAGGCTGCGCTGACAGCCATTTCCAAGCATTTCGATTCGCATGCACAGATTCCAATCTGCGATACCGTCTGATATGACAAAAGGAAAAAAAATTGCCTCCCGAAAGCGATGAGGGTCGCGCCCATCGTCTTTTTTACTCGTAGACTATGGTCGCGCCTGCAGTTGTTGCGTCGAGAACTTCCAAAGCGACGGCGTTCAAGAGGCTGTTCAGAGTCAAGAACGCCTCGGAAAATCCATTTAGGGAGGGAAGTTTGTCCATTTGACGCTTCGTTACACTCCTCCTCCTCCTCCTCCTCCTCCTCTTCCTCCTCCTCCTCCTCCTACTCCTCCTCCTCCTCCTCCTCCTCCTCTTTTAGATTTGTAGAAACGAAGTGAATTGGGCTGTGAACGTTTGAGGAGACGTCTAAGGGAAAGTTAGTATTCAATTTATGTGTTGCTCTTTGACATTGGGTTACCTGTCTTATAGTCCTTATGAAACTTCTTATATTTTTCCCCAAGACGTTCAATAAGATAAAACGTCATTGTCGTCCAAACTCTTTTTGTTTTAATACCTTTTCTTAAAGCATTTATATCTCGATGAATAAAGCAAACAAGAAGTGGTGTCAGTGATATAGCTCGTGATTGTTTTTGCTGTTGATATTATTCCAAAATGTAATGTTTCATTTTGGCTCAAGATCTGCATCTCTCGATGCCTAGCGTGGTCTCGTGCCACATGCATTTCATCAGAGTGAACATATATACATAAATGCATACGTACATACATACACATATAAGTGTCTATCTGTCTAATATATATATGTATATAATAATAATAATAATAATAATAATAATAATAATAATAATAATAATAATAAAAGGAGCCCATACAAAAACGCCAAAATATAGAGAGAAAAGCACTATACTTCAAAGACTGCTGTCTCCCTCTTCAGTTTCATCTCCCTGAAGAGGGAGACAGCAGTCTCTGAAATATAGTACTTTTCTCTCTATATTTTGGCGTTTTTATGGGCTCCTTTTATTAGGTGGAATTCTGTTGTAACCGAACATTTTTACCAGTCATATATATATACATACACACTCACACACACACACACACACATATATATATATATATATATATATATATATATATATATATATATATATATATGAATTTTTATCAAATCACCGTGACATTGCTTATGTTCATAAACAATAAGCTATGAATATTTCAATATCCAATTTGTACTTGTATGTGTGCTTGTAATCAGTTGAGCTAAGAGTGTAAAATATTTTGAAATACACCTTCTGAAATTATTATACGGGAACAGAAAACGCCTAAACATTTACACTTTTGCAAAGTCCATTGTGTTCATCCAGGCTCTGTTATTCAATTTTGTTACTCTCTTTTATAGAACATTTTTCGTTGGTTTTATTGCAGTTACCGGGGAAGAGTTAAACCGGTGCGGGGAATGAAAGCCGAACAAAGTTAATTACTCAACCCCGAGACAAAGGGAAAAGAGCATCGTCAAATTGTTACGTCGAGACGAGCCAGTGACTTCTCCGTGGCACAGCTTTACAGACGAGCGTTTTATTTGCATATAAATCCAATATCAGCAGCCTTGAATTGGTCTCCTATGGACAATAGCATTCTCTCTCTCTTCTCTCATCTCTCTCTCTCTCTCTCTTCTCTCTCTCTCTCTCTCTCCTCTTATATGAGAATAAAAATAGTAAGGCACAATATACCACAGAAATTCAGATAACGTTCTCTCTCTCTCTCTCTCTCTCTCTCTCTCTCTCTCTCTCTCTCTCTTAAGGGAAAGAGAATGTTAGGAAATTGAGTATTAGCAAAATATGAAAAATAAGGCACACTGTACCTCTGAAATTTGGATAACATTTCTCTCTCTCTCTCTCTCTCTCTCTCTCTCTCTCTCTCTCTAAGGGAAAGAGAATAAGAAATTTTGTATTTGTATGAGGTGAATAAGGTAGTGATGCCCAATATACCACTAAAATTTAGATATCAGTCTCTCTCTCTCTCTCTCTCTCCTCTCTCTCTCTCTCTCTGAGGGAAAGAGAATAAGAAATTTTGTATTTGTTTAATGAGAATAAGATAATGATGCCCAGTATACCTGTAAAATCTAGATAACAGTCTCTCTCTCTCTCTCTCTCTCTCTCTCTCTCTCTCTCTCTCTCTGAGGGAAAGAGAATAAGAAATTTTGTATTTGTATAAGGAGAATAAGATAATGATGCCCAGTATACCTTTTAGAATTTAGATAACAGTCTCTCTCTCTCTCTCTCTCTCTCTCTCTCTCTCTCTCTCTCTCTCTCTCTCTCTCTCTCTCTCTGAGTAGGCTAGGATAAGGCCGCAAAGAAGGGGAAACCATGAGGAGAATTTAGCCTGATTGGGTGACTGGAAGAAGCTGCTGCAACGGTTGTTATCGCCCAGGGAAGGGGAAATGGCAGAGGGGTAAAAGGAGATCGTAAAACAAGCTGCTGTTGTTATCGCGAAAGGGAAAGAAAAATAAAAGAAGAGGCGATCAAAAGGAGGAGCTTTTGTCTTGACGTGCGGGTCGAGGAATGGCTGGGGAAGGTTTTTTAACTTGTCGGATGGAGGAAAGTGGTAAGATTCTGCTACCAGCGTAGGAGAGAGAGAGAGAGAGAGAGAGAGAGAGAGAGAGAGAGAGAGAGAGAGAGAGAGAGAGAACCTACGTAAGTATGCAAGTGCCCTATGAGATTAACCTAGCGATGTATTTATCTATACTCTGTTTTTTTTCATCTGTCCATTCGCTTGTGGTGTTTGCGTATGGTAACACTGCGTCCCGGGCTTTAGATAGTTACATTGCTTACATTCAACAATAATAATAATATCCTATTTCGAATATTAACGGTGTAATTCGCATACTGTAATTTATTAAAAGACTTTTCAGTTGCAAATGTACACCCAGATATTCTTTTATTTACCTAAAACTTACACATAGCGTAACTATTTAAAGCCCGGGACGCAGTGTTACCATACAAAAACACCACAGGCGGATGGACAGATGGAAAAAAACAGAGTATAGTTATGTGTATTAGCGTTTCTTAAACGTGTCAATTTTTTTTTCATTAACACAAGGCTTCTCGTAGCATCTGAAGGAAACCTTTTCTATCCGTGAGAAGTAAGTCCCACCAACTTCAATCAGCTGGGCAGTTTGTTTTTCAGGCCGAGATGGAGTATAGCATTTCAAGGTTTTTCGGAATAGCCACGAATAATTAAGACTGTTTACTGTTTATAACAAGGGGCCGTCTCCTAATTCCGAGAACCAGCAGGTCGTTGACCGCAGCATATGAAATTTCAATGGAAGCAATAGGGTTGGATACTTTGATAGGATACTTGATACCGCTTGATTTTATGATTCAGGTATGGAATTCATCATGGAAACGTCTCTTGAATTTGATAGGTCATTGCATATTCACGAGGCTCTGGGTTAGCGGCGATGAATATGCAATCTACCCCTGTTACTCTTGGATCTGATGCCTCGGTATCACCTGCTTCTATCTACCGTCTCTCTCAGCGGACGTTAGCGTTTCTATTTACATCTCATTGATGCCCCATATGGGGCAGTGCCGTCAGTGCACCTCACGTGGTGAACTGGTAGGGCCAGCTACTGAAGGATGCTTCAAGCGTCCCTTCGACCACTAGGTGCACCTCCATTCTCGTTTACTTTCTTCAGCCTTGCTGTCCGAACTCTCTTATTACTCTTACTCCTTATGCCAACCGTTGGTTTTCTCCCAGTTTCACCTTTAGGTCCTATTGCTTTATCTCATTTATTTTCTGGATCTCTTTTTCTTGCTGTCCAACCACTTCCAACTCCTCTAGTCACTGTCTTAATTTCTGTATGGCCGAAAGTGCCTCAGTGTTGGCATGCAGACTAAATTTCATCTATAATAATAAAATCCGAGTGGATCTTTCTTGTTTTTTCGGCCCAGGGTGAGGTTAGGGTAGGGAGAGGATCGGGAGGGTATGGGGAAACGTGACACATCCACCCTCCCCCTGCAAACCTGTTTGTCCGCCATGGAGGGGGCAGTTTAGGTAGGGGAGAAATGATAAGCAGCGACGGGTTCCACCGGAGCTTAGCGCGCGCTATCAAAGCTCGTAAATAAATAAAATTCCTCTCTATATGCATGTCTGTAAAAAAAAAAAGGGACAAATTTTATATTCGATAGACTCTTGACCTTCAAGAACCTAGAGAGGCTCGATCCTACATTGACCAAGAGATCAGTTACGTAAGAGAGGTAAAAAGGTGAACGGAAAACTTTCGAACTAATATAAATTCATGAGGTTCCAATCAAGTCCGGCCGACGAATAGGAGGGAAATATGGCTCTCGATTCTTAACCTTCCTCACCAAAGACCCAATAAAAGAGAGGGTTTCCCAGTTGCCTTTGAGTCTTCATTTTGTAGCCGTTGTTTCATTTTTTTGCTTGGAAAGCTGCAATTTCTCGTCGTCAGCCGCCTCGTATCCTAAGTGTAAACTTGCAGATTTGTTTTCTAATTTATTATTGTGTATGTCTGTGTAAGAGCATTTAGTACGTTATATTTTCTGAGACATTCTGAAACTCCTTATACCCTTTCTATATTTGTCTCTATTTATTTTGATTTAGTTAAGCAATTCCTAGGAGATGCAATTAGCTTTAGGGAATATTATATTCACGAATTGATGGAAAGACGTAAGGATATTTCTCAGAAATTGGTGAAATGTCATTATTTATGTTTGTACAACATTTCGTGGAACTGTTTTGACATAGCTTGTGTGTCATTGTTTGGTAAATCTACTGTTTTTTTTTTTTCTTTTTTTTTATAAAAAGATTTTCTGTCGCAGGACTGGAAGCACTATTCGATACTGTAAAAATAGATGAAATAAGATGTTTCCTAGTCTGCGAGCCTAGGTATTGTTGACATTTTTTATGGAATTAAATCAACATGACACCGAATAGGTTGTGGAAGTTTGTCTGTGATTCTGGATTTTCATGACGAAAAACAAACTTTGCCCTTAATAAAGTAATTAATTCAGCAGTATCTCATCCCTAAGACGAAACTGAGTGTTCTCTTATTACAAGGCCTATGTTGGTATTATTATTATTATTGTTATTATTATTATTGTATATGATGTCGTTCTTTTCAAGCATGATTAGCAGTTCTAGGGAATTAGATAATTCTTTTAGTCTTTCCCAGCATAAATTCTTCTTATTTTTGTCATCCCAGTCCTAAATTATAAATTTGTGTAACAGATGTTTAGTAAGAAGGGTTGTAGTGCGATAAACGTGGAGAGAAACCAAAGCTGAGGTTGGTAGGATCTTCCAATTGAAAAGATGTACCTGTATCTTGAAGTGGTTTGGTCACGTGGAGAGAAAGGAAATCGATCGGTTGGCTGGGATGGTGTACAATTAGGAAGTGAAAGTCCAAGAGAGATGGAGATGATTAGTGCAGTCTGCGGTTGTGATTGTGTGGGGGTCGGGGGGGGTGGGGGGTTGGGGGGGGGTTGGCTGGGGGTTAGGGCCTCGACGGACAGCTGATGAGGTTTCTGCTGAGGTTTATGAAATGGCTGATTTGACTGATACAGTGGAAGTTTGCTGCACTTCAGTTCGTCGTTGAACCTGATGGGGATAGTTGTCTTGTTTTTCTTTGGCGCCACCCTTATAGTGAAATGTTCTCTCTCTCTCTCTCTCTCTCTCTCTCTCGTAGGTTAGCCATCTTGCTTGGTGAGACGTACCCGCGTGAAGTCACAATAATCAACAGATATCACAAGTTTAACATACGACTGGAATTTGAGAAATATCTAGAAGTGTTCGTGAACTATCGGTGATAAGATTAGTGTGAAAATAGTAGGATAAAGCGTCCTTCTCAAGTTAGTTATCAAGTGTAATACTATAAATCAGAACAAGATGGCAGTAAGTTCCAAACTGCGGGAAAAGGTGGCGTAATTTGGCGTGTCTAGCAGATTCGCAATACGATGAGGTAGCATGGAAGGGAACTGGCATTTCTCATCTATGAAATCAGCAACAGTCCCTAACCAAAAAGAAAAATTACAAAAGCATTCATAGATATATTAGAAGGATATAATCCTTCAAACTGGAACAAATCTAATGAAACATCTTGAAAATAATTGAAGAAGTTCCAAATAAAATCCAAGTGGTCAAGAGACTCATAAAGAAAATATAACTAAAACCAACATATTCCGACAAAGAAAATGAATAAGGTGAATCTTGTGAATATACTAATTGATGCATTAGGAAAAAGAATGCCAAAAGCATGCAAACTGTGAAGGTTTGGTATAGCATAGTCAATCCACAAAACCTAAATCAGAAAATGTGCTGCATGCAACATTCCGACCCATCCACAGTGTGCTGAGGTAATACAAGATTTGAGAAAAGATACAAGAATTTTTTGTTCAACATGTCTATCATGGATAGACAATGTTATTAAATCAAGATTGAATGTACAAATAGTTGAGGATGAAGAAGAAGAGGAAGAGGAAGAAGAAGAAGAAAAAGAAGAAGAGGAAAACGGAAGAGAAGTAAACAAAAATGAAATGACAGAAAAAAATAAGGAAAACAAAGAAACAGATAAAAGTATGGATGCAGAGTACTCATTGATACTACATATGAGGCAATAAAGCAGCATACCTACGAAGAAATAAATTACGATATGACAACAGAAAAGCAAAATCCCGAAGAGGCTCTAAACCCCCCCAGAATTCTATACAATGACGGGAAAGAGGAAAAAATAGACAAGAAAGACAAAATCTGCAACCTTTTGAAAAGAGGGAATTGCAGATTTGGAGAAAGATGTTACTACAAACATCCTAAGATATGTCAAAACTATGAAATATATGGTAAATGTGCATACTTAGATTGATATGGGGATGATTGCAGAGATCTGCATCCAAAAATATGTAAAAACCTAAAAGAAGGAAAAGGATGTAAGTTTCGACAAAAAATGCAAATATATGCACCCTGTAGCCATGAATCATAATCAAATAAATAACCAACCAAGTAATAAAATCCAAAATAAGAAAGAAACAAATAAAGAGAGAATCAAGAATATCAGGTAAAAGAGAACAGCAAACCACCAATGAGCTATGCAGAGGTGTCAGCAAAGAATCTCAAAGCATCAGCTCCGAAATTCTACTCAAGAGATAATAACTGTATTTATTATGCAAGAGGATATTGCAGAAACGGAGAAAATTGCAGATTCAGACACAAAATGAATAATTATGATGAAGGAAAGATCAAATATTATGGCAAAAAAAGTTGGATTTTTTAATGTCAGAATTTCTGGAAATGAAAAAAGAACAACATCCAGAACAGGAAAGAGACATGGGAAAATCCTTATTACTATCAGTATTAAATGAAGGAGAAAACACGCAACCATCATAGTGATGAATGCGCAGGGTTTAGTTTACGAGTAACTCAAAAGAAAAATAGAGTACTTAGAAGAACTAACCCAAAATGAAAAGAAAATAGATATAATGAATATAAGTGAAAACCTGGTATTCCCAAGAGACTGGGAATGATGATCAAATAAAAGGGTTCCAAACTTATAGATCAGATAGAAAAAATAGGAATCAAGGGGGAACAGCAATATATGGGAAAGACAAAAAACAAGGAAAAATATATGAGAAATATAGTAACTCAGAATGTGAACTAATAGCGGTAGAATTTGAATCTGAAAAATTGATTGGAACATAGTAATATATAGACCTCCTAATACTAAAGAGTTTTGACTAATAATTGAAAAATTGGATGATAATAGTAGAAATCACAAGGACTGGACTATTCTCCTATGGTGACTCAACTTTCCTTTCGTAGAATGGAAAGAACGAATAGGAGATTGTTGGTGGTTGTTACTTTATAATATAAAAAAGAGAGTAATAGTAGTGCAGAAGATAAGAGGCAATTTGAAAAGCTATTAGATATGCTACTAGAATAACAACATTCAACAAATAAATCACCTGCCAACAAGAAAGGAAAATACTTTAGACCTAGTATTTGTGAACGAGATGAATTATGTTAAAGAAATAATAGTTTATAATGCGAGTATTTCAGACCATAATGTCATAGAATTAACAGTTCATTTCCAAAGCAAGTGAAAAATAGAGATAAGCAAGAAATGAAAAAGTGGGAAGGATATGGAAAAATACAACTTTCTACAGTAAAAATATAAAATGGTCAGAAATTAATGAAGAATTAAACAAAGATTGGGATAACATTTTCGTAAGTGATGACATAAGGGTAAATACGGAGATATTATATAAATATTGGAGATAATAGTGGAAAAATATATACCGAAGAAGAAAAGTAACATCATTCATGCATACCAAGAGACAGAAGAATCTTGTTCCAGAAAATCAAGAAAGTGGAAAAAGGTCTTGCAAAAGAAAAAAATGCATGGAAAGTTATAGAACTAAAAAGTAAGATAGAAAATGCAGAAAAAAAGATTATACAATCAAAAGAAAATGAAAAACGGGACTTGGAAGAAAAAACCCTATTAAATATCAAGCAAAACCCAAACTATTATACTCATATGCGAAGAAGATGAATAAAAGAAGAATAGAAATAGGCCCTCTGAGAATTGAAGGGAGATTAACGAATGAAAAAAAGGAAATTTGCAACATACTGGCAGAACGATATAAGAGAGAATTCACCCCTAGAATAGATAATGAAGATAATGATATAGAAGTAAGGGATGAGTGAAAATAGTGAATATTTAGCTGACATAGATATTAATGAAGGCTGATATTGTGCAGGCTATTAATGAAATTAAAATGGAGCTGCTGCAGGGCCTGATGGAATTCCTGCTATTTTGTTAAAGAAAGTAGTTCATTCTATCGCAAAGCCACTTGCAATATTATTAAGACAAAGTGTAGATACAGGCAAGATATATGATGAGCACAAATTCAGCGTATATTACCCCTACTTTCAAAACAAAAGTGGATCAAGACTAGAGGCAAGTAATTATAGGCCTGTGAGTCTAACATCACATATAATGAAAGTGTATGAAAGAGTTAATGAAGAAAAATATTATGAAACTTTAATAAAAAAATAATTTGTTTAATAAAGGACAACATGGTTTCGTACCCGGAAAAAGTACACAAACCAATGTTAGTCCACCGTGAAAACATATTCAAAAATATGAAAAGCGGAAATGAAACAGATGTGGTTTATTTAGACTTTGCAAAAGCTTTTGATAAAGTAGACCATAATATATTAGCGAGAAAATTAGAAAACACAATATCGTGGATAAAGTAGGAAGATGGTTAAAAAGAATTTTTACACAACAGAAAACAGATAGTTATTGCAAACGACGAGAAATCGGAATGAAGCCAAGGTAATTATTCGGTGTGCCGCAAGGTACGGTGTTAGCTGCAATACTGTTTGTTATTATGATTGAAGACATAGACAATAATGTTAAGGATTCGGTAGTGAGTAGTTTCGCAGATGACACAAGAATAAGTAGAAATTAACCTTGTGATGAAGATAGGAACGCTCTACAAAGAGACCTTACAAAGTATATGATTGGGCAGAGGTAAATAGGATGGTATTTAACTCTGATAAATTTGAATCAATAAATTATGGAGACAGAGAAAGAAAGCTATATGCATAAGGGTCCTAATAATGAGACCATCACAAATAAGGAAGCAGTTAAAGACCTTGGTGTGATGATGAATAGGAAACATGTTATGCAATGATCAAATAAGCAACTCTGTTGGCAAAATGTAAAGCAAAAATGGGAATGTTGTTACGCACTTCAAACAAGAAAGCTTGAACACATGATTTATGCTTTATAAAACATATGTTCGTAGTCCACTTGAATATTGCAATATGATATGGTACCCACACTATCAAAAGGATATTGCACAAATAGAGAGTGTACAAAGGTCCTTTACAGCTAGAATAGAAGAAGTTAAGGACCTAGAACTACTGGGAAAGACTACAATTCTTAAAATTATATAGTCTGGAAACGGAGAAGAGAACGCTACATGATAATTCAGGCATGGAAACAGATAGAAGGAATAGCAGAAATATCATGGAACTAAAAATATCAGAAAGAGCAAGCAGAGGTAGATTAATAGTGCCCAAAAAATATACCAGGAAAAATAAGGAAAGCACACAGGACATTAATCCACTACGCACCAGCATCGATAATGCAGCGTATATTCAATGCGTTGCCAGCTCATCTGAGGAATATATCAGGAGTGAGCGTAGATGTGTTTTAAGAATAAGCTCGACAAATATCTAAACTGCATCCAGACCATCCAAGATTGGAAGATGCAAAATATACCGGAAGATGTACTAGCAACTCTCTGGTAGACATTAGAGGTGCCTCACACTGAGGACCTGGGGCAACCCGAACAAGATGTAAGGTAAGGTAGGTAAGGTCTCTCTCTCTCTCTCTCTCTCTCTCTCTCTGTATATATATATATATATATATATATATATATATATATATATATATATATATATATTGCGCTTTTGTAAATGGATATTGACGGTTTCAGTGACGTTTTGTGCAGTTTGCCCTAGTGTTTAATCTAATAGGACGTCAAAACGATTGGCAACTAAACTTTTGCGTAAGCGCTGCAAATTGGAAACCAAATTGCACCGACACTCATTCGCACATTGCACAATTCAGTTCAAAGTTTTGTTCTGCCTGTTGTTGCACAATGCAGAGCCAATTGTCAGGATCGCAAATGAATATTCATCAAGCACCGACGACCTCAAGAAAAACCTTCAACAAAAGAGCTGAGTAAATATAAGCCAGTAAAACTGAATTATTAGGAATACGAATTCCTTTTATAAAATGCATTTAAAATGTCAAAAGTAAAATAGATTTGTGATTTGATTTTATTAAAAATATAGACTACCAACCCTACAAGCAATGGGACATTTCCGACCTTTCAGCACTTGAGATAGTGAAAACAGCGAGTTTTAGAGGTGGTTTGGACAGCAAGATAAAGAATTCCATAAAATAAAGGACATGAAGTACAGGATCTAAAGCTAGAACTGGAAAAATTACCCACAAAGAAATAAATAGGTAAAGAGGTTGGGCAGCAAGACTGAAGAAAGGAAGCAGGAACGGAGATAAAGTAAAAGGCTAAAAAGTTGGTGCAGCTGGGGGCTGGAGGGATTAAACAAACGCACTATAGTAATGCCTACAGTGCGCCACTTATATTCGCTTTCTTCATCTTACTTTCCATCCTCTCCTAACTCTTGATTCATAGTGAACTGCTTTGAGGTCCTTCTGTTACACCTTTCAAACCTTTTACTATCATTTCCATTTCAGCGCTGAGTGACCTCTTAGGTCCCAGTGCTTGGCCTTTGGCCTAAATTCTATATTCAACTCAACTCCAAGAAGAAAAGCGAATACACTGTATACCAGAGACTCCGGTTGCTCTGTGGCTTTCATTCCTCCTATTGAAACTTGTTGCTAGTCACCGGATACTGTTGCTACGTCGGAGATGCTTAAACACTTGTTGCTAAACGTGAGCATTGTCCCTGCACTTGACTTGGATGGTACTTGTTGCAAGGTTCGAGCCTTTGTTCTTTGGACAGCCAATTAGACAAGAAGGGCGTGGTCACCCAGCGTTGGTTGCTTCGGAAGTAGCAATGGTTGTGTTTATTACGCTAATTAGGACAGTAATTTTATCCAATCCTCTTTTCAGATGGAGTGATCTTAGCAAAAATTGGATTTAAACAGTTCAGCTATTAACGTGTATATTCTATATATATATCTATATATATATATATAGATATATATATATATATATATGTGTGTGTGTGTGTGTGTGTGTGTGTGTGTGTGGTGTGTGTGTATATATATATATATATATATATACTATATATATATATATATATATATGTGTGTGTGTGTGTGTGTGTGTGTGTCTAGACACTTGGGGAACGAAATTTGAACATTAAATAAGAGTCAAAAACACGACATTAATTTCTTGGTAAAATACTGTAAAGTATATAAGAATATCCAGAATACGTGAAATTTTCATTTTTCCAGAATGAAAATATTTTCGGGTGAACTTATTCATATATTATGTAATTCGTGTTTGTGTGCTGAAATTACGTAATTGATAACAATGATAATCCGAATCAGTTCAAAAAAAAAGAGGAAGCTAACGTAAACAGATAAAATGACTTAACTGTTGTATATACTACTATACCGTTTGTTGTATAAGCTTTAAACAAACTTGGACTTTTTAACAATATTATTTTTTTACTGGGACTATTTAAGTTTTTTTTTTAGGCTGAGTGGTTTTCGTTTCAATTTTTTTTTTTACGGCTACATGAGTTTTCTTTGATTTTTGGATTTAAAAACAACCCGAGTAGCTACTCTTCATACGGCTTTTGTTTGTCTGAAATCATCTAAAATTCTATCACATTTCCGCTTCCCATTTGCGTTGTGCTGGTGTTTCTGTGGAAAACGAAAAGTGCTCTCTCTCTCCCGTTCGCTCTGGCCAGCAGCCAAAACTTACCATTACACATCTTTGGCCCGGTGCCAGGACCTGCCTTCTATTGAACAGCCAAATTTCCCGTATCTCTACACACAGAGAAAACGTCGATGTCGGATACGTAGGCAGACAGTGACTTTTAGTATGATATGGGAATCTAAATTAGTAGAAGACACGTTACGTCGATGATCGTTAGATATGCATTGGGCATGCGTAGGTTGTAATGAGGAGACGTGTGAATATAAAGACCATTTGCAATAGGGATCTTAGAAGATATATATATATATATATATATATATATATATATATATATATATATATATATATATATATATATAGATGAGAGAGAGAGAGCGAGATGAGGTGATAAGCAAGCAAAGACAGGAGCGTTAGGCACGGCGTGGGACTAGCAAAATTCTTATAAATAAATAAATAAATATATAAGAAGACAATTGCTGCCTCTTCAGGGGTAAAGGGAAGCCTTTATATATATATATATATATATATATATATATATATAGTATATATATATATAATATATGTGTGTGTGTGTGTGTATATATGTATGTATGTATATGGATATGTGTGTGCGTATGTTTGTCCAGTAATGATCGTTTGAAACTTAATATGCAGTAAGTTTAGAGCATGTTGAGCTGCTCAAGGATTTCTTGTGGAGGCCTCTTCCTTTATTCTGTGGTGCGTGTTCTGACATTCTCTGATATAGAGCAGCTGAGTAATTATAGGAGCTGTATATGTCCCATTTTAAAACATATTTCCTTCGTTTCTTTTGATGAAACATAACAAAGTTTTAACTTCTTTTCGCGTTTTCACCTTCATAGAACTTCTTTTGATTTCAGGAGGTTTTAATTTAATTTCCGCTCTGCGAATTTGTTTCACATTCGAAAAACCTCTGTGAATTCTCCAGAATGTTTAATCTCATTTCTCCCTTGTGAGTAGTGTTAGTTCATCAGGCTGATATCCAACGATTAAAATTCTCCAAAGCAATTACAGTAACAAAGTCTCAGCGGACTTAAAACTTGTATCGTTTCGGTCAGAATTATTCCAGATAAAAGAACCCTCTTCTTGTGACGGGAGATATTTGTTGATGAGGATATGCATCCACTAAGTTGCTAATGTTGTGCAACTTTTTCAGGTCAGAGAGTTCTTTCACGATCCAGGTCAAAAGTATGAATGTGACACTTCAGTTGTTTATTCTCTGGAGTAACCCTCTGTTAGTTGAAACGGCATAATATATATATATATATATAGTATATATATATATATATATATATATATATATAATCGTGTGTGTGTTTCTGCATCTATATACATGTGTTTATATATATATATATGATGTATTATGGACGTATGTGCGTGGTGTGCATATTATGAGCTTTATGAACGGAGCATCATCGTTACAGCAGAGTTAAAATAGCAGCGTTTCCGCCGCTCTATCCATCCGCACGAGAGTTTATATTAATTGATTGTATTGCCCTCACCGTTAATAGACTTTCTCGATCTATTGCACTTCCGCAATAACTGGCTTCATGAAAAGCTCTGGTTATTTGTCCCAGATCCACGTTGTGGGTGGGTGGGTGGGGGTAAGGGAGGGGGAGGGGTTTGCTTTAAGGGAAGGAAGGAAGGGAGGTTTGGCTTTCCCCACTCACATTCATATATCGGGGTCAGGTGAATGAACTGCTTAATAGGACAGGACCTTTGTTTTCAGCGGTTTCCTTTTCAATTTGGCCCGTTGTGTAATTCCGAACTGGAAACAAAACCTCCTCTTTCAAAGTTCATTGCATTATTGTTGTACCCTTCTTTGTGATTGTAGATCTATTATTTATGATGAAATTGTCGAGTAAAGCTTACATTTTCAATTTAATTCATTCACGAGTCTAACGGTTCGTTCATTGGGAATAAATTGCGGATATTGCATGGAAGAGTTGGTGCTGAAAATGCTTCATTGGGACAGCGATATTTGTCACTCTGTCACTCAATATTCTTTTGACGTACCAACTGTAATTGTTATTTTTCCGTTATCGAAAAAAAGTATTAATGGTTTTAGTTTTATAGCATGCAAAAGTGGAAGTTTTCGTAATTAGTTTCGTCGTAGTCATATATATATTTATCTATCTATACACACACTCACACACACACACCCACACACAAACACACGCACACACACACACACACACACACATATATATATATATATACTATATTATATATATATATATATATATATATATATATATATATATATCATGTTTCACGTTACTAATGTTATCGCTTGTGGAATTCGCCAACTGATGGCTTTTCTGCACTTTTTTCTTCGACAGATATCTACTCTTCTTTAGCCCCGCTTCTCTCAGCTGTCGTCTAAGTAGGTCTGGGTCTTCCAACAATTCTAGTGCCCACAGGAGCCCAGCTGCTACCGATGTTCTCCCAGGAATAGTGCTGAGGACATGCCCAAAAAAGCCTTACCAATACTGTAACGTCTACGTATGGAACTTCAGAAATTTTACGTTTAACTTTCTATGCAGACTGTTTTTTGGCATTTTTGCCTTGCTTGCAACATGGTTATAGTACAAGCAGATATCCATATATTGCCAATTTTGCATGCATGTAGACTGCATTTCAGAGGGGTCTCCCGGTATTTTCTTTTGCGTTTCAAAGGATCTCCCAATTCGTTTTCGTCTATTTTGCAATGAAGAAAGTGGATTCCTAAAGGCAGTATATCTGTTTGTTCATTCACCTGTTGTGTTTATTTTGCTATGCTTGCTGAAATACTTCGGTGAATTTCGAATCATTGTCTCAAGATTACAAAATCTGGCAGTCGTACAAGAGAACGCGAGCGCATGCAATTTTGATTGCTTGCTCTTATCATCATACTTCCGGCACTGCGCCCTTCGGTAGGTCGACCATTGAAAAAGATGAGATCTTTCAGACTCTCCAGCAAATGGACAGAGTTACGAGCGATTCAGTTCTTTGCACTTGACATTCAGATAAGAAATATCGTATTTACACTTTTAATTTTATTCAGAGCAACAACATCCTCAGAGAATTCGTCTTTTGTATTCAATCATGGGTTATGTTTTCACATTTTTTTTTTTTTTTTTTATGTCAAACGGCTGATTAAAATGTACTTTTCACATTCTTTTCAACTTTAGGTTGATATTCCTTGGCAAATGTGCGTTTTGACAATTATTTCCCCATAAGCATGAGCCAGCCAACCAGTGCCATTTGCAGGCAGTATGAAAGACCTTGCCGAGCCCGAAAGACTGGACGAAGACTAACGCAGAAACATATTCGAAAAGAAGGAGCCAGAGCGAGCCAGCGGAACTGATGACAGAGATGGAGGAACACCATAAATCAGCATTACCTGGACTATTCAAAGCTCGTGACGTTTCCACTTAAGTCATTTGGAGGCCCAATAGCCCCCTTTCATTCCTTGCACGATCACGTTAAAGGAAGGCATCATTTTAGTTAAGGCAAAAGAGCCCTCTGTATTCATTCTGTAAACGAGGCAAGATGACGTCTGTAATCAGGATTATTCAGCAATTTCGGTAGAGATGTCAAATTACCCCGTCAGTTGGTGTTTGGAATGATTGAAGGAAACCAGGAACGTTGTGGGTTTCTTTATGAAAGGGAGAGGACGTTTGGAAATATGGCGGCTGTACTGAATAGCCTTATTCCAAAATGCTTTTGTATTAGAATAAAAAGAAAACAAGTAAAAATGTCATGGCCTGGTGGTGGCCTATGTTGTGGCTGCCAGAAGTACGGTTATGGCTAACTTGAACCTTTAATGAAATAAAAACTACTGAGGCTAGAGGGCGTCAATTTGGTAAGTTTGGTGATTGTGAGGTGGATGATCAACATATCAATTTGAAGCCCCTTTAGCCTCAGTAGTTTCTAAGATCTGAGGGCGGACGGACAGACAAAGCCGGTACATATTTTTCATTAACAGAAAACTAAAACAATCCTATATTACGTATAATTACAGTAAACCCTTTCCTCTGTAAGTTGTCTATTGTTCTCATATATGTCAATATGCTTTCGTTCCAGGGTTATTCAGCACCATTGAAAGACATCCTGAAAAAATAATCTGAGAATCTGGCATTAATGAACTCGGCTTTGTTTAGTTACCAAGTTGTTCTTTTATTATGCGTTCTCTTTCATTGATCACAGATCTGCATTGTCTTGAAAAGTTGCTAAAAAGGTCTTTTGTGATATCACTCCAGTGTTACAGCTGTGCGAAGTGGCGCAATATCAGATTATGTCGAATTAACCATGCTCTTACCAGAAGTTTTGTCTTTACATCATCAGTTCATTATATAAATTCATGAATAAATATGAATTCAAGAAGTTTATACTGTCGTTCAAAGACAGATTAAGACCTGAAAGATAGATCCGGCCAAAGGTCTATAGAATCCAAAATAGTTCCGATTAAAGTGTTTATAATTTATGGTCTGTAACTCGAGACAATTCAGATCAGTTGTCTGTAAATTGAGAACTTTTAAAGCAGTTTCGATTTATGGTCTGTAAACCGAACGATAGCTCCTACTAATGGTCTATAAATTTCAAAATAGTTCCGATTTAGTGATAAAAGGTATCGATGTTGTAGTCGTCTACATAAAAACATCAGTTAATTTACAAACAACTATCGGTCCTTCATACGAAGAACCAGAAGCAATAACCATCTGAAACTTTGTTTTGATTTCTAAATAAAGACAAATTGCAGATGAAAAGTGTATTTTCTCTCCAGTTATGTTCTTAAGAGGAGAGACAAGATCTAGAAAGAAGGGTCCTTAAAACTCCCTAATTGGAACTGTCGTGTTCACCTGCCCTGGAATGCCAGTGGTCATTCTTGTTCATTTTCTTTTTCAGCTTCCCTTAATGCCCTCGAATTAAAGGCTCCGAAAACGTTTTCTTCCACCGCTCCTTCTGTCTCCTTTCACAGACTTTTTTTTTTTTTTCCCCCTCCCCGGACTTGAGTTTCCATCGCCATACCATTTCGAAGGTTTATTTCTACCTCTGTCGAAAGGAAAACGAACGAAAGAAAAATAAAATACTAGTTAGATGACGGGGCATTTTTCGAGTTCATCAAGTTGCGATTGACAAGTGGTCAGCTTTGTGGAACAGCAGAAAAAAGGTATATATATCAGATTTCGGTCAGTTATTTTTCATCATTCTGTGGAAGTCAAAAGGCAGAACAAGTGATACTCCAAGCTCAGAACGTCAGCTAAGTTTCAGTCCTTCCACTCCTGTCTAATAAAAACATACTAATAACGTTTGAAACTAGTGTAATTTCGCTGCCTATTAATCTTTGTTACGATGATACTGAAATACAGTCATATACTCGTAGGTGATTTACAGCTACTTTGCAATATCAGACGTACATATACGTAAGCATATGTATAATTCGTTACCTTTGTGTGTGTTCGTCTTTATCAAGTTTTTTTAAAAGATTTGAAATAATAAATCTTATCTCTTATTTCGAAAAGTGGTTTTTTTTTTTTTTTTTTTTTTTTGACAATCATAAACTCACTTGACTACGAGGATTTTGTTTTCTGAATTGTTTTGAACTTTGGGTTTAACTTCCTAGAATTAACCGAAGTGAAGTCTGGTCTCAGGTATTGATCTTATGACAAGATGTTAGCTTTATGTTTTTTCCAATCAAGTATGCTTGTGTATAAAATGAGCTAGTGATATCTAGACATCAAAAAGTACATCAATTATCGTAATAGAAGTGAAAATCAATGTTGCCAAGTGACCATGCCTTCTGATGTCACTCCTAGAACTTCTTGCTTAAGTGAAGACACCTTCCTCAAGTAATAGCTTAATATGGGGAGGACACGCTGTGAATTAAGGAGAGAGAGAGAGAGAGAGAGAGAGAGAGAGAGAGAGAGAAGCGAGAGAGAGCGCCACCTTGCCCAATGCACACTCCCTGGCAACGACGTGTCCACTTACAGACCCTCTTAGGACGTCGACTTTAAAGGGTTAATGAGGTTGTTTCTATAACGTCAACCGTAATAAACCGTGACTTGTCTCCTCTTATGTATGGTTTTTTCTATTGCTTCCCTTTATTACCCAAAATTCGGTCGATTATCGAAGTGCATTATCTTAAGTTCGTGGCCGGCTGCTCCATCACCAGCCAGACGATAACTTTCGTGGACAATCACTGAACGTCTCTTCATTGTTTACGCTTCAAGCATTTGCAGACTTACTCCGAGGTTGAGTGGTCCATATGGTGCAATAATAGGTGCAGTAAATACTGAAAGGAGCTGAGAATCCCCTGCAGCAAAACAAAAACAGCAATTTGGTGTAATTCTCGTCAGAATCCAGTGTGTGTCATCCGAGAAAGTTAATATCCAGTCGCCATTCTTCATTGTGGCATAATTTTTATAACAGACAGGTCTTTAATTTCTTCATGAATATTTGGATTTCAACCCATCGCTTGAGTACCTCGGAGGAAGCAGCGTGCTAAGAAGTCCTTTTTGTTTTTGTTTTACTTTTCTCTATTCCTCCAGATTTATCCTTTTGCATCAACGTGTAACTACTTTCTTTTAAGAGTTATAATTTGCTCTCAGAGGTCTGATACCATTTCCGGTTCGATATTTCCTTATCGCGATGTACGTCAAATTACGTATTTATAATACATTCGAATGTTTGATAATCATTTTGACCCATATTCAATTGTTTCATATTTCCCGTTTGTTTTAAGGGAAATTGTCCTCCATTATGAGCAATGTCTTTTCTCAGGTCACGTGATATGATTAAAAGGCAACCCCTCATCATATCGTTAATTTTTTATCGATACTTTATATCTTACATTGATCCTAGAACAGTTTATCACTCCAAGTGTTTCATCTTTCTCCGTATTTAGTTTAATTTTTCTTCTTCCTGAGTATGCATAGACCGCACTTCAATGCATTGTTGTTCTCTGTTAAACTGTTATTATCTATCATCAGTTGTATTTTTTATTCTTGATTTCGTTTTCGAATTTTATGAACGTCTCTTATTTCCAACCAAATATGATCGTTGGCAGTGAACTCATCTTGCCTCGCCAGAATCATAATCGCTTGACCTTCGACCTTTCCTACAAGTTCCCTGTGCACTTGTTTCGTTTATGCTCAAATTTCTGGAAATTGCAACGTTGTATTACATGGTATCTGTCGTAGATATCGCAGACATTGCAGAACAAATACAGTTTGCCACTCTTATGAAAACGACTTTCTCGAGGTCATTTTCACCCTGTATCATTCAGACCTTTTAGCCGGGGGTTCTTGTCTGTTATAAATTCTATGAGACTCTCCTCCTCCTCATCATCATTATCATCACCATCCCGGGATATTTTCTTGTATTTTTGTCAGTGAACAACATGCTTGTGAAGGTGGGTAAGGCATTTTCCCTTCCGAAATTTCCCAATACATAAGTTTTTTTCTCTTGTTCAGGCTTTCTTAGCCTTTGAAATCCAGATCAGTTGAAGTAATTTATATATATATATATATATATATTTATATATATGTGTGTGTGGCCATCTAAATGAAATAAGATGACTCTTTTTGCTCACAAAAATACTATGAACTTTTCTAGTTCCTTTCATTCTCTTCAATTGCTAGACAACTTTAACATCTTAGCTTTGTCTTTCAGACCTATGCATCTTTCCCACACTTAACCCGCGACCCAATACCTCACAAATACTTCAGCTGATCTGCATTTCAAAGGCTAATGCAGAAGAACTGAAACACGAAATGGAGGAACAATTACCAAATCAGCTGACACCACAGTGAAAGCCTGAACAAGAGAAAAAAACTTATGTATTGGGAAATTTCGGAAGGGAAAATGCTTCCCACCTTCACAATCATGTTGTTCACTGACAAAAATTCAAGATCCGGGATGGTGATGATAATGATGATGAGGGGAGGAGGAGAAAGTCTCATAGAATTTATAACAGACAAGAACCCCCGGCTAAAAGGTCTGAATGATACAGGGTGAAAATGACCTCGAGAAAGTCGTTTTCATAAGAGATGGCAAGCTGTATTTGTTCTGCAATGTCTGCGATATCTACGACAGATACCATGTAATACAACGTTGTAATTTCCAGAAATCTCTGCAACATATATATATATATATATATATATATATTATATATAATATATATGTGTGTGTGTGTATATATATATATTATATATATATATATATATATATATATATATATATATATCAGAACTATCATTGCATACATTTTCGTAAACCAGATTCAAAAGCCTGTAAACTAGAGGAGGCATGCTTTGTTGACACAGCAAATGTTGCAT
>NC_087212.1:40554767-40569284 GCF_015104395.2 Macrobrachium nipponense
GTCCTTCAGTCACCTTCTATTTTTTACTCTGGTAGGTTGTCTCTCCAACCTAGTGTTGTTGTACAATAATTTTTACATTTTAAATGTTTTTTAGTGTTCAATTTTAAATTTTAAATATATACCGTGTTTTATCAGTGACGAGTATTAATGTTTGTATTTTTATCAATTCCCAGCCTTGAAAATGCATCGAAGTGATGTGAAACGTCGGCAATAAATTATGTACTACGCTGAGACATGCCTTTACCTCTCCACCAATTGTGAATATATATATATATATATATATATATATATATATATATATATATATATATATTTATATATATATATGAATAGTAAAAATGTTTCTGTTACAACAGAATTCCATCTGATAAAGGATCCATAAAAACTGAAAAATATCGAAAGTAAGTCCTATATCTCAGAAACTGCTGTCTCCCTCTTCAGAAAAGACGGCATTTATACCAAGAGATCCATGCACAGGTAAGCCATTTTACTAGGTCAAACCCCCTGGTAATTTACATATATATATTCCACAGCTTTGTAGAGTCATAACCCTCAAGACTTCCTCGTTGTTTCTGTTGCAGGTCAGTCGAGAAAACCAAAGGCCCTTCAGCATGTACAGCAGCGGAAGCAGCAGCAACAGCAGCAGCAGCAAGAACGACTCGAACAACAACATGAACAGCCCGAAGTACCTGGTCAAGCCCCCAGCCAGCGTCCGTCAACAGCAGCCCCTACGACCACCAGCTTACTGGAGAGGCTCCCTCCCCCGACACATCACGACGGGAGCATGTCGTCTTCAGTCAACAAGTATGGAGAAAAAAATCCATTTCCCGCTTACTTGGAGAGTAAACCTACTAACTACTTTGTTGTTCTTCTTCTTCTTCGTCTTGTTGGTGGGGGGGGGGGGGGGGGGATGAGGAGGCGATTATGAATGGTCTATGGAAGAGCCTAAAAAGGTCGGAAAAAGGTGTTTTGCGTTGAGTTAAAGATATAGGAATTCTAAGATAGGATATTTATGATTTAGTTTTAGAGTGAAAATGTAAAAAAAAGAATAACTAATTACATGTTAAAACAGTAGAGAAAAATGATTTCTGATAAAATATAGCGTATATATTTTAATTTTCGTTGCTGAAACAACGCTCTATTTGACTATAGATTTTAGCACGTTTTAATTTACGTTAAAGTTAGGAATATAATGTTGCAACTTATGCTTGAGGGAAAATCTTGCATACGTCCCGAGCAGGCTGGAGGTCGCATCACGCCTTGTTTTTCTTCTCTTTTATTATTATTTTCTGACTTCTCTCTTGATACCTCTTTATTGATGCTTGTTCACGCCGATTGTCAGAGCAAAGCTTTTAATCATCCTCAAAAGAAAGAAGACTAAGACACTAGTGCTAAGTTTATTTTAATAATTAACAGACATATTGCCCTAAGGTATGAAAACCAATCGAAATCTTCAAGTCAATAAGAGTTAAATTACTTGAAGTCAAGTCCAGTCTAGCATTTATAATGATAAACTAATTTTACCTGAAGTTTTTATCATCTGTTTATCACATTATGTCTTCTAATGTTGTATATCTTTATATTTTTCCTAAAGAGGCGTATTTCACTATTTTCACTGTCGTAACAAAATCGCTATATGGCTCAGCAATCAACAGTTGTATTTACGGTAATTTATCCTGGAGATATCTTAATGAAATGTTATTTAGTCTACAAGACCCTTGGGATTTTCATTTTAATGTAATTTCACGCTGGATGAATTTTTTGTTTATTTTATTTTTCCCAGCGTTTCTATAAATAGCGCGTAGGGAAAAGCTAAAGTGATTTTTTCTGTTGCACTTGTTACTCTCGAACAGTGTTTTTGCAATGATCCTTCCCACCTCGAGCATGCTTTTACTTGTGACGAAAGGAAAAAATTATTTATTATTTACCACGCAGGTTTCAGATTACGTAGAAGCGTTTCCTGTACGGTATCAATTTAGGCTTTTTATCAGCTATATTTTATTTTGATATTTTTTCCCACTTATGCCTTTATTATACATGTATATATATATATATATATATATATATATATATATATATATATATATATATATATATATATATATAATATATATATACGTATTCTCCAGAACGAAGGTGTGTGGTCGATCGCTGTTACTTCTTCAGCCCGCCAGTAGAGGAGGTTTGACCAAGCCTGTCTTCACCACGAGGGAAAACTGACGCCCCTTCTGGACTCTCCCCCGGTGAGACGCCAAAGACTTATTGTTTATTATTATCAACTATTTTAGGCACTTCCAAAAAAAAAAAAAAAAAAAGTTTTGTATGGCGCATGTCAATTTCTAAGCACTCGAGCGATTTAAGAAATACCCAGTTGGTTGCAATAGTTTACATCTGGAAAGCTATGATTTTTTCATATATCTTTTTGAAGTTTTTGCCTTTACTGTTGTGATATGGTACTCCATGTGCATTACTTGAAGTACCAATTACCTTCTCATGCCAATAATGCGATTTCATGAATGATCTACTGTTACTGTCATTGTTTGGCGTAATACTTTTAGCAGAACTGGTTTGATGGTAAAATTTAATTCGGTATTAACTGTTCCTTGGTTCTGTTAGCGACCGGACATACTCTTTCAGGAGATCATATTTCATGATTAATGTGGCTGGAAACGCAGAATGACCAGCGGCAATTCTTAACCAACAAAAGGAAAGAGAACGACTTTTCAGGAAGATTGTGCTTCCTCCAAATACAATTGATTTCTCCTAATATTTGAAGGCATTCCTACAGCCACAGAATTGGCATAAGTGACATAGGGGAATCTAAATACAAATACATACTAATACTAAAACTTACACATGTTCACACAGATGCATACATTTTGAAATGATTTATTGATTAGGAATGTGAAGGGGGCATCAAACATAGGCGCAATATTTACTACTACTCCATCCACGAAATTGAATGATGCTGACGGGGAAACTTAACATGGGTAGCCTTTTGAGGTGTGGCTGTGCATTTTGTATTTTTAAGGGAGCGTTAATAATAGTAAAAATATTACTTAATCAGGTAGTCTGCGTATAGTGAAGTACTCGTTTTACTTTCACAACACATTCAACAATTGAATGCAGACGCTTGATGTACTCGATACAAGAGCGATTCAGTTGCAAGATTACCTAAATATTTCCGACGTGACAGGTACACAAGAATTTTGTATCGTTGTTAGAAAGGGGAAAATATTCAATAAGCAGAAGTGTCTCGCTGTCGAACTTCTCTGTTCCAGAGGTCCTTTATTCCTCACACCATTGGACTGTGGAACAGTCTCCCTGAGGATGTCGTGCAATTAGAACTTCAGAAGTTCAAGCGAAGATCCAATCAATTACTACCTAATGCTATTCGCCTTTTGTTTTGATACATTTTAATAAGTGTGATCTCTTCTTTCTGTATAAACCTTTTCCTCCTGTTACTTCCTAATGAGTGCCATATTCCTTGGAAGCTTAAATTTCAAGTCAGTGGCCCCTTTGGTGAGATAGTTCCATATGAAACAGGGTTCAATCTTCTGAATGAAAATGATAATCATTCTCTCCTGACAGGACGACGACGAAGACGTTGACGACACAGGTTCTCCGATGCGCCGAAGTGGCGGTGCATCGGCAGGCGCCCGCCGAGGGGCTCGCCGGCGAGAAGAGCTGAGTCCGGGGGCAGTTTGCACCATCAAGCGAGTCCACCTGGGCGACCCCGCTTGCGACCTCGGCGTGAGCGTGTGGCGAGGGCGTGGCCCTCAGCGAGGTCTGCAGGCTCCCCAGAGGCCTCCGTCAGCCATCGGTCCTGCTCTGTTGGTCGAAGCGCCGGAAAAAGGGTGAGGACTTTTTTTTCAAACGTTCATTAAATTGTGTGAATATTCTGAGCCCCTGCTTCCCTGTTTGAATGGGATTACCTTTCTATTTCTTTATTTATTTTCTCTCGTGAAAACTATACTTTCTTGAATGGTTTAAGTCTGTAACTTTCTTACTTTGCTGGTTGCATATGTTATATTTCAAGTAGGGTGTTTAATTCTGAATATACGTATAAATTGTAAGAAATGAAAATATGGAACCCAGCCATCGACCAGCTATTTATTATGAAGCTTCATATGCAGTGCTAACTGTAACTAAATGAACGCTACACGCGTGGAAAATTCATACATTATTACTATACAAGATGCTTCTTTATATTGATTTTAATCTTATATCGGTATATTAACGTTCTTATGGCAGTAGCATAACGTGACTTGACTCGTTGTATTTCAAAAGTAACTTTCCCACTGTCAAGTTAACTTTAAAGGACCCTTTATATACTAAATTAACAGATTTTCAATTTATATGTTAGCTGCAAATGTGTCAGTAGCATATAAAGGATTATTCACGATTGCCTGTAGAACCAGTGTTCATTGAATACATAGATCTGAATCGCCCTCAAGGCCTACAAATCTCATTTGGATGCATAGGTTCATCTCGTTACTGATTGATATCCAGCGGTTAGGGTCAACAATTGAGTATGCGGCTGTATGTTGGTATCATGCCGTGTGACTCATGATATGCGTATTCTTGTGGACAGAGGAGGAAGCGGTTGGTTAATAGAATATCGTTTTTTACTACAATTTTTAGGTGAATTTATGTCTAATATTGTCATTCTTGATATCTGGGCGATGAATTGCATACATCCATGCATAGTGTTACAGGTAGTGAGAACACTGTTTTTCTGTAGTTGTAATGGGGCTATCAACTAGTTAACTTACATTTGTTTACAAATTGTTGAGGGAGAGAACCCCCTTATATGGGCGGTTTGGTTTGACATTCTGAAGTTATGGTAAATAAAATATAACGAAGCTCGTGTTTCTCACAATCTCTTAACATTTACAGAACGTGATGACAACATTGACCATATTAAAACATTTTTTTGCAAATGCATCAGAATCTCCAACACTTATAATGTTCCAGTATTTTCAAACACACATTCAGCCTCCAACTTCAATACCCAATTTCGTTATTCCTGTGTCGTCAATCAACCTTATTTTTACGAGAGTCCTTGACACAGTCGCATTTTTCAGAAGACCAACGTTTTCGTTTGTTTTTAAGTTGCGTTACCTTGAACAAAGCGTATCAAAAGCCGTGAGGTCAAGGGTTCGGGCGGCCCCACATTTCCAACCCCTTCCCCCCTCGCCCTCTTCGCCCTTCAAAAAGTCGTCTTTTGCCTCCTCCAGACCTTGTGTAAATACAGGTATATTCGGGGCTTTAATTAAATGGAAGCAGTTTTTTATTCAGAACATATACGCCAGAGACACGAGGGAATCTCGGCTACATTAGCCTCCGTTGAAAAATTTCGATTTAATGGTACTCAGTTTTTCATTTTGATTATAATAAAGTTCGTTTTGCTTACGCAGAGATATACCCCTTGTATATTGCACAGGCCGTGACAAGATAATGAAAGTATTCTTCAAACTGTTTCACTTTTTAGATATTTCAGCAAAAAAATAATATATATTCAGTAATAAAGGATTTTGTAAAACAACCATGATGAATATAACGGACTGTTTCGGCAACCATATCTTTGATGACCAGACCAAACTAGTCAGTATACTTCTTATTTGCTAGAGTAGCCTTTATTTTAACTTTTCTCACTTCTCTTCTCGAGTTTCTTTTTCATAAAAGTCAAATAGTTACTTCGGCCAAAGGTTTTATTTCTAGTATAAATACAACTGGATTTAGAGGGCATTACTTTTACATTTTTGTAATCATTTACTGAGGTACCAATAGTATAATAGTAGTTACCGTGAAAGTAAGTAATGTTAGTTTATAGAAAAACTTATACACACCAGGAAAAAAAAAAAAAGAGGTAACTGGTTTTTCATAATGTTTAATGAGCTTCGATACAGTACTCTCTCATTAAGTTTACCTTGCTTAAGGGAATTTTGCATGTATTATTGGACAACGGTTTCATTTCTTCCCGTATTTATTGACGGCACACGCTCGCAGTCTTATAAAGGTGCGTATACACATGCGAACAGAACTTTGTATTGTAACCGATTCTTGTAACAAAAACGTAAGTGTGGACGGTTCCTCGAACCCGACCCCCGAACCCGCGAGGTTCGAGGCTCCGTTCGCCCTCCGTCCCGGCATTTGTCGGTTTTTGGGCCCCGAATCAAAGGAAGGTTTCTTTACACGTTACGCAATGTGTGGACGGGACCTCTATTGCACGCGTATCAACAGAGGCTACTGAACTTGTTAACACCGACTGTGAACAAGGCCGTCCATAGTAGAGTCCCTTGTTTTGGTCAGTCGATAGTATAAAGTCTACCATGGCTGATTGGAGTGAGGAAGGGGTCCTTCAATTTATTAGTTATTACGAAGAAAAGCCTTTACTGTGGCCAGTAACTTCTTGGAATCTCATGTCAGCGAGTAATTCCCGACCACTGTATTCTACCTTTCTAGTATATAACCTTGATTGCCACCATCTTCTTTTATTTCGCTTCATCTTCGTTAAATAATGTGTATAAATATACGGGGCAGCTGCTACTTTCATGGTGGCCATCGTCGGTAAACAACCCGGGCAGACTGATGATCGCAGTGGACTGCAATGAAGTTACGTGCTTAACGTGGTTACGGTTCGCCCTCAACATTTTGACACCTTGTAACCGTATATGCGTAACTCATTTACACATACAATGTTCGGCTCCCATGTGTGTACCCACATCACCAAAACTGACGATTTTAAAGAGATTAGTTATTTTTGCCTTTAAACTGTAGATAAAAGCAGTTAGGCGCGACTTCCTTTCAGTATTTATCCATTATTGAGTGTACGAGACACTTGATGTGAGCGTGGTGCTATTTGTCTTTAGAATTTAGAGGTAGCAGTATAGTGCTAAAGCAAACGAAGGTTTGGTCACGTGACTTGTGTAAATGACAGGCAAAGGCATTATATCGATAAAGAAAGACTGTCTTATCGTTCTTATTATCTAAACAACGCCTCCACACAGTCTATTTTTACTTCCACGGAGCAGATGTTCCTCACAAATTCCGCTCCACGACCATTGCTTACAACTAGAGTAAAAACTTATCGATTTCAAAGATTTTGAAGAGTATTGTGTGGTTTGCAAGCAAGCCCAGTGCGTGTGCCGGATAATTGGATATCATAAAATTTGCAGAAGCTTGACTTCACTCATGGTCAGACACTATTGTGATTTTATGGACTTAAGGCGCCTAACTGTTGTTATTAGATTTTGCAAACAAGATTTGCTTGTTTATCGGAATACCCTCGTAGGGCCGTGGTGCCGTCAGGACACATCAATCGATGCACAGTAGGCATTACTTAAGGTTCTTTGTAGCGTCTCTTCGGCCCCCTGGCTGCAGGCCCCTTTCACTCGTTTTTATTGAACCTCCGTCCATAGTAATTTACTTCCTTTCTTACCCTCTAGCCTCTCCTATTAATTGGGAGATTTTCCTCCTGTTACGCCTGAAATAACTGTGTGTTCTGTTCGCAATTTCCTCCTCAGCGCCTTTGGTCGAAATTCTATATTCCATTCCATTTATCGGAATATTTATTTTCTTCATTGAAACGGATTCCTGAAAGTTTTACACCAGTTTTGCTTTAAATCCTTCTAGGCTTAAATTATACTTTTCATGTTCATGTGGATTGAAAGTTCTTTGTCAGAAAAAGTTCTGAGCGTTGATACTCAACTCAGCCTCAGAAACTGAACACTTGGGGCTCAGGTGAGAGAGGTCATGGTGAGGAAAGTTCTCAGCGTCGTGAACATTGGAAGTCATGTTTGAAATTAGCCACATAGCCTTGTGTATACCATAAGGTATAGTTCTGTCAAACATTTCGAATCTTTTATGCGGAGTTCTAATAAATACTATGGAAGGTGTCAAACTGGTTTATTTTTGCTTTTTTTCAAAAACTGGGCTTTAATGTGTTCAGCTTAATCAAATGGATAGATATTCTACAGCAATAATTGTAAATGTAGTTTCCAAATTTGTGAGTAAGGCTCTGTAGCAAATAAAAATACATGTTGTGTTGTATAGTAGGACAGATTCCTCTCTCTCTCTCTCTCTCTCTCTCTCTCTCTCTCTCTCTCTCTCTCTCTCTCTCTCTCTCTCTCTCTCGGTGGCGGTGGTAGCAAGCAGCTACTCCCAATTTTCGATTATCCTCGACCCACCCACATCAATATCTCCAGGGGAAAAGATGAAGGTCTTTGTGGGATCTAACGAGAAAAGTGAGCCTTCATTTTTTGAAGGTCAATTCTGAACCTTCCTCAGTCTTGTAGCCATGTGTAACTTACCCTCTCACCAAAGAATCTTTATTTGAAGTTATTTAATGGTAAGATAGGGAAAGTCTGCTCTCTCTCTCTCTCTCTCTCTCTCTCTCTCTCTCTCTCTCTCTCTCTCTCTCTCTCGTCAATTCGTGTGCATGCATATTGATTCAATCTCTTTCTAGAATAGAAACCAGTGAAGAGTATCAGAATCTGCGTAATAATACTACATTTACATAAGTGTGGAAGGTTCCGTTATGGAAAACAAAGACCTTTTGGATAAGTAGATCGGCTGTGACTGCAGGATCAGGTTTCACCATGATGGAAAATATGGACGAGAAAAGATTAAAAGATGCCGCTCATTCAATATTGCGAAGCGTCGTACGTAGTTTTCATGTGCGTGATTTTGTGAACAAGGACTTTTTCACAGTTAGGATAGGACCAATTTCCCATTAATCTGCTCAAACTGATTTTTCTATGATTTCATAATTATTTGGAGTTTTCTGGTTTTCCATATCGTAACGTTTTGTTTTCTGAACAGAATCGTCTTACACTTGTATAAATGCCTTCATCCTAGATCCCAACTTCATATATAGCTTGAAAGATGCAACTGAACAACGGAGTTTTAATTTAGGTAAAGAGTCTCCTCAGTGTATCCTTCATACTGTATCATGAAAAATGTGGATGCTTGATCGTAATCCCCGAATACTATTTTTGCCTCTTTTGATTTTGGTTATCTTATTATGAACATCCCAACGCCTCAAAACAAGTAACATTCTATATCGTTACTTATTCATTCTATATGCCATCTCCATAACTCAGTAAACATGTAAAAATAAAATGTATCCTTCGTTTTATTGATTCTGACGAATATTTTTCGTGACTTTTGCATACATTCTTTTCTGTGAGATTTTCAAACAGCTATACCGTTTCCTTGACTTAAAAGTAATAATGATAAATGATGGTGGTCACATTCATTCTTCTGTACGAGGTTTCAGAAGACAGATGCGTATTTAGGTTGTCATTTGGCTATTAATCGGTGAATGGATATCTTTAAACAAAACCAAAATTGACTTTCCATAGCTTGAGTTGTTTATGGCAATATCCTTGTGGGAGGTATTTGATTTGATTATGTATAAAATCAGTCGTTCGTAATTGTTTACTCATAGGTCCTCTGAATTAGATAACTAAACAAAATGACCATGCAGTCCGTAGACGTAAATGCAACTGGAAAAAAATTAATGCCTCAGAAAGATGATTAGAGGTGTATCTTTTTTCATGAAAGCAAGAGTATCCAAGACTCCAGAGAGTTACGTAACCTTCACCTCTTGCAACTAAAATATTATTTTGCGAGACGCTCAGCCTCCGCTTTTATATTGATCGCCTTTGATTTCCTCCATTTTCTCGTGCAAATCCTCCTGGGATGAATGCAGATGAGTTGCTTAACGAAGCCTTATTCAAAAATCTTGTTTACGTGAAGTTTGGTCCAGATTTGCATTTTGCTGTGCCGAGTTGGAAGTTTGCGATTACTTGTATCTGTAGGAAGATACACCAAAATTAAGGATGTTCAGTTTTTCTTGGCGGGTTTTTGGGATTACATATATTGTCTTCGTCCCCAGTCGTAACCAAGGGCAAAGAACCTATAGTAAACTTTGGCGCAGCTAAGTGAGAATATGTAACTCAGAAAACTTTCAAGAGGGTTCAGCATGGCCAATGACCATTTAGTTGGAACTGTTGAAAAAGATTCGGGTGAGTTTTTCTTCTCTCTCTCGCTCTCTCTCGTCTCTTCTCATCGCCTCTCTCTCTCTCTAATATATATATATATATCTATATATATATATATATATATATATATATATAGCTCTCTCTCTCTCTCTCCTCTCTCTCTCTCTCTCTCTCTCTATATAGATATATATATATATATATATATATATATTTATATATATATATATATATATATATAGATATATATATATATATATATATATATATATATATATATATATTATATATATATATATATATATATATATATATATATACATATATATATATATCTATATATATAATATATATTATATATATATATATATATATATATATGTGTGTGTGTGTGTGTGTGTGTGTGGTGTGTGTGTGTGTGTGTGTTACAGTCAATATCTAAATCCAAACAATTTGAAAATTGACTGATTTTTTCAGGCAGTTTTTGTGAATTGCCTGGTTCACCCAGTCAGTTTATAAACATCAGCTAAAAATCGCAGACAATTTACAGTGACTAAAATTTTGATAGATTTTCTTGGCATATTGACTGAAATGATCTGCTACGGGTCACAAATCCTATTAGAAATCTATCAAAATTTTAGTCACTTTGTAAAATTGTCTGCGATTTTTAGCTGATTTATAAACTGACTGGGTGAACCAGGCAATTCACAAACTGCCTGAAAAAATCAGTCGCTTTTCAAATTGTTTGGATTTAGATATATATATATATATATATATATATATATATATATATATATATAGTATATATATATATATATATATATATATATATATAATATATGATTTCAAGGTATCGTCTTACATACATGCTTTATGAACCAAATGTGTAAAAAAAATATTCAGAAAATACTTTGGAAGTATAGCCGTTTAAAACTGAATGCTATACAAATATAAATAATAGCATTTATATTTGAGAAATAATAAATTGACATAACTTTACTCTTTTCGACTCTGCATGGTTATTTTTCCTTCCTTGTAGTCTTAAATAGATTTTTAATTACCCTACTTATTTCTGACATACCCCACTAGCAGATGCTTTCTATTGCAGGAGTGGCGATGGCATGGCAGTTGCGGCTGGGTACACCGGTGAGGTCATGTACTTGCTACCCCATACTGCCCCGGGTAAGAGCTGACCTAGAACCGAGAGCCACGGAGATATTAGTGCAGGTTATTTTTAGCTTTTTCTTCATCCATCTGTTTTGGCATTTTTGCTTGCATGTGTTTAGCTTTTCAGTTGTCTCTTAATGTGTATCCCTGTGTCTAGCAGTAAGCTCTTGTAGATCTGAAAATTACTAGAATGACTGTATCAGTATTATTTTACTTTGTTATTTTTCTTTGCTATGGTAACATGTACTACGTAGCAGTGATGCCAACCCCTCTAACCCTAAGCCCCCTACAGGGGACGAGAAATTACCCTACATAACTGAAAATGACCCAACATTCTGCGGTTATGATAATAAATAAGTCTTTAGATTATGTTTATATGAAATATCATGAATACTAATAAGCATATTGATCTAAACCTACCTTGTTACAATTACCTTACACTTGATTTTGCCCAGATTACCCTACGCGTAGGGCAATTACCCTACAGTTGGCAACACTGCTATGTAGTACAGTTCTACACAGTTTTGCAAGTTACTGTATGTGTACGATGGCTAGCAAAGATGAGACAAATTACTTTCGAGAGTCAGTTTTTCCATTAATAAATGTATTTTGACGATACAGTGAGTCACTATATGTTGGGAACTCATAGAACTTTAGTGAAAACTCTCTTTGGCGAAAGTTGATATACCGATTTGAAAATGTATAAGCAACTAGGTTTAATTTGCTGCGCTGATAGGTATGGTATTAATCAGAAATTACACGAGAAAATTCTGTATTGATAAAAAATTTATCAATTCCATATTAGAATCTAGAAAAAATTATGTTCATAAGTCCAAATATCCATTGTCTCCTACACAACATAAAAGTACTGGGATGAACTTGACCCACATTTAACCCGTATTTGGAAAACCTTAAAACTAATTTCTTCCCAATTGGTTGGTATGTGTCAAGAGGGCCAAACCAGATGAGTTATTGTTTTTACCTCACCCCACTTTGAGCCACCTTTGGGGTAGGAGTGGTGCTGGCATAGACCGCATTAATCTAAACCAGCCAATCAGTATGTGAGTGAGGGTGGAATAATCAAGATATAGTGTATAGATGTGGGTCTTCTATTAGCAGATTTTTTTCTCCGAAAAAAATATCTCTAGTTTGAGATCTTTTTAAAACAAATAATTAGTATCTATTAAGATTTATTATCATCGTTTTGACATTTTCCCGTTGTTTGGTATGGTTGTTTGTAGTGCTTAAGGCATTTGCGTTGAAATTTGATGATATAGCCAAAGATTACTGAATCAGTGACCAACGAAAAATTTTTTCATTTATCTGATGATAAAAATCTTTTTAAAGGTATTTTTTTTTTTTTTCCTGAAAGACATGTCTGAATTTCCAACTGGGACTTCTGTACAGAAGCCGTTGTAAATCTAAATTTCACGAACTCTCGTCAGTGGTAGTATTGTGAAAACTACCTACCGTTGTCAGAGGTAAGCAATGCTTTTGGAAAGTTTGTCAGATTTCTCCCAAGGCATCTGTGCATAGAATACGTAGCCGTTCTGTATTTGTGAAAACCTTTCCTCTCCTACAGGATGCGGTCTTGACATGCGTTTGCGAAAGCGTCGTGTGGTTCACAGTCAAGAGCTTCACCCGACGAAAAGTCATAACAAACTCGAGGCAGCTCTCCAATCAGAAGATCAACATCGGGAAGCTCAACTTGAGGTCTTCGGAACCAAAGAAATTCTCTTGATAACATCTTGATGCACAATACATTTTTTTTCCTTTTGGCTTATGAAGTTCAAATGATTTTAAGAACAAATCAATGGTTGTTGGCTTTTCTAGTGTTTTACTGTAGTTGTTGCAGTATAGTTTTACACACACAAAGCTGTAATAATGGAATTTTTTTTTTTTACTATGAAAGAAAGTTGAACTTTGTATAATGTGAAACTTATATACTTGAATCCTGCAAGTGCATTAACATGTATTGTATAAGAACTACAAAAGCACTACGACGTAGTATGTCTTATAAAAATAAAACTACTGCCTTATAACAAGTCATACCTTTGTTATCCAATGTACTCTCTGCCTCCAGTGTTGTAACTGATGATATTATGTCAATTTCCTGTGAGTTTGGGTATGTCTAAAGTATGGCGTAAAGTTGAACACTTACTGATATACTAAAATCATATAGGGTTATTATAGAGTAATATGCTTTATTATTATTATTTTTCTGGTGATAGTTTTTAATTGGAAATCTGTTTCCTAACTGCTCCTAGACATGAAATCCAAGTAAGCATGTAGAAAGCTCAGGTTCGTGCATTAGGTATGAAATAATACATTTCAGAGTAACGTGAGAGCAAAGACCGCCTTATTCTCCAAACTTCCATTAATTTGCTTGTCCTGAATGATCTTATAATGTTGAAGTGTTTGTTATAAATAAAGGTTTTGGACCGTTTCGTTACTTCTTTCTTTACCTCCAGATCAGTTAGCATCGAAGTACAGCTGGAATGATTTTTGATCTCAGATATGTAGAGCAGATCTAAACTGTTACCCCAAAATAAGTAGATGATACTGAAGCGTATATATGTGGGTAGTAGGGTCTTTGTTACCCGCATTAATGTTTTTCAAGTTATAAGGTACTACATAAATGTTAAAAGTTAATGAGATTTTAAAGCTCCCATTGATTTTCATTGTGATGTTGACAATTGACTAGCCCTTACGGTATGGAAAATTTTAGTTTTCAATTTCAGTTCATCTGAATCACAGAAAGAAGTAAGTGGATCTACCATATAAGTGTAGGACCTCGTTCATTTGGGCTACTTTGAATTTAAAACTTTTTCAAATCTATTTACATGTTTTGAATTTCATTCCAAAGGCCGTTAAATGCATTTTCAGTATAAATTTCATTTCAAATGACCCTTAAATGCATTTTCAATATAAATTTACCTCCTCATGAGCTTATACACATTCATAAGGAAACCAATTCCATTTTATGATAGCTCTAAAAATTACCAGAGAAAATAAATCAGTGAGTGATGTCATTGAACAGACAGTGAACCAGCATTCGCTACATGATCCTTGGATTTTCCACTGAGCCACAATGGAGACACTTTTGAGAAACCCTAACCATTTCATCAAGGTCGATTGAATGTGGAGAAGTGTGTTACGGAATGCAACTGCGTGGGACTTGCAAGACATTATGTGAAGGTATTTTTCTTATATTTGCAAAAATTATCTTAAACAGCTCTTTAGGTTTCTGATTCTAGTTATGGAATGTCAATGTGCCCAATCTGTTGAAATGTGGTACTACAGTATTTTCGGTCGTCTAGGTCAAAGGTCTAGGTGGCATTAA